>NW_020799101.1:11265974-11328857 GCF_003259725.1 Athene cunicularia
CCGGAGCCGGTGGGGAGCGTTGCGGGCGCTGAGGGCGTTTGCGGGGGGAGGCGGTTGGGGGAGAGCCTCTCCTCGGGTGCCCGCGGGCTCCCCCGGAGCGGCCCGTTGTCATCTCCCCTCCCCGCTTCGTCGGGCCGCGTCGCCAGGCGCAGGTTGCTACCGTGCAGGGGCCTGGAGGGGCCGCCGGGGGTGGCGGGAACTGAGCGGGGAGCTTCGGCTGTGGGGCCTGTGCGGGGGAAGGCAGCCCTGCCCTGGGGTTGTGGCACCCTGGCGGCGGTCGGGTTTTGCCGCTGTTTTTCCTCTGACCCGCGGGGGTCGGGTTTGTTGTGCGATGCCTTCAGCTGCAGGGCAGGTGGGCAAGGAGGGGCTGAAGGTTGTGGGTAAATGCAAAGAGCCGGTCGAGTGCTAACTAAGGCATCACCCCTGCAGCCTGGGTGAGAGAAAGAGGTGTGAAACAACAGAGGAGTCGCTGTGAAATGTCAGCCAAGTGGTTTATTCCTATTGCTAGCGATATTTGAAATAGCTGTAATGCTGAAGTGCTTCAGGGTGTTGTCAAAGTTGTGACATGTGGTTGCATAGCACTTTATTTATCGCAGGTCTTGTTCTCGCTTTCCTTGTAGTTCATCTGAAACTGGACAAAAGAAGAGAATGGATATGGGTAACCAACACCCATCCATAAAACGGTTGCATGAAATACAGAAAGAAGTCAAAGAGATTGAACAACAAGTGGTTGTCTTCAGTGGTCTGTCTACTGATCGAGATTACAAGAAATTAGAAAGAAGTCTTACTAAACAGCTTTTTGAAATAGATTCTGTAGACACTGAAGGAAAGGGAGATATTCAGCAAGCCAGAAAACGAGCTGCTCAGGAAACAGAGAGGCTGCTTAAGGAACTGGAACAAAATGCAAACCATCCGCGCAGACTGGAAATAGAGGCTATATTCAAGGAGGCGCAGTCACTTGTGGAACGTGAGATTACACCTTTTTACAAAGGAGGTAACTGTATAAGTGACGAATTTGAAGAAGGTATTCAGGACATTGTGCTGAGGCTTACCCAGGTGAAAACCGGAGGGAAAGTTTCTCTACGCAAAGCAAGATATCGCACTCTGACAAAAGTATGTGCTGTTCAGGAGATTATAGAAAGCTGTGTAAAGCAACAGCTGTCCCTGCCACTCTCTAATGATGCACATCCTTCTGTCTCCAAAATTAACTCTGTAATGTGTGATGTGAACAAAGCAAGAGGAACTCTTATTGCGCTTCTAATGGGAGTGAGTAGTAATGATACCTGCAGGCATCTATCCTGTGTGCTTACAGGCCTCATTGCTGATTTGGATGCTTTAGATGTCTGTGGTCGCACAGAAATAAGAAATTACAGAAAGGAAGTAGTGGAAGAGATCAATAAGTTGCAGAAATACCTGGACTTGGAAGAAGAAGCAAATTCTACTCACGCTTATGATTTAGCACAAAATCAGTCCATTCTAAAAATAGAAGAGATTCGCAAGAAAATGAAGGAAGTTAATTCTTTACTTTTAAAAACAGAGAATGCTTCTGATTTGTATTTGGGATCCAAAGCAGAATTACAGGGATTAATTGCCCACTTAGATGAGGTGAGTCCAGGCAAAAACCCCTGTATTAGAGAAGCCAGGAGAAGAGCAGTAATAGAAGTTCAAACTCTTATAACGTATATTGATTTGAAGGAAGCCCTTGAAAAAAGGCAAATGTATTCTGAGCAAACTGCTGCCGAACATCAGTCTCATAAAGCAGTTTGGAATGTACTTGGAAACTTGTCCCAAATTCAGCAGGAGGTGATTTCATTTGATGGAAACAGAACAGATAAAAATTACATGAGATTGGAAGAACTTCTTACAAAACAACTTCTAGCACTTGATGCTGTAGATCCACAAGGTGACGAGCGGTGTAAGGCTGCCAGAAAGCAAGCAGTAAAGCTTGCACAGAATATTCTTTACTATCTGGACATGAAAACAGATGAATGGGAATACTGAAACAGCCATGGCCTAACACAGAACAACATTTTTTCCTTCGGCACGTTATGCAGATCACTGGCAGCACATAATAAAAGTGGTGTGTTCTGTGCTTGCTTAAATCACAGAGATTGCATAAGCAGTTGACTTGGCTATATGTCTGCTATCCCACGCAGTCACCCACTTGCCATGGCAACTGTCAGTACACATCAGCAATTCTGGTCACTGCTATAAGCAAAGAAGTGCAATTCTCTGAAGGATTAGCTTAATACGTGATCAAATGGCTTCTTTTTTTTTCCTGTTTTTGTTTTAATAACCTTGCATAATGTTCAGTGAATGCAGATTTTCCAAAGATGCAGAAACTGCCTTGTGGTACAGTACTGACAAAACTAGAGGAGACTGGACATGGAAATTAGTATTCAAGCATGAGGCTCCATCCAGCAACTTCACAGCAGTCTGAATATACTCTTAATGTGCTGTTACAACAAAGTATTAAGGGGAGAAAGCCTGCTGGCCTTTGGGTTGTACTGGATTTATTCCATCCATCGCACCTTTCTATGTGTTTAGATTTCTCACTTAATGGAGCTATAATGCCAGCTGCAAATTAGCATTTACATAGCAAAGCCAATTATGTCTATATTTTTGTAATACCTGAGCCCTTTGATTTGCAAAAACAAGTCTTTTGTTGGTGGAAACTTTCAAATTATTGCTTTAAGGTACTGAGACTTGGAGAGGGAAATCTGTACATATATACTGGCCAGATAAATGGGATTTCAAGGATTTTACACCGCCATCTGTAAACCCCTGAAAACTGCACTGAACTTTAGTGGCTGCTTAGGTGTCTTTTTAAACTCAGTTGTTAGATCTGGTTTTGACTTGTCTTTTCACATTCAGTGAAAACAGAAGCAGAATTCACTTTGACGTGAATGAGCATTTTGGAATTATTTTTGTAAAATCACATAGCTAGCTACAAAGATGTCCCTAATGATCTAAAAGCGTGTTATTTCATACTGGTCAGGTGTGGCTTCAGGCATGTCTTGGAAAAGACTTGTGGCAAATGTCTCTCCTTGCAACTCATCGTTTTAGTAACTTAGTAAATAAGCTTGCTTGTACTATTGTATGCACCTACCTTTTTATTTGTGGCTGCTAGTGCCAATTACATTTCTACTGTAGCATGTTTTTTGGCATTTTTTTGAGAGCATGGCATTAAAATTAATTAATTATAAAGATATATTTAAGTATGGATACTTTGCACTTAGATCTTTCATGTTGAATTAATGAATTATTGTTCTATAGATGATGATTTGCACCACTTTAAGGAATAAAAACCAGTTTGGATGTTAAAATAAATATTTTTAGATCTATTTTTGACTGATTAGAGAAGACAACACTGTCTGTGAAAGACAAGTGCCTTTATGACACCAATGACTTGCACCGTTGTATGTAGATACAGGAACTGTTTACTGGCAGCTTGATACATTTGTAATCTTTGCAAACTGGATTTCTCGCATATATATAATTCTACTATAATACATGTCAAATAAACATAATACGATAGGTGACGATTGTTCTATAGAGTCCTGAGAATGAGCATCAAATTTGGGAAATATGGTTTCTGCTTAAAAACGAGTACATTGATGTGGAGATGGGGGAGTTTGGGCAGGTCTTCTGTGCCTATTGCTACAATAAGGAGAGAATGTGTGCTCCATGTAACATGCTTTGAGATGTTGATGAAAGGTTCTGTAACTTCAGAGTGTGAATATATTTTGTTTGTGATTGTACAGGTGATTGCTTTGCAAATTTATTTGCCAATTGAATACGGTGCCTGAGGCACGATTTGGCAATGACAGAATGTTGGAAGATTCTCTGCTCCTTCAGATATATAACCCCATTGAATTCATCTCTTCTTACATCAAAAAAAATCATTTTCCCTAGTTAAAATTCCAATCTATATTTATGTATTATGTGGCTAACATAGAATATTAATAGTTATACACCTGAATTATTTTACTCATTTCAAGCTTTCTGCACATTTGAACTGCAACTTCTGATTTGCACTTACATTTTTAGGAAATATAAGCGTAGTGATATTACTCATTTTTCTTTAGTATTACTGTCAGGTCTGCAGTGGTTTAACAATTTAGTGTCTGTGTTCTTTGGAGGTTATATGTAACTATAAATGTTTGAACCTCTTACGTAAAAGCAGGTAAGCATAGTTTTCAGATCTGTTCTATTTTAGATTTGTATGTCTTTTAGCTTTTCTGAATGAATTGTTAGGCCTGTGTCTAAGAAGGCAAATGTGTAAAAGGGTGATTTTGACTGAGTAGGGTTCAGTAGCAAGATATGTGGATTAATTTTTTTTTCCCATTGTTCTATACTAAATTGACTATTTAAATTTTATGGTAAAATCCTCATCTGGAATGGGATTAATTCATAGCTTTTGCATGAATGAAAGTAATAAACTACATATGCTTAACCAAAAAAAAAAAAGCACAGATTTCTCAAAATCTTGCTTTTGTGCTGAAGAATGTAATTCCTCTGGTTTATATATCCAAAGATCGAGGGACACACAACTTTTCTTTCTGATATGGCAGGCTAAAGTGATAAGCAAAATGTAAATGGACCAAATTTCAAAAGCCTGCATTTTATTACTATACTGATATAATTAATTTTTCTGTCTGCTGTGTAATCTACCTTAGAGCAAAATAAATTATTTGATATTTGGGAGAGAGGTAATCCTACATCGTGATTCCTATTTGTTAATCGTATTTCTTTTTAAACTAGTTTTCTTCAGTTATTTCAGTGTTTATTTTTTTTGCTTACCACTCAGTGGTTTTTCTACGTTACCAGTTTGGAAGAGATTTTGTTTAAATATAATTCCTACTTTTTCAGTTTGATAGAAATTAGTGTATGTGCTTCTTATGGTGTATATGTCTTGAATTATTGCTGCGTAGGATATGGCATTTGTATATAAAAATTCAAGATTAAATATTGCAGTGTTATATTCTTGATTATTAATAAAAATACATTACTACCTTTTACTAGGTATTCATTTGAATGTTATGCCCTGCTGCCTTTCTCTATTTTTGAATGTGAGTTATCAGAATGTAAATGATTTGTGTCTTAGAGAAAGTGTTTTTATCAAACAGAGACATAAAGCTCTTTTGGTTTTCCCTCCTTCTTTAAAAATTTGCTTTTTTCCTGCTGTATTTATGAAAATAAAGTTCTTTGTGTGGAAACCGCTCCTACCTCTACTTGCCAAATCTGGTGCCTTTTGGTTTTCTCTGCATTCAGCCTGGCATTACAGTCATTACACCAGTCACTGCTTGCATTCTGTCTTCGGTGATTGCGTTGCGTCCTCCTGGGCTTCAGTTGGATGATCGCTGCAAAAATGCTTGTGGCTCTTTTAAGATCTTTCCACTTTTCTGTTGAAGGATGCTGCTTAACACATGAGCTTGCAAAACTGAGGGTATGAAGTCTCCTCATGTGCAAAGTCGATGTGGATGAAAGAACCTTTAGTGGGAGTTAAACTAATCTGGTTTTAAACTGTGTAGATGAGGCATGTTCACATGATTGTTCTGATGGCTCAGTGTCTTTTCTCAAGATGCAGTGAGCCATGTTATCAGCTCATTGCTGATGGAAGTGGGGAATTCTGTTTCTGCCCAGAAAGCTGCTGGCTTTATGCAGTTTGTGCTGCTTGTGAAACTTCTATGAGCTGATTTAACCCACTAAAACAGGAGAGAACAAACTTAACAAAAATGGGGGAGGTAGTTTTCTGTGGGATTAGTGTGTAAAACCGGCTTGTAGAAAGGCATATGGGCCAGAGCTACTGTAAAATGAAGGGGTGGGGTTTGTGGCCCTGGGTTAGGGAGCAAATTTTAAGATTTTCAGTAGCATTAAGTCATTAGATCAACCTTCTGCATAGTTATGTCTGTGGAGAAGGAAAGAAGGTGGCACTATCAACTCCTACAGACAAGTAGGAATTTGCTGCTTCGGTAATGGGATATGATGAAGGCAATACAAATGAATCATGTACAGAATTCAATTGCTCTTTTGTGTTACAGAGTAAGTGTTCATGCAATAAAACGCACAAGTGATCATGTCCAAGAACTATACACAATCTGGAAAAATCTTACCCAAAACACATCAGATAATAAGGTTTATAAAGGCTGAACGTTCCTATAGGTAACAAGTTCACCATATCTTCTTTCTCTCCCTTTTTACAATATAGCTTATTTGGAGGAAATACATTATTCAAAGACCAATAAACCATTGGGGCCATGGCCCTGGATGTTGCTCAGCTAGCTGCTGACCTGTTTGTCTTCATCAGCTGTTTACTTTTCAAAGGAGAGCATTTGCCTTGCTAAGAATTTTTTGGTGTGTGTTTGGGACAGGCAGATTTTGGTGGCTGAAATGGTTTGACTGGAAAAACTCAGTATTTTATTTCCATACAGGTGTATCCTCCCCTTTGGAGAATTCTCAGCTGAGAACTTGAAGGATTGGAAGGACGTTGGTACTGAACTCATGGATCAAAGGCCTGGGGGTTTAAGCACTGCCAGCAGGAGACATTTAAATGGCAGGATCTGGGAAAACATTCCTATTAGAGGAAAGGGCTAGTAGAGACGCAACCAGATGTTCAGAGCTGATGTTTTGAGTGTGCTCTGTGCCTGTTCCCCTGGTGCTTATGATCTTTCATTGAGAAAGTGGATTTTTGGAGGAATATTCCCTGAAATACTGTCAAGCTTTCTGTTTTAAATGAAGCTGAGAAATTGTGTTTAAAGCTTTTGCTGAGCCACGGTGGGACATGTACTAGTTGCTGGCTGGTCTGGATATCATTCTGGTTTGCTACATGAAACAGTAACATACATAATGCTTTCAGTTATATTAGTAGGCACCTACATGTCAGCTGGAAACTGGTCATTAACTGAAGAAGCTGAAGATGAGGCATGCTTTTGTTGAAGGCTTTGCACAACACCCTTTCTCTCTGAAGCATTTGGTTCTGGGGACTGCCAAACATGAATGCATGAGTTGCAGTGCTTGTCAGTTCAAAAATAATGAGGTTCCTTTCCAAGTCTTCAAACTCTTCCTACAGGACATAAATTGTAGCAGAGTTTGCCATTAGAAATGGAAAAGTACAATGAGTTTCTTAATTGGGCTATTTCTCCTCAATTAGTTTTGCCAGACAAAATTCTGTGCTACAGGAGTTCCTTGTGAAACCTGTATTTCAGGCAGCTAACCAGAAGCATCTCATGAGGGAAAAAACACAATGACACACTGCAGTGTCCTTAGTAAGATCCTGTCTTACTTAGCTTTCCAATTCTATCAATTCTGCAACAGATACCCAAAACCAAATCTGTGATCATGACCACCGAGAGGTCTCCAAGCCAAATCAAAAACCCAAGGAAGCTGAGACACAAGAAAGGCTGAAGGAAAACAAGCCAAAAAGCTAATAAAGTTGTCAGGCTGTTGTTTGACCAGCCTGTTTTAGTTTTATGACAGAAGAAAAGCAAAGCAAAGCTCCCTTTTGCCTTGTTGCAGTTATACCTAGTCCACACACTGCAGTTCAACACTGTTTTCCATCCTAAGTGCTCCTGCCAGGCACAGTCCAGCCTCTAGCTGATGGGGGTTAGCCTTGGTGTGCCCTTGGGCAACACAGTGCCGCCCATCTCTAGGGATGCCACAATTACCGTCGTACTCCCCGAAATGTCAGGTCATCGCAACTCAGTGTGCACTTGGAATATTAGTGCGGCTCGCAGAAGACAGTGTGTGACATGAAGGCTATCTCCTGTAATAATAAACTGGTAATTGGAAGGGATAGTATAATAACTGGTAGCAAGTTTGAGTAAGATATCATTCGCTTAATTGTTTATGCTGAATTTCTTATTTTTTTAAAAAAGAAAATTCTTCACAGATTGTTTTATCTAAATCTATCTGTAGCCTGTGATTGAATGCCTACTTCTTACCTTCCAGGTGCCTCATGTTAATACCACATGAAAAGGATGTTAATGAATGGCCTCTGCTCGCTTTCAGACATCTAGTAAAAGCCAGGTTTCCCAGAACACTCAGCATCCTGAAGTTCCCACTGTGACAAGTAAGGCCATGTTTTGAAAAGGAGCCCATCCACAGACCCACGCACCCTGTAATTTCTTGTCACAGACAACCATGGGATCATCCTTGCAGCTAATCAAGCTGCAATTTAAAATGGCTTTGCCTCATTCCTCCAGTGAAAGGTTGTTCCAAAGCATCATTGCTGTGAGGATTGAGAAACCTTCTAATTTCCAGCATAAACATATTCATGAGAAGCTTTTCTTCTCCCCTAGCGTGTAGTCTAGAATATATTTATAGGCCACAGCTGAATTGCCTCTCAGCTCCTGTTTTGCTTGGCTAATGAGCAAATACACCCAAACAGGCTGAGCTCCTTTGAAAATCTCTACTCTCTGAATCCAAAGCAAATCCTTAATAGTATTTTTCATTTTTTTTCAGAAGTTTTTCCACTTCTGAACATATCTAAGGCTAAAACTTTCAACCTGAAGTAGGAGTCAGTACAGGTACATTGTTTGATGCATTGTTTCAAAGGAGGTCTAAAAAAAAGAATATCTGTAGCAGAGCAGTTGTAAAAAACTGAACTGTATGTTTTTCTTCATTGTATTGTCTTACATGCCCAGCCTGCTTTGCTGTTTGCATATTCTAGCAATCAATAATTTTGAGTGACCTGCAGAAAGGGAGTGGAAACATTTTCAGCCTCTGCTGGGTTTTTTTTGCATCAACAGTGCTGCATTGTTGTTTGAAGGAACCATGTGTGAGTGTTTTGAGGATCAGAAGCTATCACTGATCATTTCACTTGGCTGAAGTATGTGTTTATTTAGGCAAGTGCAATAGTATCCAAACTAGATTAAAAGCTTTCCCAGAGAGAGTCCACCCCAATTCATGACAAAGATCTTTGAAATCATCAATTAAAACAGAAGACTGCTTGTGAAGTGTGGCCTTAGTGTAGAAGGATGATTTACATTGCTATTATAGATGTGCTTTCAAATTTGAATTATGAGTACTAAACTCTTAAGAAAAAAGATCTAATAACCTACAGAACAATCTTGCTGAACATATATACACAAGCAAACATTCATATGGTATGTGTGTTGTGGTTTCCAACCTCTCTCAAATTATAAATTCCAAAAAAATACATAAGGCAAATTAAAATCTACTGACAACAGTTGCTTTTTGGGAGCTTCTAAAAGTATGGCAGGGATCACTGTGAGACTGCAGAATACTAGTCATAAGGTGGCTCCATGCAAGATTTAAATAAGTTTACAGCAATGAGGGCAAATAATCTTTAAAAAGATTACTGAAATGCAGTAAAGACAGCAGCTGCCTTGGGAAGCCTCAGAACAGCTTCATTCCAACTCAGTGTTTTGGAACATTTCTCAGTATTCCTGTTTTCAGAGCAGAAACCAATTTATTGTCTCTTTTATTTCTACAGAGCTATTGTGTTTCTGATATATTTTGTCCCTGGGTTTCATTAGAACCCTTTATTTCAGTTTTGTGGCAGATGTCTTCGTTTCTGTTTCTGGCCCATCTTGTTCTTCCCAAGCACAAGTTGCTTCCCAAGTTACTAATTCTTTTGTGAACACTGTTTCCACCACTTCACCAATGGCTGAGTTCTTTCTCTGTCCTGGTGGAAACCTTACAGCCTACATTCAGGATGTATTTGTTAGTTGATGTCTCTGGCAAAGATCAATTTTACTCGGTTGGACCTGGAGACCCTGAAAAACTACATGCATGCCACATGAGCTCCTCTGTCATGGATCTCTGGGACCAAGGCTCTGGTAATTGTGAAGAAACTGTTTAAACTAAGATACAGCTGGGAGGGCTTTTATGAGCTTCATTACTGGTACAGAGAAAGAGGACATTAGGAAGTTGCAACAACAAATAAAAAAACATGAGAGGATGGAAGAATAGCCTACACAGTGACTAAAAAATGCTACTGCTGATATACTCAACTGATGGCAGGGGCTGGAGGACAAGATGGAGAATGGGATGGGGTGCCAGGAGCCAGCATGACAGCAGGTCAGGACAGGTCCAGTGACAATATCCAGGCTCCAACAGGAGTCCAGATCACCAGACAAGTCTGGTCATGAGGCAAGTCTGAGTTTAAACCAGGAACTTGTCCAGCAGGTTGGGGTCAGGGCCCCAGTCAGTGCGTACAAATAATAAAAGATTAAAATAGTCAAAGATTACAATATTTTGGAGAGGCTTTGCTAAGCAGTTATAGCATGACTGAAGAGTTGGTAATAGGAAATATTCAGGGATTGAGTCAGCATAAGGATAAACCATGGGAAATTTGTTTTTGATCTCAGCTCATATGGCTGCATTCCTATAAATTCAGAGAGCTGTTCAGCAAAGTCAGCTGCTGAATATCTGAAGGACCCGAGCATGGAAAATGTCTGGACTTTCAGTAAGTATGCAGTTTCTGATCATATGATACGACAGTCACACACGAGCACATCCACCAGTTCATGATGCAGTTGCATTCCCACTTGCTTACTATGGGATGATGCTATATAGGATGATGCTATATGACTGAAGACTAGCAGATGCAACATTTATATTTAATGCAGGGTCAGTTGACTTTGACACACAGAAGCTGCCCAGAACTTCACGTGGAAATTTGAGTGGGCACTGCAATATCGCTTTCAGTTTTGGCACTAACTCACAGAGAGCTTTCTGGAGTATTTCTAAACAGGTATTCCTACAGTGTGGCCACAAAGAAGATGAAGATGTTCCTACAATGCGCCAGAGATGGTATCTCCAGGACAGAAAGTGAAGCATTACTGTCATTGCACAGGGGAGTAGGGAAACCCCCTTTGAAATATATGCAGCAAAATGAAAGCTGAGAAAAAACCATAAGACTGCTATCTCTAAATAGTAGGGTAAGTATCAAAGATGAAAAAGCAATTACTTAAGCTAATGGATGGTGTGGGCAGAAATACAAATGGATATGAATTAGCCAGACTGGAAATGAGAAGACAATTTCTGAAGGAAGCTATACGAGATGTTGCCTTGACTTGATTACCCCAAAGATACCTTTGAGTTCTTGAGTATCTTCATTCTTAAGTCTTCTCTGGATGTGCTAGTCATTATTTCTATTTAGCTTACTCTTCTTTGGAAATTAATGCATCATCCACTTTAAAGCAGCTGTAAGGGTCTGTTAAATTCTTACAGACAAGCAGCCATGCTAAGATGCTAATGTGGCTAAGTAAAGCCCTCAAAGAGCTCTCAAAACTTAGGAAGTGTACTTTAACTTAGGATGTGCACTTTAATTCAGTTACCCAATGCATGCAGGTTGTAATTGCCCCTTTTTTAACAATGAATGAAAAGTTATTCAGTATTTCTTTATAAGCTCCTTATTCAACATCTGGGTTCACATTTATATGATTTCCTGCAAATAATATAAATCCTGCTCTACCTATACCATTACTAATTTCATCACGGTCTCAACAGATTTCACTGACATTGATTAATTTGATTTCAGAGTATGCCGAGAGCTCAGGTTGTGCTGTTGTTCCTTGTTCCTAACTGGCTTTGGAGACCAGTTGGCGTGAGCATCTGCAATATAGTTAGTACACAGATTGTTAAAATTTAGATGGGCACCTCTAACATGCCTTCACTGACTGTGTGGGAGCATACTTTTCAGGATCCCACAGCCATCAAATGAAGGCATTTTTTTAATAGGAAGCACAGAAAGCAGACATCTGGAAGGCACTAAGTCACAAAATCAGCTTGGGAGGGACCTAAGGAGATCATCTCATGAAAACATTTGCATTATGAGAGGATTAATATCAACAGATCATGAGTGACCAATATTTGTGTAACCTTCTCAGAGAATCCACATCCTCTGCAGGTAGCCTGTTCTAAGTCTTTACTACTTCTATAGTTAGCAAGTTTTTCCTATCAGCTTGACTCTTCATCTAAAGATTTAAATACTACTGGTTTTCGTTCTTTTCTTACTCTATCCCCATGAATCTGGAGAGTAATTAATTAATCATTAGTAATAAATAACTAATGCCTTATTATTCATAGAAAATAGCTGTTTCCTCAGCTCCCCTTTTAGCATTTGCTTTTATAGATTAAGCACCCAAACAGCTTCAGTATTCCATCACAGAATAATTATCACATGTTATTTCAATTTCTGTTGCTGAGGTGGCTCTCCCATAGATGCTCACCATGGACCTATTTCTTGAAGTACTATTCCCATAATTGGACACAGGACTACAGCTGGGGAGTCATTACCAATTAGTAGCATGGCATATTCACCTTTCATATTTTAGCTATTACAGTCCTATAAATATAGCCAAGGACACCTTCTTTGCAAGAGCATGACACAGTTGACTCACGTTCAGCGTATGATCCTGCATAAGCCCGGGCCTGTCTGATCCTACGCATCAAGTGCAGGACTTACGCCACTGGCTTCTGCCTCTGTCCTGCCTGCAGCTAGGGTGAGAGCATGTGTTTACAGTGCTGGGCAGAGCCTCCTGCCTGCACCGCGGCTCCACATGCCAGCCACGGCTGATTGCCACTGTCTGTGATTCACTGACCCAGGCTGTGCCAAATTCCAACCACCCCCCCGAGAAGATAACTGCTCCTGTTGCATCCTGGAGCTGTGCCTGCTGCCCCATCATGTGAATGGAGGTGCCAGATGGCCCCTGCCCAGCCAGGCATCCTGACGTGCTGCTAATTTACGTGGATGCTCGAAAACCCTGAAACCCCCAGATCCTTTCCTGTTGTGCTTCTGATCCTGTGATCTTCTGAAAGTTCAACAGGCAGGAAAGACTCACATGGAAACCTCCCTGAATTCTCAAGGTTGGAAACTGGAGAGTTGTTTAGGTCTTTAACCGGGGGAGGAGGCAGATTTCAGCTACTCAATCTGAAACCTCCCAAAGAGGCCTTATTCAGAGATGTTCCCAAACAACTTTTCTGAAGACAAAAGTACTTCTTAGAGAGCTCTAATAGGGCACTTAAAAAGATCTCCATACTCACTAGAAACACATAAAAATCTTGCCTCTTTTCATGTTGCTGAGCCTTCTCCTGATTCCCACACCCTTCCTTAGTTTTACATGTTCAGTGGCTGAAAATAGGAGTGCCTTCTGCTTTATGGCACGCTAGTCTTCTCATGCAATAAAGAGCACCCTTTCCCTGGGGTTTTATAGGCTTGTGTAGCTCATTGTCAATGAACACATTCTCTTCCACATAATCTGGATTAAAGTAGACAGTGCATTGCATCACTTTCATTAGGGATTGCCAGGCTGTGTTTTAAGGTGAAGCTTTCTTTGTGTATTCTATATTTCTGATCTGTGTTCTAGCTTGGAAAGGAATAACATTTCTAAGTAAGAAGATAGATGTGGGTGGTGATCATTACCACAGGCCTGGGAAAATCTTGTTTTGTTATCTGGCCCTTGAGTTGCCGGTTCCTGGGTTAGTGATTAGATTTTTCTGTGTACTGGTTCAATACTCAGCACAGTGAGGAGTTAGACTGGTGACACTGGGAAGTAGGGTAGATGGCTGTGCATGACTTGAGTAGCTGTCTCGGTCTGAACCCATGAGCTGAACTGGAGTTTCCAGCCTGACTTCAGCGGCCCACCTTGGCTCCAACCCTGGGTGCGTCTGGATGAAGGCACTGCGAAGATAAGCCACCACAACCAACAGCAGAGCAACCTTCCCCAGGAGTAAAGCAGTTCACAGATCACTGACTCTGTTATTAATATGATTTTTAAATGTAAATATTAAGATGTTAGCTTTGCTCTCTCCAAGGCCCTTCTGTGAGACACACACCCTCCCGTACAAACACCCACACCACAGTCCCGACTTGTGATTGCCAACTTTATCTTAAACTCAGCCTGTCCTTCAGATTAAGTCATCCTTTAGGGAGAAGCTCCTTCCCTGGCAGGTCCCCTCCTCCTGTGAGGATGCAAGGCTGCCAGCCCACCTGGAGAAACCAGCTAACACAGGAGTACAGACAACCCCAGCTGCCTCTGCAACTCGTATGGATGAAAGCTACCCCTTCGCTCGTATCAAAGGATTAAACATTTCTTCGCAGCACACACTTGCATACTTCCAGCCATTGTATGAGATGCTGGGTGTGTTGGGAGTGTCCATTGTCTGTGTGTGACATTGTTCTTTCCTTCAAGACAGCAGATCATTCTCTGCTTCATGTTCTCTCATCTCTCCTCCTTCCTGTGGGTGGAAAAAACAGCTTGGGTAACACCTAGCAGTGTCTTGTGCCCTTCCTTGATTTTCTTTCTGATTTGATACTTGCTGTGACTTTTTAATCTCACCCGGTTCTGCTTTGAAGCACAAAGCGACATGCTCCCTTGGTTGCAGTGTTACTGCAGTTTGATGGAAGTAGGTTTCATTTGGGAAGGAAGGGGGAGGGACGGTACCAGCTTTCTATTTCTGTATGCCACTCCAGATCCTCTCTCTCCGCTGTGCACGGTTACTGCCTTGCAGAGTGTGAGAAATTCCATTTCTTCTGTTCTCTGCTTATCCATTTTGTCTGACATACTCCTGCACTTGGGCACCAGACTCGTGCCTGGTCCCCTAAATCTCATGAAGGTCTTGAAAGAAACAGGGCACAACCTAATCTGCTGTTTTCTATATATAACTGAGTGCATGACACACATCCCAAAATATGCTGCGGTACTCGGTGGCTGCTGTGTTATCATGAGGTGCAGAGTAGGAAACACATTCCTCAGATTTTATGAGGCCTCTTATCGCTAACCTGACTTGTCACTTTTCTAACTGAAAGCAGCAGCGCTTTGCCTTCTTTGTTGTTTTCATCTTTTTTACAAAACAGCTAGCAGAACAAATAAAATAAATGCAGTTTAATGGCATTTTGGCAGTGCAGGAAGTCAGAGGGATCATTGCCTGTGGATTTGCAAGGGAGCACGATTCATCACTTATCTACAGAACCCAGCTCTGACTTTCATCTCGCAACACATGTTAATCCAAAGCTATCAGGGATGCAATCTTGTAAAATCTTCATCCCCTCCTCACTTCAAGTGGTCTGGCCTGTGCAGAGGGAAAGGATAGCCAGCCTGCTCACAGTTCCAAGAAAACACTGGCAGATGTTTATAGGGTGCTAATATGTCTTCAGCCACTGGTGTTAAATTCCTGAAGATGTGAGGCTGTGAGGTGTCTGATAAACCTCTCAGACAGGACTCTGCAGCTGCTTTCATTGAATGCCCAGTGAAGAAAAAGTTCATGATTTTGCAAAACTGAAACCATAAAGTAGAAGCAGAGGAATGTGTCTGCATTTTTCAGACTTAGTAGCTTTCTTAAATAAAACTCATCAACATAAATGTTGGCACATAAGGTGTTTTATAAAAGCCCTTCACAAATGTAAATGGTAGGAGAAGCTTAGTGAGCAAGGGGAGGTTTAGGTTAATAGAGTTACTTTGAAAAAATATCATGAGACTAATGCTTAGCCAGCATTTTTTTTTTTTTGTCTCTAAGTTGTTTCCAGTTGCAGAAATGCAAACTCTGTGACTTCAGCCAGGAAAGATATTTGTATGTGCAAACCCATGCACAGGAGACAGCATGAAAGGCAAGATGCTAACTGCATTACAACTTGCTTAGAAGACCAAACACTGACTGGGACTATGAACTTTTACCTCAGGGTCGATATGACCTGAAGACCCAACTTAAGCCTGCGCTTAACAGCTGAGCACACCTCATACCTCTGATAAAATTGAAGATTTACCTTTCAATGGCAACAAAAAAGAAATATAACCACAGCCAGAACAGCAATGGACTGTAGGAAGTCTTGGTGAAAAATTTGATCCTGAGTGCACTTTGATGTGCGCTTGTGAAGTCCAACATGTTGGCCCAGAGGTTTTGTTCTTCTGGTCGTGCTGGTTTAGCATATGGAGAAGGGCAGCACTTCCAGGAATTGCTTTCCGTCTTGTTTTTATAGCAAGTTAAGCAAATGAAGGCAATTTCAGGCCCTGCGATAGGCAGTGAGACACACCCAGGGCACCCTTCCAGCTCCTCCTCTGCACTATCGCTGGCAAACAGCTCCATACTGCCAGGCGTGAGCGCAGCCCCTTCAGATGAAATGATCTGGAGCGGAGCGAGGGCTCATGCCCCGACACAACCGTTAGCCACAGATTAGGCACCATCCTGTGCCCTTGCAAGGACCAGAGCAAACACCCAGCAGCACCGCACTGGCTGGCAATTTGTGGGTCACTGCCTGCTGACCCTGACTCTTGCAAACACCACTTTGTACAAATCCCCCCCTTAAACTCATTAATAGCCTCATCCCATAATGGATTTTTTGCTCCCAGTGCCCCATTCGCAAACCTCCCAGCTAACTGCAGTCTCACAGTGTCCTGCCTAAGATTGCTGATGGTCAGTTGATAACCATTTGTCCTTATGCCAGCTTTGTCCTTCAGCTTCAAAAGCACGTCCTCCCCTGGGTAGGTTTGTGCTTACATGGCAGCCCTCCTCAGCATGGGTTGTGCAGGGTTTCCTTGGGGCCTCTGTCTTCAGGCATGGGAGCAGCACATTTCGCCAGCCTGGATGTGCCAAGGCTGTTCCTCAATAAAGAACTTTCTTGATGTTTCTCCAAAGGTCTCTCTTGCATCCTCAGAAAGAGTTTTATCTGTGCATTAGTTAATTCCTGGCTGCTTTGCCTACTACAATCTCCGGTCTGTCTCTGTTAGTTCAGGCCACGTCACACCAGCCAACCGAGGCACATTAGTTAACACGGAGGTGTCCTTGCTCTCCTCTGCATCCCTGCTGCTGCCCCATGGAAAGCCCAAGCCTTGCCTCCCATTCAGCCCTCTGCAACACCAAGCTGACTGCACACACCTACTGATGCCCAGGGCACTGAGAAAAGTAAATCCTGTGTCTCCTTCACAGGAGGCTAGAAAACTGCCCACTTTCTCTGGAGGTGCTGAATATAAGCTGGTAGGTGTGAGGGGTGCAGATGCTTTAACAGGGATGTTGTTTCACGAATCAACCCTGCTGTGTGAAGACAGCTCCAGGGCGTTGTGTTTGCTGTATTTGGGTCGGAGTGATAAAAATAGGGTTGTACAGGGCTTACTGCAGAGGATGTACTGCCATCACACATGCACTCGCTCACAGCACCATTCAACATTCATTTTCCCTTGTTGATATTGCACTCACTAATTTTTTACCCCACTGGTGCGCACCCTCCCTAGAGCAGTTTTTAATGCATGAGGGCTGGATTTCTGTTCTGACCCTCTTTGCAGCACACCATGCATATACCTGATACCCATCTAATGAGGTAAATCAAAATTTTGAGCATTTCCTTGTGAAGCAAAAGACTTTTCATTTGATAAAAAGCACCTGGCTGAATATCTGTCTGTGTGATGGTTTCTTTCTAGACCTTTCTCGGAAGCAAAAAGCAGCTGTTATCCTTGTGCTGAGTAGTCTCAAATGATATAAAAGTCTAGCAGGTATTGATCTCTTGTAGTTAACTCCACAAATTTTGCTAGTAAGCATTTTTTTTTTTTTAACCTCCTTGAATAAAAGTGAAGAGGGGAGGCAGCAATTTTCCACCTCTCTGCTAATGCTGATCTGCCTTGGGGACCAGGCAGAACAAGTGACAGCCAGGCCTGACAGCCCTCTGTCTGCAGAACAGCATGAGATGGTTAAAGGTCCCTTAGCGTATTCATTCCACCTGGAAGGAGAGAGGGGGGCATTCACGCTCCTGGTGCAGGCATCAGCATGGTTGTGGCTCGCGGCTCAATAAGGAAATCCAAATTCCCTGCGTAGCCACAGAGCTTTTTAGAGCTCTGGTCTTAGATGCTCAAAGCAGACTGGAAATGGGCAGTCATGGTCTGACAGATAACTGCTGGTCCACTTGTTTCCATGAATGCCCTCTGCAATGTCACAGTCTCTCTGCTCTGGGTTTTTCTTCTCTGAGTGATGAGATTTTTCATTGTGCAAGCTGTGGCTCCAGCCATAACCATGCTGTGTATTTGCACCTTTGAGTGCCAGGTAAGGGAGACTGGATGAATGGAGAGAGAGCACAGCATCGTTTGTGTGCTTGGGATGGGGATGAAACCAATGAGGCCTGGTGAATGGCAGGGGAGAATGGCTCATCTTCACCTTCTCCCTCTGGTGTGCAACCAGGTGAGGCTGGGAAGGAAAAAAGACTTCCTGGATTTTTCCCCATGGCTGAAATCTGAAAGTGTTTACAGTTTTTTATGAACTTATTTTGAGGAATAAACTAAAGGATATCGATGGTGTCTGTCCTCTGCTTTACATGTATTATTGTTTGCAAATTCAACAGCTGACAAATCAGCAGGCGAAGTCTCGCGGCCCTGCCTCCCTTCCCCATGACAGCAGTGGTGGCAGCCATAGCAGTGAGCAGCTGCTAGCTTTCCCTTGCACTTCTGCATTCATGGATCTCAAAATGTTTTTGTGAGGGGACTGCCATCAGCTTTCTTTTTTGAGAGGAAATCACAATACAAGCAGAGAAAGCGATGGGTGAAATCCTCCATGGTGTGACCCCATGACTCTTTGGCCCGCAGGTGGTGGAGGATGCTCCAGGGGACTTCCAGTGGAGGGGCTTCCAGTGACCTGGGACACCAGGGCCCTGCCTCTCCTGGGGGTGCTCTATCCATGCAGGCAGCAGCCCCAGCAGATGGCCTTTTCTGTTGTTCTCTGCAATGAAAAGGGAACTCAGAAACACCAGCTCTGCACAAAGTAAAGATTTACCCCTGTGACCTGAGCTGCACCAGTACATTCATGTTTCCCTGAATCCCACTACTGGCATTTTCTGCACTGTGCTTCACATGAGGCAGTCCAGACTTACGACCTTCAGGTTAAGTCCACTTTTTATCCACTGTATTTTGCACGCTAAGAGCTTTCTGCCTGCTAAGCCCCTGAGATAAAGGTTTTCAGCAATTCCTCAGTACTGCATACAATCAATGTAACATTCCCTCTGGTTCTGAGACAATTCCCTGGAACTGCTCAGGAGTCTTGAATTAAGCAGCGAAATTAGTGGCAGACACGACAGATGCTTATCAGCATTTAATCAAGGTATTTAGGTCCATGAGAATCACACCCAAGCAAGCCACCACTCTACTGCAACCCTGGGCCCCTCAGCCACCTGCCTTTGTCTGCTGCAATATTTCTTACTCCTCCCACAGCCCCTTCATCCAGCCTGGAGCTGGGTGAGAAGAGCTGCTTGGGGAGTTAACACATGGCCCAGCAGCCCCAAAGGGAGGCTCTGCATCCCAGGCACCAGTCAAGCTCAACCCTGTGCTGGTGGCGTGACGGCTGCAGGGCTCCATGGGGCCCTTGGGATGCTTGAATAAGCACAAATTCTGTCCATGCCTCCTGCCCTTGTACACTTTGTACAGGTTATCAGCTCATCCACAGATTTTTCAGAATTGAGGATTAGCAGGAGAATTGCTAAAATAATTTATGAACTTGTTCTGTGAGCACATTCATACCCCTGCAGCCAGTGATTGCCTCTGCAGGCTACCTCAGCCATCACCAGCTTCCACACGCATCTTCCCCTGTTTCTGTTTCACCTGAGTTAAGCCAGGGCTGTGGCTTTCAGAGACGCCTTGCAGCTGTTCGTGTGAGCTAATGGAAAGGAGTGAAGTCAGTTATAATGTCAGTCCTCGCATGGCTGGTACTTGCTTTGGCTTGCATGAAGGACACAGTATTTCAGCTGGCGGGTTTGTTTCTGATGTTGCTTTGATGAGGAGGAAATACAAGCCCTCAGCGAGTCTGTGTCTGAGTGAACATGCCTCCAGAAATGCCAGGGCACACCATGATGGGTTCATCTCCTCCCTTCCTTTGCCTCCAGGGCCCTATTAAAACCTCAAGATTTTTGAAGAAGAACAAGGTATCAGCTGGTGGCTCTGCTGGTCATGCTCTTCTCAGAGGTGACATGAAAGTGCTGACGCACTGCCAAATGTTTTGGTGACCTTGGTGAGGGAGGATGGTGACCAGTGATACTATGACACATTACTGGACATTGATGTCTCCCAGTACTCCTGAAGATTTTTGCTAGCTGAGGAAGCTGGACTACTCAATACCCATTTAATTAATCTCTGAGCATGACACACAGCCCATTTATTTTCCTTGCTGGTAACTCTACGTGATGCAGCATGTCACAAGCTTGAGTCCCAGCAGATACATGTTCATGTAACAAGGGAAAAATAATTCTCCTCTGCTGCAAGGATTAGTGTCAGAGGCTCTGGCTTGTGCTGTGCAGGAGTCACACCAGAGTGCTTCAACGTTCCCTCTGGGTTTCACAGCCTGTGAATCATGTCTGGCAGTGTGAGAGTCACTTAAGCAGGGTCAGGAGGGTAGGCAGTGGATGCTGTTAGCCCTGATCTACTCTGATCCTCGGGGACCTCACTGAGGGAGACCCCCAGCAGCAGCAGAGGTGAGGAGCAGTTCAGCTGCCCTGCCTTCATCATGTGCCTGGCCACCGGCTGCATGCTGCCGAGGGGTTGCTCACTCCCTCTTGCACCATCATGTTGAAATCTGTGAGGTTAACCATTGTCCCCATCGTAAGGGCACACAGAGTGTCCTTCCAGACATGTCCCAGTGCCCCTTCACAGGCTGTCCCTGAGGTTTTCAGACCACAAAGGGCACTACAGTGCGTAGCAGTTTACTCTGCGTAGCTGTAAAATCAGGCAAATATGAAGTGAAAATTGAGCAGAAAAAGGTGTTAGGTCAGGAATTTTCCAATCAAAACTGGTCAAAACAAGCAGCAGAAATGTACAAATGATCCACTGCGATCCTCTGTGCAAATGTCATTGTATTCATAGGACCATGCATCCATAGGATGCAATGACAAAGCAGAAATAGCTTTGATAATAAATGCAACATTGTACCCGAAAAAAATCTTAGGAGTGTTTTCTGTAAGAAAATAGAGGGAAGAAGTCTCCTGGAAGTTCATATTTTGTCTGTCTATCTCAGATGTGCTTTAGGAAAGCAACTGAAACAAAATGCCATTTGGATAGAGGAAAGGTCCATACCAGCTCAGGAAGAGCTGCAGCTTGACCCAACTGGATGAACTGGCAGCTGCTCTTAATGAAGAAGCTTTGCTTTTGGATCATGAAAAGGGGATCAGCTCTGGTGTACAGGTTGGAGGAAGGTTTTGCGAGCCAGCTAGTGTGATGAGTAAGAAACGTGCCTACATTAATGGGGATTTTCAAAAGGAAAGGGTGTGCTATATGGTCCCCAAACTTTGTTTTGTCAGCTGGATTTGAAATTTTGTGTTCACTTAAAGGTAATGGCCATCAGGAGCTTCCTGTAATGTGGGAACTATACACACTCATGTTGGTCAGCCTCAGTTAGAGGAGCTTCCTAAGAGGTGATGCTGCAGGACCTGGCCTGACAGGACTGCTGGGTGAATCAGTGACTCCTTAGCTCTAGGTTGGTGCGACCTTCCCGTGGGGAGAGAGGCCATGTTAAGTTCACTGACTGCTGATCAGAGTGGAAGGGTGAGATGATGTTCTCCCTGTCTGCATCATAGAGACAGGGAATAATCTAGGTTGGAGGGGACCCTCTGGAGGTCATCTAGTCCAACCTCCAGCTCAGAACAGGCCTGACTTTGAACTCAGATTGAGTTGCTCAAGAGATTTTCCAGTTGAGTTTTCAGTATCTCCAGGGATGGAGAGTCCACCTGTTTCTGGGCATCTGCTCCAGTATGTCACTACTGTCATAGTGAAATATTGGTTTGTTGTATATCAGCTCGTATATCTATCTTCCTCTGGTACACCTGGCTTGTAAGAACGCTGCCTCTTCTGTTTTTCTGTAGAGAGATTCTAGAGGGATTTGTGTTTTACCCCCCAAGGATCCGTAAATAAAGTGAGATTGTCCTTGATGTTGGTTTCCTACAAATGGTACCATAATGAATACTTATTCTGAATTCTTATCAGCTTCATGTCCTAGTAGAGGAATGAGAGACACTGTTTTAAAGACTAAATATAGTTATTTAAAAAATAATGGTGTATTTCTTTCTTGGTTCCTTCGGGAAAGATAAAACCATGTCTGTATGTATGTAAGCATTGCTTGCAGTTTCTCCTGAGAACCAGAGATATGTAAGAACACAAAGCAATATTTCAATCATTCTTATTTTATATTCTGGCAGCCTGAGCAGCCTCTGCAGCTGTTCTGTGATCGCCT
This sequence comes from Athene cunicularia, assembly GCF_003259725.1. Taxonomy (NCBI): domain Eukaryota; kingdom Metazoa; phylum Chordata; class Aves; order Strigiformes; family Strigidae; genus Athene; species Athene cunicularia. Next base: position 11,288,133 of record NW_020799101.1, read on the forward strand.
GTTCCAGCTAGAAAGCCAAACCTCAGGCTGCATTATGTCTTTGCAGGTACTGGCCAATGCAGGTGTCAAAGTGGAGCCTCTCTACATGGTACCAGGTATCAAATGGAATGAGATCTTTTTCTTATGGAATTCAGTTGAAATTGTGCCTCTGTTTAGAAGGGGACCTGAACAACCCCTCCCCAGAAAGCAAGTTCATGCTTGCTCTCCTCAGTGAGGAAGAGCAAATGGTCTCCTTCCCCTCTGTCAAAACCTGCAGATGAGTGTGAGAGAAGGTGGGAGCATGGTTCTGTTTCCACCAGGGTGGATGAGGCATTCAAGGACATGATCATGTCTGACTCCTACACGGAGTGCTGAAGGAAGAGGCTGCTTTTGCTGTCTGGCAGAGATCAGGCAGAAATCTCATGTTTTCTCTGCAGTATCTATAAAGAGGAATCAGATCCAGGCTGCTCCTCAGTGGATGTTACCTGGCTCGTCCATCATATACTCCCAGAAGGAGTCATCCTCATTTCCAAATGAGGGAATTTTAGAAGGCAGAATGAAGTATTAACTGAGGGTGGCTTTATTTAATCCACAAAATGTGGATTTTGGGGTGTCTTTTGAAATCCATAGGCCCCTGGTTTTCTGAAGCTTGGAGCTGACTCCTTCCTATCTGGGAATGACCTGGAGCTGTGGATGATGGCCCAGTCTTATCCTCCTTAGACGACATGGTGTCCCCCCCTCTCAGGTCAATCCCTGACCCACTGAATCCTCCTGAGTGCCATAGTGTGTCCCCCAAGTACACCCACTGAAATGAAGATCCAGAGTAGACCAGTCGACTGACAATAGTTGCTAGGAATGTAACAACAAAGGTTCCCCTTCCTGAGCAAATGAGCATTTGTAATTCAAGCAGAAGCTTCTTCTCACAGCTTAGGAAAACTGATGAGATAATGGATGGCCCTATTACAATTTGAAGGCAGCTGGGTGAGAGGAAAGGAAGGCTTTAGCCATCAGGTGGCACTCTGAGCATGCTGTTCAGCAGCGATGTCACTCAGAATGCTCCTGGGCTGGAGGAAATTCCTTCAATTCAATAATATGACATAAACTTCATGAGCTGTGATTCATTTCAGGTTAACACCCTTTTTTTATTTCTGCAAAATTAATCATCCAGCTATATTTATTACATTGTTTTAAAACACGGGAGTCCTAGGAAGAAAAGTACATCAACTCCATGTTTTCTTAATGTTTCTTTATCTAAATATTTATTGTGTTTAATATTATGCTTAATATTTTTGCTGAGACAGAATAATTTCACTATTTGTTCTCTGCAGCAAACCAGCATATTTTGGCATCTGTTCTGTGTTTGTTTCTGTCTTTGTCTTAATCTCCTACCATCAAGCTCATCTCAAAATAGGAACCTGAATTAATGGTCTCCAGGTTCTTCACATAAATCCCTTTTAACCTTTTCAGCCATTTAACGGTATTTGTAGTCTCTGCTATTGTTCTGCATGAGGTTTCACTTGGGAAGAATTTCACTTGAGAACTTTTTTTTTTTTTAGGATTACGCATCTAGATAAAAAAAATTATTGAAAATACCTTCTAGGTTAGTTCCTTGACTTTTTTTTTTTTTCAGTAGAGTGTCTTCTACTTTGATATACAAGCAGTAGTTTATTACTAGTGTGTTGGTTTTACATTACTGCTTCTGTAGGAAAAATTGTAGTTATGGTAATTAAAGGGTGAATTAAAGGACTTGTGTTTAGCACCGCAGAACAGCACTGCAGACTATAAAATCACTGTTCTGCGGCTTGAAGCCGGAATTTTCTAACTGACATCAATGGGAGAGAGACTGAGCTCTGTATTGCATGGGCAGATACTACTCACCCGCAGAGGAGAGTGAGGCTGAATGGTTTTTGCACAAAACCCTACCCCGCTGTCCAGCATATTTGTAAAACCTATTTTTTAACCTTTCTAACTAACCCACCACCGAAAACAATTTAAGTTCCTACTCCCGTGTCATCTGACCCTGACAGTCAGTGTATTCCCTGCCATTCACGGCTCCATCCCCAGAGCCCTGAACAAAGCCGTGCTTGTTACAGGGAAAAGCATGAGCTCATCCATTGTCATCACCCGGCCGCTCTAGCTGCTGCTCCAAAGGAGGTTTTGTGGCAATTTCTGAATGCCTTCAGACAAGCCAGCGCTGGATAAACTTTGGTTGAATCTTCAGGGAGCAAAACTGGATTAAGTCCTCGTATCTGCTGTAAGAATAGGTTTTCTGAATGGAGGGAAGCCCTGGTTATTCAGATAATACAGCTGCGTTTCAGCTCCAAATACAAGACTTCATAGAGGCTCGGGGAAGCAAAGGGCCTAGCGTAGTCTTCAGGCACCCACACAGATGGGTAGCCCAGATAATCCTTTGATCCTCTGACATTCAGGGCTTCAGGGAAACAAAGGTGAGAAAAATGAGAAATGCAAATGAGTAATTTTGGAAGTGTGAAGAAAAGGACTTGTTGAAGCTTAAGCTTGCCAAAAATAGCAGTGAAATAACTGCATTTTATGCAGATGAGTTATAATCACATGTAAATTGCATTTTTAAAAATTGGATTCACTGTAGCTTTCAATTTAGAGACCTACTTGAGGTCCCTGAAGGTCTATAGTCTCTCCTACTCTGTGGTTCCAAAGCACAAAACTTGATAAAGTGATGCACGCTGCCTGCTTCCTGAAAATCAATCAGCCGATGCCTTTTGTGTATTAACTACCCAAAAGGACTTGAAAGACAAATGAAGGTCACTGTCCTGTAATCATTCACTACCAAGAACAGAATTAACTAGCCAGTAGTTTTCCCACTGCACACCTGGGTACAATGAAGCAGCTGTAGCTCTGTCTCCATACTGTCTTGCCAGTATTTCTTATGTTAAAGAATAGACCAACTTCTGAATTTTTAACATAATCTGTTTAAGTTACATAATCAAGTTAAGAAAGAAGTTCAGTGTTGAGGTTCAAGAAATCTTCAGAGGTTTGCTTATGATTTGCTGTGGAACTGTGGGGGACTTGCTTTGCTCCTCTCTACATCATTTTTTCCCAACCATTAAAAATTAATGTGTTGTTACATTCTTGGCACCACAGTCTGCTAGTGACAGAGGAAGGACTGCTGTAGCTTGTTTGGGATTCCCTACATCTCACTTGTCTCAGTGGAGAGAAGTAAAATGCGTGCACACCATTTTTCCCCTTCTTTGTAATTAGTCTTTAAACCTTCCCTATAACTCAGATGAGCCTACAAATAAATGTCACAGATGCTAAGGTCTTCACACTTTTCTGATTTCAGTCTCATAATGTGAGCCTGAATTTGAATTTAAAAATTAGGAGTTCAGACTCTTAATATTGTGAGGGCAGTAATCTCTTTACATAACAGGGGGAAACAGCATAATTCTGCCAGACGGCCACAAACTCAGTGGGTAGCGAAGCATTCAGACCCTTATCTATTGTTTTCCTATCCTGGCTCATCCCAAGTAACTTTTCTACGTTTTTTTCCGATTTTTAAATGTAATGTAATTCGGTTTTATTTTGTTTCTCCTGGCCACACAGCTGTCTTTTATAATAAGTACAGGTTTTATTCAACCATTGCACTAATTATCACTGCCTTGAGAGAAAGCAATGCTAGAATTGTGGATGAAATGGAAAATAGAGCTACAGCAAAAAGTACAGCAGGTTAACCTAACTCATGACCTTTTAAGACTTGTGCTCTGTGCTACTCACTGTGATAACGTGGAATTTCCTGGCTTTAGCAGAAATACACTCAGATCTTTCTTTTCATACACCAGGCTGATGAGCAGTTTGTATTTTTCCCAATAAGATGCACATGTACATATTTGAGTGTCTTTTCTTTGTGTTAAATTACATATTGTATTAACAACATGCAGTCAACAACACCAAAATAATTAAATCTTGTAGTACCCAGGAAAGTAAATAATTGCTTGTAATACTACCAGCTTACAGGTGGCATGGAGGAACAGAAGCACAGAGGGATTTATGTGACTTGCCAGACGTCATGAAATGAAGGTCTGCCAGAGTCCAGAGATATCCTGTCTCGCAGTCTCATGTTTTAATCCCTAGTCTTTCTTTCTTTCCATTAAGATAAAATATGTTTCCCTAATCCACAGTATTTAATTTTTTTTTCCAGGTAAGCCTTGAATCACTGGTGTTCTGTGAAGCTTCCACTGAAAAAAGCAGAGTGTGATCAAGTAGCGTCCATGAATATTTTAGCTAATGTCATTATTTTTAAAATATGGTAAATATTACAAAGAAGAGCTGAGAGACAGCATAATTTTGTGTTTTGCTGAGTTCAGAAATAATGTTGTGCAGAGTCACAGAATTCGGGGCAAACAGCTCGTTGGTCCTGTCTGTTTACTGAAGCATCTCTTGGTGTACGAAGACATCACAGTGTGTGTTTTTAAGTAAGTCACTCACAACGCCTGTCTTGTGCAGAGAAATCTGCCATTCCCTTTGCATTTCTGCGCTGCCCACGGGTCCCTATGCAGCATCGCCTATACCCTCTTTATGTCACCAGCCACCGCTAGGTGATCTTCAAACACCTTCCTTGCCGTCCTGCTTCTAAACAGAGGATGTAAACAGCTAACAAAATTTTCCACAGAGATGCTATTCATGAAAATATTTTTGCACGCGCCGATTTGCAGCCTGCAAGCTGCAGTTTTGAGTTTCCTGGGAAGAAAGCCTATTAAGCCGCCTTTCTGCGGGGATTGCCATAGCAACCCTCGCACAATGCCAATGGCCCAGATTTCCTTCAGCCCCTTCTTTCTGAACTGACAGCAGTGATTTTAATGCTCCTTGAACCAAATCTTTGCATGTGGAGACCGCTTTAGAAGGAAAAAAAAAAAAAAAAAAGCGCTTTTAATCAGTGCTGGTTGTTCTCTTTCCTTTCTTTCCAAGAAGTGAACAGGGAAGGCGTTTAGCATGGCGTCCCTCTCAGCCCCCTTGAAGGTGCAGCTGGATAATGACCATAAAGTGTTCCTGGGTTTGGCAATTTCAGTATCATTCATAGCTCTAAGATACTGTGGAAAGGATGCTTACACAGGGGTTGCTTTTTTAGAAATACTTGCATCTTTGGGCTGGGATGTTGGGATCACAGTGTGGAAAGAGACATGAAGCTATCGCAGAAGCAAGGCAAACTCACAGTTAAGCGTGAGAGTGGGACTGGGACTCAGGCAGCAGTACAGTGTAAAATGGGGCAAGCTGCTCTGTTCATTTTAAGCATTCCAAAGAGGCCAGTGTCTGAATACTGCCAGGTCTGTAAGCTGTAGTAGGGTCCCCCAGTGACACTTGGTAGGGCATAATGCCACAGTCAGAGCTGGCTTGTTGGTGAAAGCCGGTGACATGGGAGATGGGAAAGCAGAGCCAACACCTGAGGTTGCAGCTCAGAGCCAGCTCCCTGCGTGGGTGCAGACACCCACCATCTGCACCCCAGGTGCCCAGAGCTGCCAGAGAGCCAACATATGGGCAGGCAGAGAGAGCTCAGGCAGGAAAAGAAATAAAAATCACCTGTGTCTGACAAATGTGACCCAACCTTTATGTCAAGCAATCCCTGTCCAGGGTTGGTGCTGGCGCGTGCAGAGCCGCCACAGCTCCCAGACACCCCCTTTCTCTTGCCACTGTCCCTCTCATCTTCCCTTTCCTCCTGCCTGCACTTGGAGGGGCTCCATGTCTCATTGCCCACAGGGCACAGAGAGGGTGGCAGAGTGAGCGTAGCCTCAGGAAGGTCCCCGGAGAGGGGACACCAGGTCAAATGCTTGATGCATTCACCTCCAGCATCCCAGGATGCTGCACCTGCAGATGCTGAGGACCCCTGGGGTGCAGGCCCCACCACATGCACCTTCCACAGGGGAAGATAAATCAGAGCTGTATGTGCATTGACATGCCTGCTAACACCCAGACTCCAACCCGTTCCTCACAACTGCTCATAGTATCCACTGGTGGCATTCCCCAGCTGTGTCCCTGTTTGCTGTAAGCATCTGTCCATAAGCAAACACTTCACGGGTAGTGCTTAGCCCTTCTGTCTTATAAGTCTGTGCAAACATTAGAAACAGAGGGAGCTCCTGAGTCACTGAATCTAGCCCTGGGCTATCTCAGGTAACCATGTCATGTATGCTAACTAATCCTCCCAGTAGTCCCCATATGGAGGGATAAGCTGCTTGGGTCTGTCTGGGGAAGGGAGAGATGAACCAAAGTGTGTGGTGGGCAGCAGAGGTCTGCAGGGTCTCATCCCCTCCCTAACTGAGCCTGCCCTGGTCAGTAAATATGAGTGGTTACCACTCAGACAGGGATGGTGCCATCGGTCCAAAAAAATGGACCATGGATACAGAAGTGGTGATGAGTGGAAACATGCTTTAGGGGAGAAATTGAGGCCAATTCATTGTCACCTGCACAAAACCTAAGAAGCTCTGGGAGCTGCCCCAGGCTGAGGGAGCTGAGCCCTCCCCATGCCCAGGGTCTCGCTGCAGATGCTGCATTCACCTGCATCAGCCCTACTTCTGGTGTTTAGTGCTGGTATCTTGCTGCCCTGTCTCCCCTGCTGCCTTTTTGGCACAAGGATGCCAGGTGACCCCCAAATCGACCTTCTCTCTCTGCAGCCACCCTCTCCAGGGCCCAGGAGAAATGATCTTCCTACAACAGGAGCCTGCAGAGAAGCTTGCAGCAGCGGAAGTGATGCAGCAGATTCCCCTGAGCTGTAAACGTATTTAGATCCTTACCCCATCCGCCTGTGGTGAAAACCCCTTACTAATGCTGTGGACAGGAAGGAAACCATGTTTGCATTTATCTGCACTTTTTTCAGCTGGTGGTTTGATGGTCTGTGTGAGCTGCTTACCCCAGCGATACTCGGTAAGATGCTTCAGTGCTGAGAAGGTAGGAGGAGAAACAAAATGCTCCCTTGCTGGTGTTCCCCCTGCTTGCTCTAAGTTGGCATGCTGTGGGCATCGTCCCCATGGCCCCACTGCCCGGGCAGCCCTTTCAGCAACACTGAGGGCAGCAGTGGAGGTGCGAGAAGGATAGAACAGGACCATTTTGGGGGATTGTCATATTCTTTGAGAAGATGCTTACAAGCTTTTTGTAAAATTTCCCTTGTATATCTGCCATTAGTTATGTCCATCTCACCAAACAGATGAACTAGAAACTCCATTTTATTACTTTTTAGCCAAAAAAAAGTCCCATTGGGTTTTATCTAGTATAAATATAACTTCCTCCCATTCAGATAGATAACAGCCTGTACAAAATGAATTTTTACAGGATGATTTGCCACTGCGGGAGCCAGGCTGGGTCCCAGTTTGACCACTCACATTATCTCTGTGCTCACACAGAGCTGTAGGCACCGCGTAAAGCCAGAGCTCTTGGGCTGAGCTGGCTGAGGAGGCTGCTTCACTGCTCTCACTCAGCAGCTCTCAAAGACAGAACGGCACAAATATTTGTATGTGAAATAGAAAATAAATAATGCATTTTGCTGGAGGACTGGCGGCATTTGTTTTACCATGTTAAGTCTGCAAATGTTTGTAAACACTGCATCAATTTGCCATACTACAGTAAAAATGAGGATTCATTGCTTTAAAGCCGGTGTTGAGGCTTTAGACAACTCTTTTTTGCTGAAGCTTTTGAGGACAGCTTGTAGTCCAAAAAGTATGGTTTGGGCGTGTGTGTCTGCCTGTGTTTTCGCACTGGACATGCCACAGCTAAGGGCAGTGCAGGAGATGTGTGGCCTCTTTCCACCTGGTGACACACAAATGCCATCTCACTAGAAAACAGAAGTTTCTGTGATCACCCTTCATGCGGCTCATGCCACAGAACAGACTGAGTTCATGGCCCCACACTGAGACAAAGGCTTTTAAGCAAGAAGCAAGTTAGAAGCCAGCAGGAGATGAGCACCACAGTTTTCCCACTGCAACAAATTATAGACCTCAAGGTTTATAATTCAGACTGCAGAAAACAACCCTTGAAATCCCATATTTCTGGGTGCCTATCCCTCTGGTGCCGTGGGGACTCCTCTGCATGCCCTCCTCCCTCACATGCTGCCATGCTCCTTCCTACTCTCCCTCCTCCCATGTGTGCCCCACAGGACCGCATCCCTCAGCTGCCACCGGGGTTTATTAAAGACGGAAAAACCCCAGAAGACCAGGGAGTCAGCTCCATGGTTATGTGAGAAAAATAGCCACTGCATGGTGCTAACTGTTTGCATGTTGGAGAGGAGGCAACCGACCCCCTTCCTCGGGCAACCCTCTCGCAGGATGTGGTGCTTCAGAGCTTGGAGCAGACATGTCTCGGAGTGGAGGGAATCGCCTTCCCCAAACCTCTCCCGAGATGACGTTTGCCTGACATCCTGCTGGAGAAGGCACTGAGCTCATCCTCTGCTGGGAATACTCCTGGCAACTTGCAGGCGCATGCCATGCTCTCCTCTGCCAGGCCCTTGCCCTCTCAAAATAGCAGCAGAGGAGCCACGGCGTGTAGCAGAGCAAAGTCTCCCAGAAACATTGAGCATCTCCTTTTTGTAGGCCAAGTCATCCCAGCTGGACAACCAAGGACTAGTGCAAAGATGTCAGTCAGGTGCTGAACTGGCACTATAACCTGCAGGATGATAGACTCTCATAAATACTGTTGGCCACGGCTGTGAGGGCCTCTGCTGTAGAGGCTCACATTTGTATTTCTTTTTATTGTGGAGTAAAGCTGAAGATGCTAGGAGCCTGAGTCATATGGGTGTGTAGCATTACAGACAGTTTTTATATGACTGAGCCTTTTGGCAAGAAACTAACTTCAGCTGCTTGCTTGACCCAACTCAGGGGTACCTGGCATGGGGCTTGTCAGATAATCCTGGTGCTGTGCTAATCCTAAATTTGACATACAGCTCCTACCCACCTCTGATCTCCCTGATTTATGACACATATAAACCATGAGATTAATTTTTTTGTCTAATTCACTTATGTCTTTAAAAGTTGCCATGTATTTGAAATCTGATGGTCGGGTGGGCTCTAGCTTTACTTATAGGTTGAAGGTCTCACTCCTCTGCCTCACATGGGGATTTTCTTTTGCTGCCAAGTCTGTCCGTACACACTTTACCTTTCTCTTTCAAGCTGGAAAGCCTCACTCCACTCTTTGTTTGGGTTTTGTTTTATTGTCATGAATACTGGAAAGCAGGCAGGAGGTCTATGACTTCTTGTTGGCCTTTAATGAAGTACTTCACATTTTATGCCCAGTTTTTCTGTGAACACTGACTAGTGAAGTCTGACTTAGTACGCCCAGCTGTACTGGATGGTTAATCTGTGAGTGCTTATAGAAAATGAGAGGTATTCCTTTAGTGAGACCTGCAGCTTTTTGTCTGACTTCTCTGGTAGAGGCATCTCCTTTGAATACAGCTCTCATGTCCTGCCTGCATCGAGGACAGTACCTGATCCAAGCACACACTGATTTCTGTCCTGCTGGAGCATGTTCCCAGCAAAAACCCTACATGAGTCATATCACCCTCCCAAAACCCCTGCTTGCTGCCAAGACATCCAGCTGCATGAGAAGGAAGCAGAAACTGTCACATGATAACCTTTTTGACAGGGGAGTCCTGTCTGCCACGCATTTGTCAGAGCCTCTTCAGGCAGCATTCATCAGGCTGTGCTGCCTGATTTGCAGGAAGGCTGGCTTTGCCGTAGGACATGTGTGGTAATGAATTCCCTTTGGGTCAACTTCATCTGCAGCAGAAAACCAGACAGATGGGGCCTGAGGGAAGCATTTCCATAATGAAGCAGAGAGGCAGAGTACCTCTAAGGATGGTAGGAGTTCCCTTGTATTAATAACATTCTTAAATAACAAGCACTTTTGATAATCTTTTCTCTCTAGCTACTCTTCTCAGAAGTCCCTTCATTCAGCTTTACTGCTTCCCCTTTGATGCACTTGAGCTTTCTTACAACCCCATTCACAGATTTTTATTGTTTCCACCCTTTATGGACTAGTTCATTGATTCGCTGCAACTCCAAGGGGTCTGTTAATGGTGCAGATACGTAGTTATCACATATATCAGAGATACCTGTTGTAAATGTTGAGTTCAGCCCCCTCTATTAAACTCTTTTTTCCTCAGAGATGAACAGAGACAAAAAAAGACATGCGTGAGGTGCAGGGCAGGGAGCTGGAAGAAGACAAGAGTGGGAGGAACATGCAAGTGGTTTTCATGGAAATAGCTATCAAATGGCTCATTTTCTAAAGTTTGAAGTCCAAAGACCAATGCACAACAGGAAATGTCTTTACTCTGGCAATACTCCTTGGCCACCCACTGTCAGAAGTCTTCAGTGTGTCATGTTCTTCCATGTGGGTAAATGGATCACATGAAGTGGTAACGTCCTACTCCTCAGTTTTCCAGGGACAAACCACAACATCAGGGCAAGACACTTAGGCCTCTCTTGCTTTTAAGAATGAGGGGGTTAATGCCCACCTCTGTAAATCACATTGCTACCTATGGCTAGAGTTGGCCTGTGTTAATCTTCACCCCAAAGTAATCCAGAGCACTGGAGGAGTCTGATGCTGGTTCAGCAAATAGTCGTTTCGTGTTTTCAGGCATTTTTCTGCTACAGCTTCTTTGGAGACTCATGAAACTTTTACAGAACACGAGACACAGTGAAGACTCTGGCGTGTTCATTGTGATGCTGGCTGCAGGGTGTTAGAAGTAACAAGACTGACTTGAAAATCACAAGTCATAAAACAATTTCTATTTTTTCATTTGTTTGCCTCCTCCATTTGGAGCTTCTGACCACAGCCAGGGCCAAATTTTCATTTTTTTTCATCAAAGAGGGTGCAGTTAAAAAGGCAAAAAGAGGGATGGAATAATTTTCAGGAGGTGAGACCTGCAGAAAACCAGCAACTACTGTGGGCACTAATAAAACCAAAGAAGGTGGCAATGATACATTAGATACAATTTTGGAATTTAATTGGATTTTAATACCTGTTTCATTCCTTGTCTGCTGCCTTTAGCTAATTTCAAGTCTAAGCTACCTCTGCTGTTGCTAAGCCTTCCAGGAGAGAAATTCATGTTTCTAAGGGCCATTACAGTTGACACAGCAGGACTTCAGCTGAAAACTAATCTGATGTGAAGGCTGGGTCTGGAGGACACCCTGTTGCCTATTGCCATGCCCCTGGCTGCTGGGTCAGAGTGAATTCGGTGGAGCTCAGCGCCGAGTATAAGGGTTACAATTGTGCTGGTATGGTGGGTGGTGAGAGACAGCCTGTTCCGATGGGCATGGGGGAGGGATGGGAGGTGGAGGGGCTGGGGGAAGAGAGATTCATTTGCCGCTGCTCCCAGGGCTCTTAATTGCAGCAGCATACATGGTGATAAGCTGCTGAATTGCCGTTCATTGGCCGGGAACCCCAGCATGTGAAAAAATTTGGTATGTCATTGTCTATTTGCGTAGCTCGCTGCCTGACCTGCCAGTCTGCACACAGGACTGGGAAAATAAAGGCAAATATTATTGCCACTCTAAGAACCACTGACCAAGGGAGGCATCATCCTGCCTGGCTGAGAGAGGTGGAAGGATCAGGTGGTGGAAATTAATTCATGTTGGTCACGTTGCATACTTCATTTCTCCTCCTTTGGGCCATAATGTCTGTGATAAAGCATTTTCCCAGATGCAGATGTATGGCTGGGCCATACACAGCTAAGACTGGAGAGTGAGGAGTGGCACATGCGTTAGTGACCGTGAGTGTGAACAATTTCCCTTGGATTTTACAGTTCTCAGGCCCAACTCTTGAGCACTGAGTATCTGCAGGGAACCTGTAGTTTGCTTATGTATTTATCTAGCTCTTCCTGTGACTTCCAAGGAACAGTTTCCTTGTCCTTATGCTAATTCAAGCCCTGCTGAATAGAGGTTTTTTTTTCTCCATCCCATCCTGTGAGAGGTCATCTTTATTCAAGAGCCATGAATGATGTGTGCGGGGTACTAATCGCACACAAAGAGCCCCGTCCAGAGCCAGCCAAGCGTACAGCTGTCCTTTTGTTTACAGAGATGGAGAGGGAACCTAAAAAGTGCTCCTGCCCCAGGGACAATAGCAGCGGCTCGAGAGACGCCTGAGATTTGGCAGGGCCCCTCTTTCCTGGCGCTAAAGGGCCTTTATTAAACATAAATCACGTCAGCTGCTACCGCAGCCCTTTCTCAGCTTATAAAAGATTTCCCCTTGCTGCTTAAGTGACACGATGGAAAGGAATCAGTCTGAAATACCCCAATGACTGGAGTGATGGACCAGGTTGGGGACAAATGACACTTCTGACTGTTTAATAGCAACACTCTTCTGTCACTGTTACAATGATGCTTGCAGCTGGGTTTGGTTTTTTTTTTTTTAAGTTGACTGGTGATTCAATGTGCTTTATTGATTTTGTGTTGGCTTGAAATGTCAGGAGGTCATGAGGACAAATTTTATACCTGTGGGCTATGAGGAATAACATAGAGCCCTACAAGCCCTAGGATAAATATGTTGCCAGCACTGATATCACTGAAAAAGTGTGATGCCTCAGGCACTGAGAAAATAACCAAGTGTAGAGCATCTCCGCAAAGTGCAGAATACCTCTGTTAAGGGAATAATTATTAGACTTTCCTATTCAGCAATGTAAGACCTGATTACACATTTCCCTGAGGTGCGGGGCAAATGCTCTTTCTTCTTCTCCTTGTAAATAAAATGGCAGTCTGAGTAAAAGGAACAAAATTGCTGATGGAAAATGTGTTGCTTCAAGTCTTGCTGTTGGCAAATCCTGTATCTCATAGGCAGTGGGTGTTTCTGTGCAAGGAGAGGGCCTGAGGTGTCACTGGGGACATGAGACATGGCAGCCATGGGAGCTTCAGGCAAGATGAGGATGTGTCAGGAATTTGAAGTCCCTCTGGCTTTTCGGGCAAATGGTTGCTGGTTGTGTCTGGAGCTAACAAGGGAAAGATCTTACCTGTAGGACTCCCTTCAGGCTATAACTGACTGGGCTCATCTTCTGTTTATTAATATTTGTATCTACCTGTTGTTTAACGTTGCACTTTAATAGTAGTGACAGATGATTCAGACCATGCCTTGTCCATCCCTCCTTAACGCCTGCTTGTGCTAACAGTTGTTTCCCTTGAGTTGATATACCTGACTGTCCATCAGTCTGGCTTGCTGGCAGACAGTGGTCACAAGGAACATATTTCTCTCCTACAGTCATCCTTGCCCACCTCTGTGTTCCCTCTGGTTCAGTGTCTTGCAAACTCTTGCAGGCCAGCATGGCAGGGCTGCACAGTGATGGACTCAATCCATGCATTTGCATTACATGTCAGAACAGGTCATTCAGTAGGTGGCATTAATCCCCCCCCCTAATTCAGCATCAGTGCAATGCTCCGTGACATTTCTGATCATCACCTTGTGAAGTCTGGGGAAGCACATTAGTGGCTTTCATAGGTGAGGTCCTGCTGTCACCGAGTAACAAGCAGAGCTCTTTTTTTATGTAACTAGCAGAGCTCCTTTTTCGTGTTTCCAACATATTCTGCAGCTTTTGACAAGGATCCCCACCGATCTCCCAAGGATTCATAAATAACTGAGCCTACAGCTCTATGCGTCATGGCACAGCTCCTCTCTGCAAAACAAGTTGTTGCTCCAAACCGCCCCTGATCACAAAGTCTAAGGTCCCACTGCAGTTTCAGTTATGCGTGTGCGGGCTGCTCTGTGCTTTACATGCAGGACTCTCAGTTTCAGCTCCTGGTGCTCATAAACAAGCAGGTTTCATTGTTTTGCTTTTACTGCCTGTTTGCAGAAAGCTAAGTCAACAGTTTGGATTTTCCAGGTGATTTATGTTGTGTTACCACATTCCATTAGAATTGTTATTAAAATATTTTTTGAGCATACTTGATTCTTCCCTTTAAGGCTTTATCTAATTTGTAATTTGACCTAAAGCCATCAGGTTGGCTTTAGGTCCGATTTGGTTCTGCTGTATTCTGACACAAGTTCTTCAAGTCAGTGAAGAGTTGCTCGTTTGCCTTAGCAGTAACTTTGGCCCTGATTCTAAAACAATTTATTACCATTTAGAAAAGAAAGCAGTGCTGTCTACATATCCCTGGGACAGTCACAGAGTGGATATAAATTCAAGTGGCTTGGTTTGCCTTACCTAGTGGCTGACGTTCTTTACATTTGATATTTGCCTTGTGAAGATCTTGGTGACACTGCACCCACATGAAGGTTATTCAGAGAGAAACATTTTTCCTGATGTTAGTAATGGGCTGGAAAAAAGGCTAATGTGTTAGTAACACAGAGGCCAGTCATCACTTTGCTATCTTCACAAAACTCATCTATACACAACGCTCATCTTACTTACAGGTGTCATTAAACTTCAGTTTTCTCTTGGATATATCTCAGAATTGAGATCTGTATCTCAAGGTATTGATAAATTCATCTCTGCATATCTCATAAGAAAAATATGTAAAGCTGAAGTATTGAAGTTTAGTTTACCCAAGTAAAGCTCAGTGTATCAATACTTAGTAGAGCTGACACCAGTGAAAGGCAGAGAGGAAATGAGGTATTAATCACTTTGGATCTTCAGATTTCTTATTTCTGATTTGCTACACATCAGAATAAAATGCACAATAGCATAGGTGAATCATGTACTCTTTTTACACTGAGAAGCTTTAGGCAGTTTTAAGTGTATTTTTTTCTTTAAAATAGTTTTTCAACTGATAGGATGCACTGACACTAGATTCAACTATATTTCACTCACTCATTAAACAGAAGAAGGACAACAAATGTCAAAGTGAAAATGTGCAGAGGATGGGGAGATGATTCAGCCTTACTGATAGCTATTTGCCATGGCAATTTGCTTTATAAGTTGCAGATGTAACTTTTAGCAAAGCAGGATCATTTTGGACTTTCTCCTTTGTGCCTTAGTGTCCCCATCAGTTGAAAAACTTTGCTAGGGCTGAATATGTAACTTGGGGTTAGTCATACAAATGGGAAGGCAGTTTCTCACAGTTTCTGTGCACCAAATTCAGCCTAAGAGTGGCTGCTCCCTCCCTCCACCCCATGGTCTTCTGTGTTCAGCACTCGCCCTGGAAATGTTTGAGCTGTTGGAAGGATGGGGGACTTGGCAGAGCTTCACTGTTTGGGTCCCATTTGAGAGTGCAGATGTCTGTATGTGTCAAATCTTGCTCCTTCGTACCCACGCAGGACCAAGGAACTCTTTTCACATGAGTCACAGCCTCAGGAGCTGGCCTGTAGTGCTGACACTTTGCTGTGGTTGTTTGGCTCTGTGCTCTCCAATTCTTGGGAATTCCAGTTCTTGGGAATTGTGTCTTATTTCCAGTGGTATCCACAGCTTCTTGCATGTGAAAGTATGAGATGTGCTCTAAGAAACTGCTTGAACTAGCAGAGCACAGGTCCTAGAAAGCACGTTGGTTGTGGGTGGACGAGGTTCACTGCCTGCTTTTTGGGGAAGAATTGCCGTTGGCTATATGTATGCACTGAAATAGCAGAGCATCAGCATTTCTGAGGTACAGCTCTCCAGTCACTGATTAGTAAAAGCTTAATAGTACAAGAAAGTGATCACAGATAAATAAATGGTATGTCCCTGCTGAACAGGTGTGTGTCCGTAGGAGTGTGTGATTTCTGACAGTGCCGTAGAATGTGCTAGGGAACAGTAAAGGATTCACTACCTATTTTTTTAACATCTTATTCTACCATAGGATGTAGCTTCAGATCCCTGAAATTTGTGCCACCAGTCCGTCATACCAGTGAAAAGGAGATCTGATTCTGGTCTGCTACCAGAGCACATCCCCATCTCTAGATACAGGATATAAACTCACTACCCAAAGCTACACTTTGATCTACACTTAGGTAAAATACCTGCATGGTATTTTTCTGTCTCCTGAAATGCTCCTGATAACTGGGTCTTTTTTCTACTTGTGCAGAGCTTTAGCTCCAGAAAAGCTGAATTCTGGACCCAAAATTAACTGGACTTGCAGGGAAATGTGCTCTTATTGATTTTTTTTTTCCACTGAACTGATATGAAGCTCTCTTAATCCTAGAAAACTTCTTAAACCTTTTTCCTAGCCCAAGTAGCACACACTTGATTGGCACTTCTGAAAAAAAAAAGGGATCTGAATGTGAAATCCTCGTTTCTTTAGCGGCATCATTCACACGTAGGAGCTGCCATATGGCTATGCTGTCCTGGGCCAGCCTCTTGCAGGGGGCAGGGAAAGCAGCACGTGACCACGGGCTCGCCCACGGTGCATGGGCCAAAGCAGGCAAATCCCACCTCCTCCCTGCTTCAGGACATGCTGTCTGCAAATGAGTCCCATCTCTGCATGTTAACCCTGCCTCTGGGCTACAAGCAAGAGTGAGTTTATCAGTTCTCAGTGAGGTCTGGAGGGAGAGCTGCTGCACTGCATCGCCAGTGCCAATGGGTTTAGCAGAGCGAGGATGTCAGCGCCTGGATTAGGAGCAGAGCAACTGGGAGAGGAGGGCAGGGGCCAGGAGTTCAGAGGAGTGGCATAGGAGGGTGCCCCACTTATTTAACAACTGCAGAAATTGCAAGGAGCTGTTTTCCCTCCTGTCAGAGCCCAGGGAGCTCGTCGTGCCTCCTGAAACGCTGGGGCATGTGAGCTCAGTGCAGTGCTGGCATTGCAAAGGAAAGCAGGGTTGTTTTCCAGAGGCGGTTGGCGATGCAGGCAGGGGTTTTCGCTGGCAACTGGGAGTTTTCAGGCTCAGGGGAAATTTGTAGTACCCAATGTCTCATTCCTTGCCTAAGAGATGAAGGTCATCAGCATGAATTGAGACATCACTGTTTACGTTTTGATCAATTACAGAAACTAGATCCTTTTTGCCAATTGCCACTGTCTGCAGGTGAAGATATGAACTTCAGTCACAGTAAAAGTGCTGCTGCCTTCGGTAGCCTTGCCTCAGCTCTCCCGGCTGCCCTCGCCTGTGATGTTTGCTATTTTTACTCTCCGTAAAGATGGTGCAATCAACTCCCTCTGCTACCAAAGGAGCTCTGATGGATAAGTTAATACCAAACACTTAGATGGTTAGTGGTGCAGGGAGGCTTTTTTACTGTCAGAGAGAAGCTGAACAGGTGAAGGTTGCACTGCACTTCTGAAATCTCCTGAAAATAGCAAGACGGAAAACCCACCGGGGGAAAAACTCTCCAGAAATGTCAAATGCCGATAGAGCCTGGTAGCTCAGGGAGAAAAGAGGGGCTCCTTAGAAAGTGGGCTATTCACCTTGGCCTCGAGTCACCCTGCAAAATGGGCTGGCTCCTGCTGCAGCCAGACAAAACGCGAGGCGGCTACTCAGATTGTCAATGAGTCAAACAAATCAGGCCGTGCTTTTGGCTGCCTTTAATTAAACCCACTACTGTTGGACCAAAAAAGGAGTAAACAACTCTGCTTTCCCCACTGGAGGAAAGACACGATTGCTTTGAAAAAGCTCTCCTGATATTAGAGGTCATGCGGGTTTTTCCCAACACTGGCTCTACCTCTTTGTCACCCCCCTGTGTTGCTGGAGGAAGGGTGCTCATCATGTCTTGCAGAAGAGCACGTGTTATAGTAGACCACATTCTCTGATAGCTTCTGCTGACTGGAAGATGCCCTCATGCTGAGCTGTGCACACAGTTAAGGTGGCAGAACTCCTTTTGAGTGCACAAAGATGTGGTTGTATAAACACATTGTATCAGAATAGCTACTCCTCTACAGAAATGGAATAACTCTCTCCGTCTAAAACATATATACTAGTTTTACCAGCACAGTTTATGCATTAAGGGAGGTAGTCATATAGCTATATATGATGGTTGAAATAGGATTTACCAGCTACTGGGATTAATATTTATTCTTATCTGCACAGAAATATGTACGGGTCTGTTATTAATCTGTCCTATGTAGCAGACACAGTATGGACCCATATGGCTAGCAATATGAAGCATCCTGTGACAGTTTATTTCCTGGATATTTCAAGTAAAAAAAACATACCTTGGCAAAAATAATTACGGCAGGACAAAGACTGCCTATGTCCTGCCTAAACAGCTGTGTTGAAATAACTATGCCAAGAGGTGGGTTAGGATCCTCCCTCAGTCCAAAACCCTCTGGCTTTGAGATTTCAGTCATACCACTATGATAAAGTAAAAACCTTTCGCTTATTTTGGGACATTTCAATAAGCTCCTCAGCTAATGTGAAGTCCACCTACATCAGCTAACAGTGTGGCTTGTCAGTGGGAAACCCTATTTAAACCTGAGATGGATCATTCCCCTGGAAAAGGGGAAACATAACCCCAATTTTTTAAAAGGGAAGAAAGGAAGACCCAGGGAACTGCAGGCCTGTAAGTCTCATCTTGTGCCCAGCAAGATCATGGAGTAGATCCTCCTGGAAACTATGCTAGGGCATATGGAAAATAAGGAGTTGGTTGGCAACAGCCAACATGGCTTCACTGAGCACAAATGGTGCCTGACACATTTGGAGGCCTTCTATGATGGGACTACAGCGTTGGTGGATAAGGGAAGAGCAGCTGATGTCATCTACCTGGACTCATGAAAAACATTTGAAACTGTCCCACATGACACTCTTGTCTCTAAACTGGAGAGACATGGATTTGGTGGATGGACCACTCAGGGGATAAGGAGCTGGCTGGATGGCCACACTCAAATTGCTGCAGTCAAAGACTCCATGTCCAAGTGGAGAGCAGGGACGAGTGGCGTTCCTCAGGGGTCAGTGTTGGGGCTGGCACTGTTTAACAGCTTTCTTGGAGATGTAAACAGTGAGATCGAGTGCACCATCAGCAAGTTTGCTGATGACACCAAGATGTGTGGTGCAGTCGACACGCTGGAGGTCAGGGATGGGCCATCCAGAGGGACCTGGACAGGCTGGAGAGGTGGCCTGTGAAAATCTCATCAAGTTCAACAAGGCCAAGTGCAAGGTCCTGCACATGGGTCAGCACAATCCCAAGCACAAATACAGGCTGGTGATGAGGGGATTGAGAGCAGCCCTGCCGAGAATGACTTGGGACGGATGGAAAACTGACTACAAGCCAGCAGAGTGCACTTGCAGCCCAGAAAACCAACTGTATCCTGGGCTACATCAAGAAAATCGTGACCAGCAGGTTGAGGGAGGTGATTTTCCCCCTCTGCTCTTGTGAAACCCCACCTGGAGTACTGTGTTCAGCTCTGCAGCCTCCAGCAAAGAAGGACAAGGACCTGCTCAAGCGGGTTCAGGGGAGGGTCATGAAGATGATCAGGGGGCTGGAGCACCTCCCTTATGAGGACAGCCTGAGAGAGTTGGGGTTGTTCAGCCTGGAGAAGAAAAGGCTCTGGGGAGACCTTAGAAGCCTTCCAGTACTTAAAGGGGGCCTGTAAGAAAGGTGGGGAGGGACTGTTTCTCAGGGAGTGTAGTGATAGGACAAGGGGTAACAGTTTTAAACTGAGAAGGTAGGTAGATTTAGATTCAATATAAGGAAGGTATTCTTTACTGTGAGGGTGATGAGACAGTGGAACAGGTTGCCCAGGGAGGTTGTGGCTGCCCCCTCCCTGGCAGTGTCCAAGGCCAGGTTGGACGGGGCTGTGAGCAGCCTGGTCTAGTGGAAGGTGTCCCTGCCCATGGCAGGGGGTTGGAACTAGATGATCTTTAAGGTCCCTTCCAACCCAAACCATTCTGTAATTCTATGATCCTATGATCATGGCAGTGTGAGGAGAAGATCTCTCTGTCCATTTTCCTGATACACTGGTCCTTTGCAGGGCGTTAGCATGAGGGACACACCAGGGACTGCCCTCAGTATTGATGGGTGTCCGTCTTAGGGCCATCACAAATTCATTTCCTTTCTCTTGAGTGTGCTGAGGAGCAGAGACTGGTGGTAGATAAGCATTAACGCTGAGGTGGAGCATTCACATTCCACCCCCGCTTATCACTTTTATCTTTTATTGATATAGCCCAGCCTTGAGACATACAGGATCCAACCTTTGCTCATATTTTGCTAGAGCCCAGCAACAGGACTTCTATTTTGTCTGGTGAGGCTCATTTCAAAGACGCCTGGTCCCCAGAGAAGCAGCTGACATTCTCTCTTTCTTCATTTCATCCTGCCAGCTGTCTTCTCATTTCTGCCTTTTAGACCTGTTTTTGTTCCTGGGCAGAAATACTTGTGCAGATCAGCACTGAACTTTCATTCAGTAGCAAGCTCAGTAATTTTTCAATGGCATAATGTTAGCCTATTTTAATCCCTGCATAAATTCACTCTCCTATAACCTGGATACATTTAATTTAATGGCAACAGTGAGTCACATTGAAAAAATAAATGTCAGAAGAGGTAAAAAATAAAGTCCCAAACCTTTTCTTTCGGCTTTCTCAGACCGACATTGCAAAGTGGATGGAGGATGTAGAAATATACTTTACACTGCATCACCCTTTACAGGCCTTCTACAGGCCAGCAAAGATGTTCCTCAGTACCTGCTATTTCAGTTCCTAGCTCAGCCACAGATGTCACTATAAAGATAAAATGTCTACCTTTTTCTGGGAGTTGCTGATGTGGGGAATAAGAAGCAGGGTTGCAGAATCAAACCTTGTGTCTCCCAAACCAACAGGGAATACCGTGATGACTCTCATAGTCTGGTGGTTCACCAATGGCAGCAGGATTTCCCCAATATGAAGGTCAAACAAAAAAACCTTCTTCCTCAATAAAAAAACTCCTCACAGAGCCATCTCCATCTCTGCTTCCCCAAGGTCCCAGTTACAACCATGTGAGAAACCCTCCTCTCCCTTCCCTTCACTTGCGGCCATGTCTTTGCAGTGTGGGTGGAACTGCTGGTTTGTAGGTAGCAGTGCCCCGGGGCTTCATTTTGTGAATCGCACTACAGCAACCACCTCTTCTTATCTGCCAATCAAGGTATTCTCTGACTAGTCATTTTATAATCTACCATATAATACTTTACAATCTACTGTAGGGTAGACTTTTGCCAAAATATTTCATGGCTTATTCAGAATAAATACATACTAAAGTCACTTAATCTAGAATTCATGCGGTTTCTGAAACTTCCTGTCCTCTCTATGTCCTTCGTTTACAAAAATTTCAGCTCTTCCTCCCGCAACTTGGATGCTAACAGGACTGTATCTCATTTTTTGGCCTTTTCTCTTCCTTCTTTAACTGAAAGTTGCTACCAGCTTTTCCTGAAGACAAGGGCAAAGCTGTGATGGAGTTCAGCAGGTGAAAGTCTTGGGTCTTTAGCTACCGCGTTCATCAATCAGAAATGAGAAGAACAGCCTCACCTCCATGGGATGTGAGCGCATATTTGAAATACATTATCCACTGTAAAAATGAGGCTGTCCAGCAGCACAGCTGCAGGCACAGCACTCATTCAGCGACAGATCGAGTTACCAGAAATCAGACTTTTGAGTTACCAGACTTACCCTGAGCATGGGTAAATTGTCAAACAGACTTTAAACATTAGCCCTGGCAACACTGAGAAAAGAATCATATTGTGAAAATCATGTTGTTGTGCCAAATAAGCTTGCTCGGCGCCAGCAAGTGAGATAGCCTCATGGGAGGGTTCGGTTGCTGCAAATATAATGTCATTGGGGTGCATTTTTATGTCCTGACTGGTTGGGAAAATTTTGCAAGAGTGCTGATAGCAACATTTTGTTGGACACAGCTCCCACAGAGCTGCTCCTCATGAGCAGCCTGTGCTTTCCTGGGGTGCCTCTCCCACTGCTGTGCAGGACTGTAACTCTCCGAGTATCACGGTTGAGGGTTCAAGCAGTGCACCTTATCAGCAACTAAGATGAGCGATGCTTTAGAGATGTGTATTTCCGCCATTGCTTTTGAGCAATAAAATCTCTCAAGCCCTTCACATACGTATGAGCATCAGCAACTGTGCTCAACCGGTCCCATCCATCCCACCTGCTGCATTAGTCACTCAACGTGCCTCCGCGGCCGGGTAAGCCCCGGTGTCAAAGGCCTGGGCTGCAGCTGCTGCAGACCCAGATGCCCCCAGATCTCAGGTATCAGTCAGGGATTTCGCTGAGGTAAAGAGATATGTTGACCAAATTCCTTGCCCCTTGTCCCTCCCTTTTGTTCTGTTGGTATTCCTTCTTCCTTACATTTTGAGGAAGTCTCTGCTCTATGGGAGACCCACAGGACGTCGAACAGACGAACAGGCAGCGAGTGGCCCAGAATTTCATGGGATGGTCATTATTTTGCAGATTATTCTTACCAGGAGGGTTTGAGGAGTGAGGTGTGTGGGAATGGTGAGCTCACAGCAGGGGGCACTGCTCTATGGAAAATCCATTTACAGGCCAAAACGTTTTGAGCATGGGAACTGTGAAATCACAGGGCCTGACAGGGCAACCTGGAGTTTAATATCCCTCTTATTCCGTGGCTGCGAAGCACCATTTGCAGCGAGTAGGGCTTGCGCACAACTGACACTGCACAGAACTGAGCGTTTTGTTTCTGTCTCAAACACGTGTTTGATTTTGAGGTTAAAGAAAATGATCAGGAGATCTTTCAATCCATGCATATATTTTCCCAGATGTATCTGGTGTCTCCTTGGGCCACTTCTAGAAAAGAAACTCAGTCGACCAAGGTGCCTCCATAGGACCCTGAAGAGGGAGCCCTCAGCAACCTGCCTGCCTTCCCCAACCATCATTTCGGGAATCACATGCTACCCCAAGAGGGGCCATTTTAATTAAAACTTGAAACTACTGCCAGCCCTTCCACTTGACTCCAGCGTCAGCCCTTTTCCTGTGTTTACTGCAGACACATCCTGCCCGGAGCTCTATCCAAACACAACAGCATCTTGCAAATAAACACATGGTCCAAGCCTGCCCTCCTCCCTGCTTGTGAACCACCACCCCACTGCCACATCCTGGGGTGCAATGGCCATGCTGTGGGGAGGACAGCTGCGCCATTCAGGAGGGTGCAGCGACAGGAGGCCTTGGCGAGTCGAGATGCAGCTCACTTCTGCAATTTAGGCTTTGTTAAAGGTCTGCTGTTGCCATTTAGGGTAGAAAGTGGTTATTTTCTCATCGTTTTGGACCGTGTTGTCACTGGGGAGATCAGCTGGAGGTGGTAAGGAGCTCTCCATCCCCCTCACTCTCCAACTCCTCTTGGCTGCCTCCAGCACACAAAGATCTCAAGGGTACACCATGAGTGAACCTCCACTGTGCTTCCTGCAAGCGTCAGGGCAGTGAGAAGATTTTTCTAGCTAATATGTATCTATTTACTTGCTTAGACTTATAATATAAGTGCAAGAGAGTGAGACTGTTCATGCTGGGCCCTCCCTTTCCACGCAGGACACATGGACCTCCGCTTGCTCTCCCATTGATGACATCTCCATGGAAACCGCAGAAGTGTGGTTCAGGGTAGAAAGGGTTTGGAAAGGATTGCGGTCCTTGAAGACAACTTTCATACCAAAGGCTTTGTTTTCTGCATGCCCAGAGGCCCCAGAGGCACAGTGGAGCTGCCCAAACCAGGAGACCTTTGTCCTTTAGGAGCCTCACAATGTTGTCCCTGTGTTTTGCTTTCTGTTTTCATGATCTCTGCTCTCCGGCTTATCCTCTGATCCCTCTCTCGTCCTCCCTCTGACGTGTCTCTCTGGCTTTCCCAAGCACCAGGCCAAGACACTAATTACATTCCTCATGCTCCTGCTTTTCCATTAATGGCTGAGGACTTGGACCCATTCCTTCTTCCCTTTCTCCTCCTGGCGTACCTGTCCCTGTCCCTGGAGACAGTCATGCTCCGGGCAAAGAGCCCACGCTGAGGGTGCCACACAGTACATGTCAGGACTCACAAATCCGAGTGAGCAGAGACACACACATGTGAAGGGTGGGACACTTCACCCCAAGGTTACACAGGTTCATGAAGCAATTAGACAAACTCACTGAAGGCAGATATGCCCAGGTCTGTTAAACACACAGTCATCACCCTTAAATCAGGATGTCCTGAGCTGCGGGTCAGAGGAAGCCAGGTGAGTGTTCTGAGGAAAGAGCATGTATTTTTGTTCTGCTGATAGCTCTTCCCATTTGTTGCACCAGCAAGTGGTCTGTAAAGTCAGAAAAGTCATACAAGGTCATTCATTCTTTTCCACAGGAAACTCTCTCAGAATATGCCCTGCCATATCCCTCCTTGCTTGCTTCCACATTTCCAAAAACAAGGAGCTAATCTTCCACCACAGGGTGCAAGGAACTGGTTTTGCCTTGCGAATGGCGTACCAAGGTGGCAATGGCTTAACTGGCAAGAGAGCACATGCAGCTGGCTGCCTGTCCTTCTGCCCGCGGGTGCCGGATGCATCATCTTCACACCTGTGGTCCTCCTGTTTCACTGGTCGTATCCAAAAAGGCATTTTTTGGCTTCTACAGCACCGTGCTGGAAGCTGTACAGGACTTGACGGGAAGGTTCCCCCAGGCAATCTCAGTCCTCAGCACTGTTGCTCAGCCTGTTGCAGTTCATCCCAGAGATGCTGCCACTGCTGCTGCCCATCTTGCTCATGCACAGGCTCTCTCCTCTGTGGGCTGGGACCCTGCTCCATATTCACACTCACTATCTCCTTTGGCTATTGGGCCCCAGCCTTGGGGTGCCATGGGGTTCCTGTGCCTCCCCTTAACTGTGCACCCTCAGAGGAGCTGGTCTGGGTCCCAAACTGTGTCTATATAGGGGAAGGGGCAGCCCTGGGAGAGGGCTCACTGCATCATACCAGTCCCCCAAGACAAGTTGCACCAGATCTGTTTAAAGCAATAGTCACCGGAAGGCTGTGCAGCATCGCTCACAGCAAAGGCTCAGGAAGCTCTTGTACGAAGTTGACCTAATTTACAGCTTTCGGTGCTGTTCTAGTAATTTTGGATGTAGTGAAAAGGAACCTGGCATCTATCCTCATTTAATACCCATCTCAGCCTGACTTTGAAATGTCCTACTGAAAGTACAGCCAAGGGAAACTTTTTTTTTTTTTTTTTAACAGACAAACAGCCAAGGGAGAGTAAAAAGCAGGGAAAAGGGATTGAGAAAGAAGCAAACAAACAGCAACCAAGGATTTGGGGACTGCAAATAGCTTCATGAATAATATTATCCCCTGGAAATCAAGCAACTGGAAACACTTGCCTGACCCAATATGCAAATCTGTCCTGGGAAGGGACAGGGCAGACGGGATTTCTTGTACTCAGTGCTGGGCTCTTGCAGGGGGG
Organism: Athene cunicularia; assembly: GCF_003259725.1. Classification (NCBI taxonomy): domain Eukaryota; kingdom Metazoa; phylum Chordata; class Aves; order Strigiformes; family Strigidae; genus Athene; species Athene cunicularia. Next base: position 11,313,282 of record NW_020799101.1, read on the forward strand.
GAGGCAAGCCTCCTTGGCTGGGCACAGTCAGAGGCTCTTTGGCTCTGTGCCACGGATGGGGAGGCCGCTACAAATTGTCAGGTCTTTTTGGTGAAAACTGGAGGGATGCTTTGAGGAGGAAGAGGATGCATGTGACTGGTGGGGGCCAGCACTGGCCCAAGGGAGCTCAGAGCACTTTGCAAGGGTATCCCCCCCGGCCCACAGATAAATGTGGGTGTGCATGGGAGCTGCAGGGGCAGACAGGGACCCCTTGCAGCCCCACCTGGGGAATGTGGATCTTTTCCCAGGAACAGCAAAGAGCTTCTAACCCCATGACTTGGCTGCCACTGGTGCCGTGCCACCAGCACATGTCTTGCAGCACACGAAAGGTGGGTGCTCCACTCCCTCTGCCCTGCCAGGGCAGCTCCAACCAGCCCAGTCGGGAAGGCGCTGCAGCAAACACACCTCTGTTTACAAAGCATTCATGAATAATGGCCCTGACGTTGTACCGAGGGTGGAAACAGATCCTGGGGAATGCAAAGGGCATTTGCTCACACCATTGCCCTTGTCAGCCCATGGCATGGAGGGACCTTTGTGGCTGGGTCCCTGCTGCAGAGGAAGGTCCATCCATTCTGCTGGCCCGTGTGGTGTTTACTGGGGAATGCAGCTGGTAGATCTTGGCCCCCCTGTTCCCAGGAGCCCAACACAAGAGCTATGACAAGGACTATTTTTTTTGTCCCAGGTGGTTCCTCAGGACATTTTCATGTGTGCTAGGCTTGGTTTTCCAATCGGAGTAACTTTTGTGAGTAGAGGTTATTAGGTTTCAATAATGAACAAAGTATCACTAAGTATTTCTTCATCAGCAATGCGCACAGGAGGGCTTACCTGTGTACAGCATTCCCAGGGCACAGCATTTTACAGCCACGGCCTAAATGGTGTCAGTGAGTGATGCGCAGAGACTGGCATACTGGCCTGGCATGGTAGGTAAAATCACGATAAATATGTCCTGGCAGAGTGTTTGCACAAAACTGGCATTTTTGCCCTCAGAGTCCAGATACACGTGGTCATACTGCCTTCTAGTTAACGCTCTCACTGTGATGTTTCAGCTCCCTTCCATGGGTCGGTCTGCTCCTGATGGCTCATCTCACTCTGAAGACTTTTTCTTCATTTCTTACAGGAACATTCTTTTCTTCTTCTCATGGCTCTGGTTTGACTTCCTCCCCTTTGCCCTCTGTGGATAACTTTGTAACTGTTTTTGTATGGATTTATTGCCACTCTTTATAGCACATTGCTCAAGGATCACAGCAGTGTCTGCTTTTTGTTTTCATATGACACATCATCGCATTTTCTGCACTTTTCATGATTATTCTGTGAGTTGCCCCCATGTAAGTTACAGTGGGTCCACCAAGCTGCTTCTGGTGCAAATAACTCAGAACACCTCTTTAGCATCAACAACCCTTAAAAATATTTGTCAGTGGAGTGTTACTAAGATAGGTCCTGGAACAGTGATACATCTTGTCAGTCTCACATGAGGTGCCAGTACATTGAACTTGAGCACAAGGTGCCAGCACTTGAATGGAAACTAATTGCTGTAGCACACTGGCACCTGGAATGAGCCTAATAAAGCTGAAGCCAGTAGAGACCATCATCAGATCAGCAGTTTGCTGGGGTACAGCTTACTGACCTCTCTCAGGATGGAGCTGCAGTTGGTTCATTCCTCCTTTGCCACAAGGAGCAATTGCAAAACTTTTAAAGACTGAGGACTGATCACTGCACACTGGTTCACTCTTTAGCATGCTCATGTGACTAGCATAAATTTTGAAGGTTGAATCCTGTGATGGCTCTCTTGGGTGTATCTTGCTGAGGTACCTATGGGACTAAGGCTGTAATAGTTGTGTTGTCTGGCATATAGCTGCACTGGGTAGGTTCAACACTCTTATCAGAGACTCTGCCCTTTGGTCTGCAAATTTCCAAGTGGTAAAAACCACCCCTTAAGCTACAGAGAGTTGGGCTTGTGCTCTGTTCTCAGCCAGTTCAATAGCATTGTTCTGCATTTGTCTAGGATGGACTTCTTAATTTTAATCACTGGTCATGTAGCTGAGCCTGAAGGCTCTGTAGTGCCATATTAAATAGAAAAGGTTCTCAATAAATGCAGTGAAATCACTAATATGAAGGTCAGTTTTAACACAAGCTTCAATTTTGACCACATTTGCTTTGAAGTCTGAGCGACACAAAAGGGACCCAAGCCCCTTTGAGTTCAGGTATGAATTCTGGTAGGAAAAACAAATAGCAGAGCTCAAAATCCCCAGGTGCAACAAAGGTTTGGTTCTCTTGATATTGCAGGAAGAAACTGAAAATCTGACTGGGCTTTGCAGTGTGGGTGTTGCTGACCCTGGGGATGTTTGCCTGTCTGTAACTGTGTGGAATGGGTCCGCATGAGGTTTGCAGCATAGGATGAGGTTTGCAGTGCAGGCTACAAGGCCAGCAGCAACTGATCTCCTGCATGACCATTCCACATGTCTCCTATGAGTCTGAGGCAGATTTATAACTCCATCAAATTAACTACACCAGGAGAGAGATCTCCAAACCCAAGCATACTTCTAGTGATGCATGGGTTAGCTGTTACTGGATGGTGTTTCTTCCACTATCTTGCTGTTTCCACTTTCCCTCTTGTGCCAGTAGGGTGAGGAGGTTCAAGGATACGGACAATCAGAAAACTGATCCCACAAGGAAGAGGAGGATAGCTCTCTAGTTCCTCCACAAAGCTGGGGAAGCCCCAGTGCTTCATTGTATGGGATGGGAGGTGGGACCACCATTTTCAGCTCTGCAGTCAGTTTAGTTGCATTGTCCCTGTGCTTTCCTTTAATTTTTATTGCTTTGTCCCCCTCCCAGGAACATTCCTGTCATTTTGTGCGTGCCACAGAAATACAGAGGCAGTATTCACCAGGCAAAAGACAGGTAGCATCAAATGACTTTAGAAAACAGACTAGGCTTTTTAGAGCATGTGCTGTGATAGGAATCTTCTTCACCTGCTATCGGGAAAAAGATACTTCAGCAGCTGTGGATATAAATAGCACTTATCAGGCAGTAGAAAGGAAACAAAGGTTTGGGTGATTAGAAGAAGAAATGTCTAGGGGAAGATCATTTTTTTTAAAGGGCAAGTAAATCAGCTCCCATGCAGCTGGTGAAGGAAGAAGCCTGAGAGCATAGTACCAAATAGCTGGGTCTAAGAAGGGTCATTCATTAAAGGTCAGGCAAGAGCAGGGGCTGGAAACCTGTGCATGTATTGAACAAAAAAAATCAGAAGATAATAATGCCTTTAATAATTAAGCTGGGATTTCCCTGATTAAGGAGCAAGACTCTGAACCTCTTTCAGCTGAAGTCTATGGTGGCATTGATATTTATTTCACAAACAGCATTTTTCTTGTACCTTCACCTTCCAGAGATGGGCAGCAGATAATATAAAAACATAGTTTCGATGACAAATGTACTTCCTTTTGAATAATTAAAAAAAAAAAAAAAAGATCTTGAGAGTGACTTCAATGCCAGCAGGCCTCTGCAGTGTGCAAAGACACTTGGCATCAGCAGGCTTGTGCTCAAGATAAGGTTGGGAACAGGGCAGGGCACAGGTGCAGTGGTGATGGAGAGGTGCTGTGCTGCATCTTTTCAACAAAATGGTCTTGAGTGCAAGGGCAAAAAGAAGAGGCAGAGGGCCATGAAACCAGTGGAGCTACACTCATGTAAATCAGCTGAGGCCCAAGTTATTAATTCAACATAAACCCCATGACCAGTCATTTGTTTGACTGTGTTCAGTTTGACTGTACTTACTTCAGTTCTACTCAATCTACCGTTTTTTTCCCTATTGAAAAAGGGGCCAGGAAATATTTCACTAGAAAAAGAGAAACATGGAAATACATTGCTCTCGTGAGCTCAAGCAGCGTGAGGCTCAGTTTACCATATGCAAGCTTACATTTGTCTTACATGTTGCTGAGATAAATGGCGTGCGTTGCTTGAAATGTTAGCAAGGTCGCCCAAGGGTGCTAAATGTAACTGGAAGGAGAGCTAATATTGCAAAGCCAGGCAGTTGCCTCTGCTGTCGCTGCAGCCCGGAGGTATGGATTTCTGTACTCCAGCTGTGCTAGCAATTCATTGCAGTGCACGCTGCTCTCCAGTGAGGAAAATGGTGATATAACTGCATGGGTTACTTATCTGCTAATATACCTCTCATGATGAAAATTTAGGAGGTGAAACAATGTTGATCACATGAGAGCAAGTGAACAAATGCAAATATCTCAGCCTGCATCAGTCTTTGGAAAAAAAATAAACATGCAGGGCTGACACAGCAGCGGGATTGTTGGTCACTTAGCTCTGTCCTGATTTGACTAAAACAATTTACTTCCAGTTTCTTTGGTTTTAATAACAATGAAGGACAAATTGCAGCTGCATCATGTAAAAAAGAATTACTTAACCATGCTAATTTGTTTTGCATTAACTGTTGGGAGACTGGTGCTACATCTCCAATACTCTGGTGCGTTTTGTTATTCCACAGTGTAAGCGACACAAGGGAAATAGAGCCTCCCTGAGATACCTTAACGTATCTTTCCCCTCCTCTCTGACTCTGCCATGCTTAGCATAAAAGGGCCAATACAAAACCAGCAAATAATAATGAAGAGTTTCTCAAATCTTAACAAAGGTGCATTTTTAAGAAGCGATGCTGGTGCCCAGCTTTTCAGTGCGAGTCACGCTCCGGCCCACACCTGTCCCTTTGGAAAGCCCACCCCAAATCCTGCTCCCCTCAACAAATGGCCCTGCCTGATAGAGCTGGGATTTTACTTTTCTTGAGCTGGGGACACTGCTGTCTGCACTGCGTAACAGCGAGCACGTTGTTCCCGCCTGGTCAGCAATCACTGCCGAGCCCTCAGCCTTGGCTCCCTGAGACCGGTCTGATGTGTGCTGTGGAAAATGCCAGGGATCTCAGGGTTAAGATAAATTATGATCACTTTTTTTAGTAAGGCAAACAATCGCAGGGCTGTGGTGCCCAGAAAAAGCTCTGCCTCTTTCCATGATGAGTGCTCAGGCAGTGCTCAGGCGTGCCAGGCATTTTTTCCCTTTCTGAACTAGAAACTAAGGAAGCAAACTTAAAGCGCAAAGAAGACTGCATTTCTTGGTATATAATTCTGTGTTAAAATTGCTTTATTGGTCTCACTGCATCTTGGGCTCTGCTGTGAACTGGGCTTCAGAAGCTGCACTTCTTGCAGGAGGTGGGACCCTCAGTGGTGTGAAGGCTTCAAGACGGAGAGCTGAGTCCCTCGCACTTGCCCTCTGCCAACAGCCAGAGCTTTTCTTTTCTTTTCTTTTCCTCTCCTCTTTCTAATTCTAAAATTATGTTAGCTTAAACATCCACCTAGAAATTGGGGAAACAATGATTTGCAGATCTGAGATCCCAAGGGAAGTTTGACCCAACCCTGTTTAAGCACATACCAGCGGACAATGTGTCTCTGTTTCTGGGGAGGGCTTTGGGAATCAATTGGATGTGTTTAATGTCTTGAGCCCACCTGAAAGCTGACCTGTTCAGACCTCATCCAAGGACGGTACCTACCAAGCGCACCAGTAGAGGACTGTCCTGTTCACAAGATAACATTATTGATCCTGCTCTAGATTCTCTAGCACCTTTTGACTGCTCTTCTTACTGTCCATCAGTGAATGTCAGTGAAGACTTTCTACAGCTTCCAGCCTCCCCCATGTATGCGCACTCAAATACCTGTCCCTGAAGATGTGGGGCCAGTCAACACCCACCACTACTGAGAGTAAGGGCTCATAGAAAGACTGCATCAGCAGTTTGCACCCTGTGGCCCACCCTAACCTTTATTCTGAACATAAGCAGCAATCTGGAAGGCAAAAAAGGAAAATATACCAAGATAAATCAGAAATGCCGAGGAAGCTACATGGGCTTTACCAACGAGTTCAGTTCTAATTTAGTGTAAAATTCACAGGCCTTGATTGCAGTAACACCATAGTGAAGGACTGCAATTTTGCCTGGGTCTGTACGTCTGCCACCTCCTCTAGGAACACCCAAGTGAGAAGAGCTAATGAGGTCCAGACTGATCCGAGTTGGAAGGAACACACAGTCTGCTTCTCGGAAGGATTAAGAATTAAAGAGCCACTGTCAGGTCTCATAAGTGTAAGCACAAGGTACAAAACCCAGCAGCCCTGAGCTGCTGATGCTGAAAAAGATCACTAAATTCTTCAAGGCAGGATGCAAAGGGCATCAATCCAGCAGTGTCTGCAGACCAAGACTTGGCACTGTGTCAGAGGGAGGGGCTGTACGGGGCAGGTTCTTGCAACAGGTTGAAAGTGCAGTGATCACCAGAGGTGGATTAGCATCTATTTACCCATGGGGCAACTTCAGCCTGAATATCCTGGTGCCCTACTGTTCTCTGAACATACAGCTTCTTTGTATTGATCTGGTCCAAAGTGCACCTTGGAACAGCTCATCCCAAGCACCCAGGCAATAGTGTGTCCCCCAGTAGGCAGCGGAGGAGCAGAGGTGTTTTTGGATAAATCGTCCCAGCTGTGGTTGGTGGGTGTCCTGAATCACCCTGCTCTGAACCTGGACATCTGAGTCACGGTCCCACTTCCCTGCTGGGCCAGGAGGGTTTGAATCAGATCACAACCGTGTGAATCAGGACTGGAACGAGCCTTTTTCCTGAGCATCAGGAGGCTCTGAATCAGGTTGTGAAACAGTCCTTCCTTCCCAGACACAGAGGGCCTGAATCAGGGTCTGAGCTGATACTTCTGCTCCAGAGCAAAAGGCACTAACAGAGCATGATGGCAAGTATTCCTGGCTGGAGGAATGAGCAGGGGAATATCCTAATTGCATGGTTTGATTAAAAACTTCCTGGATGCTCTCATCTCTGTCAGCTTACCATAATGTCACAGGCACTCTGAAGTGGACACAAAGAGGGAGGAATAGAAAGAGGAGTATTCTTAAACACTTATGATGATTGTGTTGGAGAAAGGGCACTAAATAGGAGACTTTCAATCTCTCCACAGGGATGTCCTGATCCCAGAGCAGTCTTCAGCCCACTACAGAGCCTCTTGCCTCATTGCCTCTACATTTAATGCAGGGGAGCACAGTTTGTGCAGATTGTTATTTAGATTTTGGGGATTCCTGCCTAGAGGTGGGGGCTCCTCTGCGCTGGGCAGAGGATGGTCACCTACCAGCGGAACTTCGATAAACACCAGATCCAGATGGGCAATGTTGCAGGAAAGGAGGCACCATTCCCATTTGGCAGAAGGGAGATTGACTAGCCAAAGTCACCCAAGGGCACAGTGTGGCCAGCACAGCTTTAGGCTCAACTTTTCATACTGCTTTTGAAGTTTTGTTTTGCAGATACAGGCTTCCTCTCTCTCTGTCAAGGAACAAGGGGTGCTTTCTTCAACTTTACACTTTTTTGCACGCATTCACTTTCATGCTTTGATTCACTGACTTGTTTGTGATGGGAGTAATTACAGTGGGCTGCACATGCTCTTCTGCACTCCTTATCTTCTTTATTATTCTCCTTCACACTAATAATGCTGGCTGGCTGGGGTGGTGATGATTCAGGTGACATTTATTGTTATCTGAGAATGGAGTTGACAAGACGTATTTTCTTCCAGCCAGCACCATGGTAGCATCTCTCAAACTTTGGTTGTATCTAAGAGCTTTTGCAGTGGAGTATTTCTGTAGTGTGAGCCATCCGGGGAGCTGGTTTATTGCAAGAGAAGATGGAAGCAGAAGGAAAAAATTGTTAAAAGTGTGGGCCAGGTTCATCTGTGTGTGCAGGTCTCTGGTTTCAGGGTGTGTATGGGACAATGTGGACAGCCAGTGTCTCACTGCTGACAGCTGATGACTGTGAGACATGAGTAGATCAGCTGGGATTGCCTGATTTTTTTCTCTCCACCTTGACAGCTGCAAATGTGACATGATGCCTGCTCCCAGCTTCCAGTGTCAAGACAGAAGATGTCAGATCACTTTTGGAGGACGACAGAAAACAGTGCTTCTTAGGGCTGCTTTAGTGGAAGATGTGTTACGGTTGGAGAAAAGACTGACTAATACCTGGCAGGAATGAAGGGGTATTTTGAGCAATCTGTGTAACCTTCTGTTTCCTTTACTTTTTTCCTACAATATTCCCTCCTTCCATTACTTTCAGCTGTTGTATCACATATTTACTTCAACTCTGCTTTAGCACCTCTGGGAATCCCTCTGCTGACTTAAGGCAGAAAAGTCCCTTTGGAAGGGATTTCTCATCTATTTCTGTGGTTTGTAGGAGAATTATTATGCTAGGTTTGGGCCAACAGCAATGATCAAAGTACAAGTAATGAATTTAAAATAAAATAATAATAACTAAGTGGCATCTGCACCTACACACAGACCAAACTAGGCTACTGAAACAAGCAGAGCACACAAAGCCATTTCAGGCTATTGCCATGAAGTACAATCACAGAATCGTAGAATCATTTAGGTTGGAAAAGACCTTTAATATCGAGTCCAACTATAAACCTAACACTGCCAAGTCCACCACTAGACCATGTCCATTATGATCAGGAGTGAAAATCAGCTGTATTTTCCAATTCCTGAATTCTGGAATTCTTTCAGCTCCTAGTTTAGAGTGCCTGATTTACCTTTTTGTTTAATAGTAGAAGATTTCTAATTTGAATCTTTCCTAAAAGGTGTGTCTATAAGGAAAACATCATTCCATGATCTTCATTTGCCTAGTTTTTTCTCTATAGGTCAACTCAGGAACACTTCATAAATTTTGAACTCTTATTTTTGAGGGGGTTACAGAGAAAGATAAGGCTAAAACTGGAGAAGTTCCATCCTACAGACTGGCTTTGAGTCTAATGGATAACTCCAGTATTCTACTGTATCAACAAAACATTACGATAATGGAACAAACGGAAACACTTGTAGACACACACAGGATCCCAGGCAGAGACAGCAGGAAAGAAAATCACCTCTCGTGGCTTTGTGTGCTTAAGTGGACTTAAAATGCATGTGCATAAGACAGATACTGTTTTTAGTTTTGCTGGGCTAATATGTACAAACTGGGATGCAATTAATGTAGTGATTACTGAAATGCCTCTGGGGTAAAACAGCTGTCACGCAAGCCCATTCCACATGGCTGATGCCTTTTTACTGTCTCTAACAAGATGTCGGTATTAAGCATTTGGAGCTGCTTAAATACAGGAGTCAAGCTTACGAACACTTGCTATTGGCACAGTGTTTCTTACCCCTTCGCAGAGGTTGGGCAGCACCTTTCTGTGCCAGTTTTGCTTAACATGCTGAGGATACGCAGCAGCACCTGGTCCCAGGGTGTGTGGCTGTGGGTGCTGCCAGGATGATTAGATGATTACATCTCTGAGCATGCATCCCCGACCCCAGAGAGCTGCTCTGGCAGCTCACCGGCCCGAAAAGGGGTAGCTTCTGCTTCTGGCTTATGTCCCCAGTGCTCACCTAATGCCAGGTTTATGCCTTATGACATGCATCATGGTGGCATTAAATGGCATGGAAACATCAGCTCAGGAGCTCGGGCCAGATGGGAGCATGATGACCCACATGCTGACTATTGGGATCTTCGGAGGTGAGTGAGAACACCCAGGGACAGAGTCACCTACACATGTTCCTTCACTGACAGAACAAAATAAAACTGTTTTCTACCATTTTTCCATGCATCAATCCTTTTCCACATCAGTATAGTCAGTGATGGTTGTGCCATCAGTGGAATTAACAACCCTTATTTAGGTTGCCATTTAAAGAGTCATTTGGTACCTCAATTTAATTGGCAAGTTACAACAGGAGACAACTTAGTCTGGACAATGTCTTTGAGTTTAACTGCAGCAGGCAACACTCGGGATGGATTTTTGCTTTTGTTTTGTTGTAATTTTGTGGTATTGCCCAAGTGTAAAGTGCTGGTAGGAAGAATAATGTCTCTAGTTTCCAAAATGATGGCTGTTGGGAGAGTGACAGCATTTATTTGCTTCCAAAGAATCCCGATAGAGGAGGACAGGGAGAGCAGAAGGAGGAAGGGGACATTGCTTGTGTCTGAGCAGCATTTGCAACTCTGACAAGTTATGGGTGTGGAGGCTTTGGGGTGCAGAGCTACTGCTGCTCAAGGCCAGGAAGAAATCCCCAGCTCCTGCTGATGAGCTACACAGCAGGCGATGTGTGGGGAGGGATGGGGCACCTGGTGCAGGCTGTTGTGATGGAGACCAGCTCCTCCCTGCTTCTGAAGGGGCAGCAGCTCCAACTGGCACATGTACATGGGGCTGCCAGCTGTGGCTGTGGCCACCCTGGTTTTGGTTCACTCTGATGTCTTGGCTTGCAGGGCAGCAAAAGTAGTTAGTGTCTTGTCCTTGAAAATGTCCCCTTGTCCCTGCTTAGACACCTGTGCCTCTTGCCCGCCACGTCACCAAAGGATGTCCTCTGCCCGGCTCCTCTGCCTGCCAGACCTGCTTTGGCTGGGAAGACCCTGTTGCCCCACACCACATCTTCTGGGGGTCTGGTGGGGAGAGGCACCAGCACCCAGGGAGGTGAGCTCAGCATCGAGCAGGACAATCGCAAAGCTCAGCCCATAGCAGGGATGCTGGCGTGCCGCTGCCTGCGGGATGCTGCGGGGCCCTGACATGCCAGCCCCTGCCAGCCCCTCCTGGGGCTGGGGCCGGGACAGGCTGCAGGCACCCAAACCCTCCCCAGGCAGGGACGGCCTGGAGGCGTGAGCCCAGCCTGGAGAGGAGACTCAGCTTGCCCAGGGGGCACTGGCTGCTCCCATACGTGGCTGTCCTCTTTCTTCTTTCACAACCCCTTCGCTTTGGGAGGGAGAGCGCGTCTGCTAGTGGCAAGCTGACAAGTGAATCAGTGCATACGTGCAATCATCAGTGCCGGGGGAAGGAAACAAGGATTTATCCTCCCCCTGTTGTTTTAGACAATGCTTCCGCTTGCAGCTTGAGCTCCAGTTAAGGTCATTTATTGATTGCTTCTCTGGTTTACTACTGGCTGCCCAGGGAGCGAATAACAACATTTTAAATGAGCAGGCTAAAATATGGCAAGGCAGGAGTTGGCAAGCAGTGATTAAGCAGCTCTCTGATGTGGAGGAGGGTAGGAAACAAATGACAATATATATAGATGTATGACGGCTAATATAGCAGGGGAGAAAATTAACTCATTGCAGAAAGGTGGAAGATCTTTCAGCTCCTCTCATTCCTGTCTGGTGATTAAACTGCTAAACTAAAGGTTGCCAGAGGGAAGGATGATCCTAAATACATTTTTAAAAACACTGCTGCAGAACACTGTGTATCCTGGTTCCTACAGCACCTGCAGATATGAGGGGCTGATTCAAAGGCTGCTGAAGACAATGGGAGGGTTTCCAACAACATCCATGGGTTTAGATGTGATCTGTAAATCCTGGAGATGGTTTCATTGAGAAAGCACTTAACACATGGCAGCCTTGGAAACCCAAATTACTGTCCTGAGAAGAACGGAAGCATTGCTGGTGAACTCCTGAGTGCCATAATAGCACCTTGGGTCATAGACATGCAGTTCCGTATTATACACATTTATATTATTTTGCTCATCTCAAGAGTTTAAGGGATTAAAGCCACATTTTCCCCCCAACCCAATCCTGAATTGGTACATTAGGCTAGATTGGAGGGTCCACTCAATGGTGCTCTGTAAAGCATTTTGCTAAATGGGTCGTTTGTACTTAATGGGTCATTCCTTATAGTTAATAGCACAAATAACTTTTTAGATGGAGAGTCCACCTGCTCTTCTGCACGATACCATGTGCTACTGCTGTGTCACCTCGAGCCCAGGCTCCTTAATCGCATGTGCCTGGTGGTGCAGGTGCATTTACCTGCTGATAAGAAAGAAGTATTTGCATAAGGCAGGTCTTTTTTTTTTTTTTTTTTTTTTTTTTTTTTTTTTTTTTTTTTTTTTTAAATATATATCCTGATATAAGAGGAAACAGGCTCCTGCAAAATATTGGCAGAGAACTGGAAAGTTACTGTAGTTCCTACGACATTCCCCATTGGCCTTTAATCTCTCTCTATCACCGGTGTTACCATTTGCAATGGGGTTGAAAGGCATTTCAAAGTGCTCAGGTGGTGAAAGCGCTGACTGCAAGCTCGGAGTCCACGGCTGAAGGTTAGGTGCTGAGGTGGGGCCAGCAAGGGTTGGACTGACAAACAGGTTGAAAGTCAGGTGCTCACCTCGCGATTCTTTTGCTAGTCATGAATTCAAAATCCTTTCAAGGTCAATGGTAGAGTTTTCTAGTAGGCTGAAGGGAAAGGAATGTCTGCAAATAAAGTTTTCACCAAATGCAATGTTACTATAGAAATAAAGTTCTCTTTGTTTAACAAGGACAATGGGTTTATAAAGATCTTATCACTGCTAGGATACTACTGTTGCTCTACGAAAGCACACAGCCTGGTGCCTGAAAGCACAGGAGTGACATTATATCACATTAAAACTGGTAATTAAAAGAATAGTTCTTGCCCAGAAAAAAATTAACAGAGAATGCCAATTCTTCAACTTTCTGCAGGCAGACAGAATTCAGAGAGACATCGTGCAGGTGTAGCAAGATGTCCATGTTACATGATGCTGGGCTAGACCTTAAACGAAGAAGCTAGAGAGAAAGCCCAGCAAAGGTGCTTTTATGAGCTGGGTGCTCTGGGCATGATTTTCAGGGGTCCCATGGGATCAAGAGGTTTCCACTGGTAGTGCAAGCTGGGTTTGACTTTTGCCTCTGAGCGTTTTCCTTTCTTCCCATTAAAATTAACTTTCCCTGCTGATATTTCCTCCTAGATGACATCTGATGAGTTGCTGGGCTTCCCTTGAGGAGAAATAGCTGCAAGACCATATCATGTATGCTCCATAATGTGGACTTTGGAAGAAAGTGGGAGGAAAAAAAGTCACAAATTCGGAGAGATGCAAAAGACACATTTAAAGCTGTTATTTAAATATGAAATGGCAAGCTTTTAAAAACAAAGATTTTTATGAATAAGAGAAGCTCATCAAGACTTCTTAAACAGTGCCCGCTCTAAGGAAGAGACGTTTTCATTTAGCTCTGTGTTCTGCAAGGGAGAGTTTTTTGAGATTCTTGATATTTACACTGAGAACAGGCTATACCTTGTGAAGATTTGGAGGAAAATGACAGAACACTTTCTTTACTAAATTGAAGCATTGCCCCTGTGCAACCCAGGCTGGCATGATGCAGGTGAGAGGAGCACACAGGATGCACTAAGCTGCATCACACCACTCCCTCTTTAATCTGTGGTACCACAAGCTCATCTGGCTTCTAGCTAGTGCTATAGCTGAGCTGGCTATGGCAACTCTTTTGCAGAGACCTCCAAACACTTTGCTTTCATATTGGATGAAGATTATAGTGTGCTTATTTTGTGCAGACATAGGGCTGAATTTTATTGTATCATTCCCTGGCTTTCAGAAATACAAATCATAGGCCTGAATTAAGTAATTTATGACTGATCTTTGTTTCAATGTACATAAGCATTCTAAAAGACATTAGTTTACTGAATAAATCACTAATATGCCGACTTTATAAAGCATCCTTCACTTTGCTTTCTGCATATAATTGATCAATCATGTCCATAATGCCTTTGTAGAGTAGAAACTAATATTATAAACAAGCAAGTTAGAAGGCTTAATATGAATAATATAAATGGATAGCAGAATGCTAAGGGCAGAGCCAGCAGCAGTGTCTGGCCCTGTGCTGACTGACTGCAGAGTTCTTGCCCGTGGTAGTGCCATGATGGACCCAAGTGACCCGTCCAAGGTCAAACACAAAGACCAGTCTGGCAACAGCAAGCAGGGACACTGGCCCTGCTCCATCAGCTGAAGCTTTCCTGTACAGGTAATCCCTTTTTCTTTGATTTCTTTGTTTTGAATTTGCAAGAAACTGCCCCCACAGCTGGAGGGATTAATTCCCCAGAGGGGGAGCAGCCTCCCTGCCTGTGCCTTCCCCAAATTGGCACCAACGTTCCTGGGGTTTAGCAGTTCCTCAGTGACAGGTCTGACTGGGAGGAGGAGGATTGGCAGAGAAGTGGAAAGACTTGATTTCAGCAAGGAACATGGAAAAAGCTTCCCAGTTCTGGGGCTTGAATTTCTGAAGTTGCCTCCTCTATCCTCGCTTGCTCCTGGTGAGACAGACGGGAGAGAACATGGTTTTCCAGTGTGATGACATCAGTCCCCTGCGATGTCCCAAGAGGTGACAGGGACATACAGGCACATCACCTGTGTGCTCCTCCTGCTCTTGCAGCTCACAGCAGGATTGCCTCTGGGGGACATCCACCTCAGGGGGGAATTTTCTGTTGCTGTCCAGCCTTATTGAGTGATTATTTGTGCTGAAGGTACAACTGCTTGGTTTCCCTCAAATTAAACCTTTAATGCAAAAAACCCCTGATCCGTAACTAATGTCCGAATTCACAGCACATGACGCAGAAAGGTGAAGTTATGAAGGTGATTAAGGAGATAAAGCTAAGGCTGCTGACTGCACTGCCTTCACACATGCCAAAGTGCCAACATGCTTTTTGGGGCATAAACTGATCTACCCTGTGCCTACCAAGATGTCCAAAGCTGTGAGGTGGGAAAGTCGTCCCTGTGGTGCTGCTGCCATGAGAGCATCTTGCACCATTCCTGCTCGTGGGCATCAGCCCCAATGCCACTGCACAGCCCGAGAGCTGCCTCAGAAAGGGGAAGAGATTTAAACTGACACATTAAAAAGAGACCAAAGTGAAAAGTTGTGGGTGCAATTTGAATAAATGCTTCAGAGCTGCTAGAGCTTGTGCTCAAAAATAGCACGGGGGAGGGGGTTTTAAGCCCTGTTCAGCATTTCCAAGTGGCTCTTTGGATAAATTGACACAAATTCCACAGGGATTTTAACTACAAGGATGAGGATCCAGAGCCTCTGCTCAGCCTGTGCACAGGCTTTAACCATGTCATGGAAGAAGCCTGATTTCAGTTCCATGGGGCAGGGACAAGAATTTGGGAAGGGAGCATGCTTATAATGTGTATGTTTGCGCAAGGTTTATTAGGATTATTTTTAGGAGTATTTATTGTACCTGGCCAAAAGGGTATGAGCAACACAAAGCTCCCTTCAAATACAAGACTATGTAGTTTTGTGAGAAATTACAAAATAAACATGTACCTAGTGAAAGGCTCAGCAATAGTGTTGTTTTATCTTCAGCTTGATTTTCCTGTTAAAGAAATAATTCTGCTGTTAAAGCTTTGCTTGAAGAGAAGTGTGGTCTTTTATTTGAAATCGACCTTAAGTTGCATCATGGGGAAAGATTCTTTGGGACTTCCCAAATACTTCTTTTCTTGGAGGGAATTACATCTGCTTATCTGAAAGAGCTCTTCATGTTCCAGAAGTCTACATTTCATTACACTGACATGTGGCACTTTGACCTAAAAATGATAAGTGCTTCAGAGGTTACCAAAGCTCATAGTCATTTGACAAAATAGAAACTAAATGTTTTCTTCCTGTATTCTTTTAAGTGTCCATGAATATAAGTCATTCAAATAAACATTAACAGTGCCAAAAA
>NW_020799101.1:11328907-11362173 GCF_003259725.1 Athene cunicularia
GGGGGGGGGGGGGGGGTGGGGGAAGAGTTATGAAAGCCAAGCGGATGTTATTAGGATTCAGTTTGTTCCTGCTTACTTTCCCCAGCTACTGTGCAAAGCCGCTCTGCACCCAACCATGGGGAAGGCACGAAGCTTCCCGCACAGGTTGAGGTGAAAGAGGAATTTGTCCTTCCGCTGGCAAACCCCACTGCTTACGCTGTCACCCCCCTGGCAGCACAGTTCCCTATCACAGCTAAACCAAACTGAAATTCTTTGCAAGGCTGCGCCAACACCCACAGCCTGTGCTGCTGTGGGCTCAGCCCGCTGCTCCCCAGGTGCCGGCTGCAGATACGCGGCAGTAAACCCCTGGCACTGTGAAACTCAGTCTGCAGCACCGAGACATTCTTTAGATGCTTTTGAAGACGTCTTGCCTCTTTTATCTGTATTTCAAAGATAATGAGGCAAACACATTTCTGACGCCATTGGTTTAAATTTCCTCGTTAACTATAATTGCACTGGGTATGATAACGGGGGCTCTGGGCAGAGACATGGCAGTCTCCCGCTCTTGTGAGGCAAAGAAGGATTTTGGTGGCGATGATAAGGGGAAGTAACTAGAGCAGTCTGGTGTATGGGTATCCCCTGAGTAACTGCTGAAGGTGAAGCGCTCTGGGATGTTAATCAGATCAGATCAAAGAGCAGAGCCTGTCCGGCCAAATCAGCCCTGACTGGAAGCTTGATAATCTCAGTGCCAGTGAAAGCAACTGAGAGACCTCCCATAAAACCAGTACCAGTGGGATCAGGAGGGCAGCCTGATTGTGTGTGGCCAACCAAACAGGAAAGTAAAAACACCTCTTTAACGCACCTAGGATTTAACAATGTCACCTTATGCACGACAGGTCTAATTCCGCAGACCTTTCCAAGTTTGTCCACATTATCCCATCAAACACCAAGCCTGGGAAGGCAGCATCCTTCTTTGGGACCAGAGCTGAACCTGCTTTACCAGTGCATTTTTTTAGGCCTGTCAGTGGCAGTTGTTGGATGGGGCTTGAATTATGGGGCTATTCCAGTTCCCTCCTTGTCACTCTCACAGGCTGACAGCTGTTTTTACCTCTTCTCCGAAATTCTGTGAATTTTGGACCCCGTTCAAGACTGAGCAAATCAACTGGGGACTTTCCATTGTTTGCTGTGAGCTTCGGAGCAGCTGTTATTGTTCTTCATCATCTGCTGGAACATTTCTGATTGAGTTATTGTTGCCTCCCAAGGAAACTTTTATAAGACTTTCAGAATGAAGAAGCCTTTGCATATTGGCAAAGTGATTTTGTTGGTTTCATTCCCAGGGCGATAGTCAGAGTTTTTCCTTTTTACTTGACGTCATGGCTTTTGGATGTGCTTGGACTAACTCGTGGGTGAATTCAGTATTTGTCTTCATAGCTTCTGCTATGTTTTCCTTTTTACACTGTGGTGGTTTATGGCCTCTAGTTCTTACAGAACCATGTCTAATTTCCACAAAAGCGTGAACTAAAGTCAGAAGAAGGTGTTTATTCTTGAAATGTTAGAATAAAAAGAAAATTAATTGCTGTTGCTTAATATCCCAATGTCTTTGTTTTGGTTGTTTGTTTTTTTTTTTTCTTTTGCAAAGACTTGTCACACATATCTCCATCTGTAGCCATTTTCCTGGTGCATCTGGGTTTTGTCTCTCTCTTCTTGTGGGAAGACGGATAGGCATTGTCAGCTCTTTCCAAAGCTGTGTACTTAGAGATCCAGAAATCGACTAATTAGTTCATGTTTAATCTGCACAATCTGCAAGAGCAGTTCTGGAGTCTTGTAGATTTGTTCCAGCACAGTCAAATTATGCTGATTAGATTGGTAAAAAGCCAAAAAAAGAGAACATAAATAGCAATTATTTTAAATAAATTCCAAGCACATAAAGACTGATTTTAGCCTGGGCTGTTGAAAAATTTCATGCAAATTGTAGTGTGTGTTTATTGCATTTTTTTCCCAAACGAAGTGGAAGAGTTGGACTTAGTAGTAGTCAAAAAGAAGTTGAAATACCATGGGCAGCCATGATCAGGAGCAGTGAAACAGATACTCTCGCAGCTGTGTGGAGCCTTGCAGGGGAGAGCACCATCCCTAGGGTTTGCTGTGTTGCCTGTTCCCAAGGCCCCTGCTGGTAAAATCCTAATTCCTGTAAAACAAACTGCTCCTCTTGAACCGTGTCATCTCCGAAGCTCACTCGAGCTTCCTGACAGGGGAACACAGCTGCTCCCCTACAGTCCAAACCCAGGTAAATGGGCTGAGAGGTGCAGTCGCAGGAAAAAGAGGGTTGCCCAGCTCTCCAGCAGTGCAGGCAGAAGTGCTACTCAGCAGTGCCCTTCCTGGCACTGTGGTGGTTGCTGTCGTCATTTTTGGGGTGGAATAGATTTTAAACAAGGAATTTAGAAATCTGGCTCTTTGGTTCATCACAAATTCAGGCATGGGAGCCAGGAGGTTTAGCTCCCCAGGCTGTGCTGCAGGTAAGAGGCTTCTTCCATTGTTAGTCTCACAGGACTGCTGCACTTGCTAAACAGCAACATGCATACTCAGAGGATAAATACAGGGTAGAAAACAATTCAAGTATAATTTGAATGTTTATGGACACAGCTGAGCAAAACCTCTGCTTTTCAGAGGCTTTCAAATGTTTAGGAAACAAAGTCATAATGAAAACCTGCCATCTTACAAGTGGACAAATGTGCTGTTAAGAACCACCAGAGTTTTGCAATATAAATCTTATTACTGTGGTTGAAAACACAATGGGAACATGACTCTGACTTGCAGCAAGCACCATGACATGTTTGGGGAACCATCATGGAGATACAGATCGTCACTGCCAGGAAGGTACAGAGGGACCTTGGAGTAAATGGGCATGAGTGAGGGTTGTTCAGCCTGGAGAAGGCTCCAGGGACACCTTCCAGTACTTAAAGGGCCTACAGGAAAGCTGGGGAGGGCCTCTATCAGGGAGTATAGTGACAGAATGAGGGATAATGGTTTTAAACTGTCAGAGGGTAGATTTAGATTAGAGGTAAGGAAGAAATTCTTCACTGTGCAAGTGGTGAGACACTGGCACAGGTTGCCCAGAGAAGCTGTGGTGCCCCCTCCCTGGCAGTGTTCCAGGCCAGGTTGGACGGGGCTTTGAGCAGCCTGGGCTAGTGGAAGGTGGCCCTGCCCATGGCAGGGGGGTTGGGACTAGATGATCTTGAAGGTCCCTTCCAATCCAAACCATTCTAGGATTCTATGAGCTCCTAGACTAGCTCCATCTAGTCACACTCTGCTAGGAGGTTTAAAACAGCTCTGTGAAAAGGAACGAACTTGTCCTTCTCTTGGAGAAGACAATGGTGCTGCTCTCCACAGTGTTGCTCAGCCTGGAGCAGCTGCTGCTGTGAGCTGCTGCTGAGCTTCTCTCTCCATGCTGCAGCCTCAAGACCTGGTACCCAACGCCCATCGGCTCACAATTCCTGATAGGGTTACCCCCTCCCCCTCGTAGCCCTTTGCATTTATCTACACCAAGTTTCACCTGGACTTTGTTGCCCAGTCAGTCATTCATAAGGAGGACTCACCTGTACATTCTTTCTACAGTTCTTTACAACCTCTCCCCATACTTACTGCCATAAACAATTTTGTGCCATCAGCAGACTTCCTCAGCTAAGTGCTCAGCCCTTTTTCCAGGTCATTTATGACCACGCTGAGCTGCACACGTACAGCATGGATGCTGGGACACCACTTGTGACCTCCATGCTCCTGCAAGATCCAGCTAGGACCTCTACCCTCTGCTCCTTATCCTTGAACTCATTACTTAGCCTTATTTATCCTACAACTAATGGCTTCAGAAAGTGGCTTAATTCTATTAGATTCCCTAGCTTTTTGCATGGGTGGCTCTGCAGCCTTACTCATTGTCTTTTAATATTATTTTGGGGTGTATAATTGAATTGAACCACTCTTGGGTTCTCTATAATGAAGTGGGGCAGGGAGAGAGAAAACTCCTGGCTATGTGGCATTTTGAGCGATCAGCAGCCTATGTGGTATTTCTGCTTTGTTGATTTTTACTCGAAAGAATCAAATTCTGGCTGGTATTCTGCAAAAGTGCAACAAAACATGAATATGTGCTGCTAGTGTGACTGCACTGGATCCAGACTATCCAAAACCAGTGCCACATTCCATTGGTGGGGGAAAAGCAAAGCATCTATCTATAGTCACTGACCCTTCGAATTTACAGGGAGTTTGGTTAGTTTTTTCAGCTTTGATAAAAACAATGCAGCACATAAGCCTCTTTGAGTCATCCTCTTTGCTATAAGAACAACCATAAACAGCTGATTTCTGAGGCAGATGTATTTATAGACTTGGGATACAGATTTTTAAAATGCCACTTTTCTGCTTCAAAGAGATTGACTTACATTTTTAATCTGTATAAAATTAATCCAGCTAATTAATGAAAATGGCTACAGAGTAAAATGAATTAATCTTTCAGAAAATCATTAAGCATTGATATGGCTGCATGCTCTGATTTGGTAATGAGTCATGACAGCATGAACATTATCTAACTATATTTGCATCCAGGTACTGTAAGAACTTGTGGGCAATGAGATGATACCATGTGGGAGCTTTGCTCTGGAGGAGATTCTTGCTGAGCATTAGGAGAGCACTGTTATTTAGGAAGGCACTGTGACCCTTCTAGCAGAGGGAAGATCTGGGACGTCAGGTCCAGTTTTCCATCCCTGCACAATCCCCTTACGTGTCAGCCTTTCAAATGAGCGTTGCTGATTGCTGTGCCGTTTCCCAAGAAGCCTATGGAACCAGGGCCCAGGCCATCAATGGAGCTGTGCTGAAATCCCACTGAAATAAATGGGTAAGGAAAGTGGGTAGGAGCTGGGGCATGAAATCCCTTCACCTATTTTGAGAAATCTGCTCTTTCTTCAGGCAGTCATTAGCTCCCTAACATGGAGATACCCCCACATTCTCACAACAGCAACGGGCATCTTACACCCATTTTACAAATCCCTTCCCCTCCCTGAGTAAATGTTTGCAGGATCCAAAACAAACTGCATGAGAAATGAGGAACTGTTCCCTTACAAAGCAGAAATCACATCTCACATGGAGATTTATCATGCGGAAGAATTGCATTTTCTTCTCCTAGGGAGGCATGTTGCACCTTGACTCTTCTAATATAACTCCATCAGAAGTGGTACGGGAAGGAGCTGGCAGGTGCAAAGGCACTTGCTCAGTCTGAAGGAAACACCGAGCCCTGTGTATTCCCTCGGAGGCAGAAAATGCTCCCAAGGATAATGCAGAAGACCCAGCGCTGTTCCTGAGGTTGGGAGAAAGCCCTGGGCTAGCTGACACACTGCACACTGGTCATGCCCCATCTGTTTTGCCCCTGGCTTGCTCAGCTAGTAAGGTCTTTGGGACAGGCTCTGTGTGTGGTGTTTAGCCCACCTGGGCCTCCTGGTGTTGCTATAATGCTGGCAATGCATAGGGGCTGGATGCAATGCTAGCAACTCGTTGAGCAGGGATACAGTCCCATTTATAATCTGTATAAGAAACCTTAAGGAGCCCAGTGCTGCCATCCTTGCTCTGACGTGTCCACAGGCTGGTAACCAGCCCTAATCATGTGAATATCTGCTGTCTCCACTGAAAAAGGGCAATTTTCTCTCTCTTTAATGTGCTGCTAAGATCAACGAGGAAATGTTGACAATGAAGCATTCTCCTGGGAACACTGGGTGGTAAAAACTGGAAGTTGATTTCCTATCTGCAAGGCTTTGTGTGCTTGTGGGGTATATATTACACTCAAGTATCACCCGTTTTCTTAAATGTTTTCACCGTATCTGACAGAGGACACAAAAACACACTAAGAGAACAGGCAAAAACTGAAACCTGATTTCTCAACACAGGTAATCAAACTGCTTTCTTGTCCCATGCTCTTGCCTATTAACATATTGGAGTGGGTGATTCTTTTCTCTATTATACATAAGTATATTGTATATTTTGCTAAGATAATTTAGACCATACTGCGACTCTTGTAATGACAGCATGACGTGACGTACGTGTAATCTAACAGGTTAAACTGAATGCAGAGGCTTTAAAAACCTCTTTTCCACTCCATCAGTCATAGATACCAGCCTACATGACTTGCTAAAACAGCCTGATTGAACCAATATCCTCACTAATGAGCGTTTCTCGTCCACAGCTTTCAAGGGGAGCCGTTGGAACCTGATGAGGAATTGCCTCTTCATTGCAAAAGGTCAGGAAGGGAGGGGCCTTCTCTCAGAAATCATTCTCTGCCTTCCTACTGCTTCTTTCACTTCTTCTTCCAAGCAGATCTGGTTCTCAAATCCAGACGATTCCTAGGAATAAGTGGCTCTTAATTTTTTTTTTTCCATTATTCTGAAGTGGTGCTTTATGGACAACTTCTAAGGGCATGGGAGACCAATGTAAAAAGTACCAGAGTCCACAATCTCATCATCTTCTTCGCCCCCCAAGTGGAATAAAGTAACTTCTGACTCAGAATATTTTGGCATCACAAAGTTTCATTCCACATGCCTGGGGACCAGCCATGCCAAGTCGCAGACACCTGTGTTAGGAGTAACTACTGCTAACATACTTTTGACTCAAGGAAGGAGCAAAGCAAGAGAGGGATTGGAAAATCTCACTGCAGACTTCCCCTTCCTGCACGGTGCCTCACACAAAGGGAGGTTGCTAAAGCAACAGTTTCTCCTATCTGACTAGAACTAGTCATGCACATGGGCTTTGTGCTGAATCAGTATCAGCGCTATCAGAAAAATATGGAAAAAGCTCCTTCCTCTACTTATGTAGCTTTGATTGCTCAGCCAGCAACTCTGGGAGCAGTGGTTCTGAATTTACTCGGTCCTAGTCTCTGACATTTCATGCAGATATCCAGACCCCTGGGGAGAGCTTCTCCACAGCTCCACTGGAACCATTCATGCAAATCGCCCTCTTAAGAACTATAAAGTAATACGATATTTAGCATCAACCCACTCAGCCCCCACCGAAATAACTTCAGGCTGAGGTCTTCAGCGGCTTGAATGATGCTGTGCTGTTGCCATGGCAGCACACTGCTCTGCGGGGTGCTGGGGTCAGGAGCAATCGGGAGGCCTCTCACCGCAGCACCTCGCAGCAGCTGTACCTGCAGGGCCTCTGCGGCTGCATGTCCTGATGGGGTGGCAAAAAAAAGCCATTCCCCCCACCTTGCAGTCCAGAAAAAAAGAGGAAAATGCCTGCCTCTGCCAAAAACCTGGTTGTGCAATCTGAGTTGCCTTGAAGTGCCAGGAAGAGCTGGTGCATGCTAGCACCACATCTGTTCGCTTTGGGTCTGAGGGCAGAAGGGGAGATGATGGGAACACTCCACAGCAAGGGAAGCCCTGTTGCAGGCGATCTACTTTAGCAGCCAGGTAGAAACACGCAGGTACGGTGAGATGCCCCACAGGCCAGAGTTCCCAGCCTTTATTTCTATCAGCATATCAGCCAGCTAACCTCAGAGTTCAAAGCTGTTGACCCGTGGCAGAGGAGAACAGCGTGTCCTGAACAGCCTACAGAAGGACACAGACCTTCTGGGTGAGATATGCAGGTAAAGGGCTGGATACCAGTGAGGAGGATTATTTTTATTTGACTATTTAATTCAAGGTTTATTTGTTCCCTGTGTTGATACTGATGCAGATTCATTCCAGTTCAGAAGCCGTCACGTAGGGAGAAAGGAAATAACACAATCTGGCTCCCCTCTTTTGGCATCTGAACAACACAGTTCCTCAGGAGCACTCAAGAGGCTAGCAGCATGTAAATACTTTCCCTCGTGGTGACACAGACAGAACTTTCTGGTAGTAGAGTAACCCCCTTCCTCCCTTTGACTAGTCACAGCTGCACGTACCTTTGGTGTAACATCATGGTTATGCAATGCTGACTCTCCCACTTTGCTCTTATTTTGCCTCTCTCATATTTGCGCAAACAGAAGCCGAGACGGAGCACAGCCACAGCCTCCGAGAGCCCAGCCATTTCTCGACTCTCCTCTTCTGAGCCTGCACACTCCCACTGGCATCAGAGGTGAGCTGGGAGCACTGACCACCACTGGATCGCAGCCCAGGCAAGCACAGTTTTCTCCAGCCTCTGTCCAGAAGGAACCTGTTAGGACATGAACGCACTGGCTGCCCAGTGCACTCGTTCACCTAAATGATGCAGACTCTGCTGGGATGCACACTAGTATTTACAAGTAGATCTAGGCTCGCTGCATCTACGGGCCCCCCTCCTTTCTAGGTCACCGTGACTTCCGCAATCATCCCGCTCACCAGGACTAATGGAGCACAGATGTACTCTCGAGGGAGAGAGTGCGAACCAGAACCCTCATCTCTGAAACGCTTCCCAGGAAGAACCATCTCCTTACCATCACGTATCCCAGAGTACCTAAGGAGAAGACAGAGCAGGAAATTAAACAGAAAAGTGAGTTCCTAGCCCTTTTGCTACTTTCTCTCTATAAGGTCCTCAAGCAGGATTTATGATCACACTGTCTTCAGAGGAAAACAGTGTTGTACTAACAGGTAAGCAGGAAACAACCACAGTGATACAGATCTGCAATGCTTTAATTAAAGCACAGGTAAACAGCAAACAGCAGCAGACCTCCCCAGTGTTTCACAAGCCTCATCTGACTCATTACCATATGCCTTGTTGGGTGCAAGGTGTCCAAGACTGCTCTCCATGCTAGCTTGTAGGGCCTGGAGCACAACAGGACAAGCTGAACCTGGCTGTCAGGCAGGGCTGTGTACTGTTGCTTGTCCACAAAAACTGAGGGATCCAAGTGAATGGCAGCAATGAAAACAAGCAGCCTGCCAACCTGTGACTGAACCATGTCAGGGCAGGAAGAAGAGATATTTCATTCCAGACTGAAGACTAAAATGTATGAAAAAGAGAAATGAGTCTCTGAAACCATGACCCAGGCAGATTCCCTCAGTGTGGTAGGAAAGACCTATGTTCCTGGTTTACCACTTTTGGCAGGGAATGTATCCAGAATGTAAAACACGGGTGATCATAAGCATAATTAAACAGTGGGGGGTTCTGGCAGCACAGTACTATCCATGCTTGACAGTGTGGGACCATCCCTGTGACCCTGACAACAAAGCAAGAGCAGGAAGTGGTGTGGTCCTGCTGGCCATGGCTGGGATTGGCAACAAAAACACAGAAGCCTTTTTAATATTGCAAAGACAGAAATTAAATCCTTCTCCTCTTATGCAATGCTTGCCCTTCCTCAGCAGGGATCAAATCAATATAGGACCATGCAAAGTCAATGGCTTATTTCAAGGGGTTTTGAATTGGGCTTTGTAGGCAAAAAGGCATCAGTCTTGTTTCAAGCTCCATGAAGACACATTGGTATTTCCATTACACATCTATTCCTAGGACAGAAATGTGACTCTGTTCCTCTTTAATCCTGTTTAAATGTTACACTGTTTTAAAATAAAGTTTGTCAGGAAAAAGAATCAAGTCTAAGGTTGGAATTATCCCTGGTGAAGATTGGGGATCCCACTTTTTATTGAATGAGAATCACCTTGAAGAAAGTTAAGAACAACCTTGTAGCATTAATGCTGTATTTCCCCATCCTTTCTTCTGGCCTGTGTTGTTACCTTAGCCTTACTTCCATGGTGGTGGTTTAAGCACACAAACATGTGCATAGGCATATACATGCCACTATACACTGTCACTACATATGTCACTATAATACAGCCACCAAACCATATAAACAGTGTTAACAAGTAACTGTGTGCCTTTCTGGAGGACATTAACAGCAGTAGAAAGAGAACTTTCACATAAGTTCTGGAGAAATGCTACAGTTGTAGGCCAACTTACATAACTGATTTAGTTCAACAGAGTTGCTTTCTGCCTTTAATCTGCTCAACAGTTTATCTTTGCTGTCGTGATCGGTTGAGCTTTCTCTAAACCATTATGGATTAGGGTTCTGTTATAACCCGTTAAAAGCTTAGCTTTGTTTATTTTTGTCAAGAATGGGGGAGGGATATCAGGTTCAAATGTTCAGGCAGCAGTTTATGAATGGTTATTTTTCTGACACAGCAATCAATATATGCAGGTACGGAATGCAAGGCACAGCTGAACGCTTCCAGAGACAGTACTGGTGGTTGGAATGAAAGTATCTGTGAATTCATTAAAAAAAAAAAAAAAAAAGGAAAAAAAAAGAAAGAAGGGACTTCATAAATTTGCATAATTATTTTAATCTGTAAATACAAAATTTAATCCAGCATTCAAACAGTTCATCACACCCACCAGCTTTGTATGGAAGACCAAAGAGTAAATGGTCTGAAAACTTAATTAATAAAGCTGGTTGAGGATTATACTAAGTTTGCATTGTTGTTGCAATCTGGAGACAGAAATCCTGCCAAAAGCAATCTGTCATTCAACTGCAGGAAGATAGTACACCATAATGCACATAAAAAGCCAAACAAACGGAACCTCAGCCACACTGCTTACAAAGAGGTGTTCAGACAATATTAACCAGCTGTTCAGTGAATTTTCACAGGGGATTCATCAACTATGAAAGTGGATGACCTATTAGGAGACTACAGTATGAATCCAGGTCCAAATTTCTACTATAAATTGAGGAACACAATATACTCTTTTAAACCAAATCCAACAATTAGCACACTTCTCTGACCTTTGTGTAATCTAAATGATTCGCAGATGCCAGCCTGGAATGAAGTGAGAGGTTATGTTCCTGAGCACTGTCAATAATCCTCTGTGCAGCTGAACACTGTTCCAAGGAAACACTCATTTTCTGTGATCAGTTGTGCTGGCAACCTCATGACCTCACAACTTTCATATCTAAAATGAAGCAAGTAGGCACTTTCACATTCCTAAGAGCAACACAGACAACAGAGAAGTTTAAAAAAATAATTGTCTAGGGGTGCTAGAAAAAAATAAAAACATAAACCTGGTAAAGTAATTCAGAAAAGAGGAGGAAAAACCCCCACTTTTTTGCAATTAGTGTGCTGTTTGTTTTGCTTTCTTATTGGGAGGGATCTTTATTCTGCACATTGCAGTGAATGGCTATTCGCTACTAATTTATCTTCTTTCTGACAGCAAATGGAGCACCATTCCAGAGTTTCAACATTCCCTTGATGCTGCTCTGGTTAATGCTTGTGTGCTATTTAAACAAAGCATATTCCAACCAAATCTGACTATATATGGAATTCCCCGACAAGTAAAAATTTGGATGCCCTACAAAAAAACCCCATGAAAACAGAATACACACACAAACCACTCCAAAATGCACAAACTCAACATGTACTAAAACAGGCTCTTGGTGGCAAAGGTCAGGTACCCAGTGTGGCCAACCATCTCCCTGAGTGGCACGCCGCTTTTGAACTGCACAGTTCCTTGCTGCAGATTAGCGCTCGGGCTACCTTGGTTTGATGGGTCACTGCTGTCAAAGCCAGTGCTAGAATTAGCCTCAGCTGCTTTTCCAAGGTCAGGGATTTGCAAACTAATTGTCCTTACATTGTACACTCGAAGCAGAATTTCCAGGGTGTTAATCTCTGTAAAACCATATTCTTCCATCGCTAGGCAGGTTCTTTGGACTTGTTCAATGCAAGGGGAGAAAGAGCAGATACGGCCACCTGCAAAATGAGACAGGTAGTGGAAAAGAGCAAAAACCAAAATAAAGCACTTTAAATCTTTTTCCAAATTCTCACAGATGCACATAGAATTACTATCATACAGAGTGAAAATATTCCTCAAGAAAATCTTCAGGAGGCAACTATGCAGTTTTAAAGTGTCGGCACAAAATCAAACACGGATCACTCTACAGATCCTTTAAAAATTGCAACAGCAAATTAATCTTCCAAATCCAGTGTTGCCCATCACGTTTATTCATGATAAAACCATTACAGCAACAACTCTTTTGGAATCACTATCCGCTATTCTGGATCAAGACACCAAACTGAATTTGGCACCTACACAAAGCCAGAAGTTATTCTCCACACACTGTACAGAGTTGCCTTCATTAGAATATAAGTGTGTATGCATGCACACTCTGACAAAAGTGGCTGTGTTTATTTGAGAACGATGGTATGCGTGCACAGAATAAAGTAATCTCTCCAGACCATAGATGGAGTGCTGTTAAGGCTTTACCCTTTTAGTCAAGCTGACTAGCATGTCTCCTGAGCAATAAAGTTTACTGGGTATGACATCGGGCAGGTGTATAGCAAATGCTTCAGAACTCTAGGATAAGACTTCTAAATGATAAACTAACACTTGTCTCCCTGTCTGTGCACAGTTTGGATTTTTTATTCTAAATACAGAGTATTAATAGGCCCCCTACAACTTTTTGCATGCTACAGTTACCTTAAAAGCTGAGAATAGAATGATTCAGATTTACTCTGAAAAGCCACAGTCAAATCAGATCAAAGAATTATAAGGACACTGTCTGCTGTAAAGCCAGGGCATGTACTTTCACCCGGGACACTGTTCCACAAGGCAACTGCCCTTCCTGAAAAGCTTTTGTGCTGGGGGAAGGAACACTGGGCAATGCAGCTTCAGCTATTGTTTTACTTAATACAATTACATGAAAATGCTTGCTGACCTGATTTGCATTCCTTCCCAGCCCTCTCCCAGGCTCATCCAGTCAAGCCTTCCAACACCAGTTGTCTAAGTAGTTAAAGACAAAGTGAGAGCAAAGCATCCTGCTAAAAATAGAGGCTATGCTGGGACTACATGAAGCCTGCTTTATCTCAAACTCCCCTTTTTTTTCCTTTTTCGTTTCTAAAGTCACATCTCTAAAAAAAGAAAGCATCAGGCCTGCAAGCGTCACTGTAGCACTCTAGTGACTGTGCACCAACTATGTGCTGGGTACTGACAGGGGAAGAACACTTTCCATGACCATTAAATCTACCATATACTAAATAGGATTTAATTTTAGTCCTGAAATAAAGTCTCCACAGCCAGGGGTTCTTATGCATCTTCAGAACAAAGTACGCTGGACAAGTAATTCCCTGGAGTGACAATTAAAAAACAAATCTAATAATCACCTGCAAAATTAATGCTGGTATGTGTCATTATTAATCAACTCTGTTGATGCCAATTTAATTGCACACGCAGTCGCTAGCTCCCATGAAATTAGATTTATATGTTCATCAGGATGGCCAGGGTTACCCAAATGATTCTGAATCAGACAGCTAATCTTTTCTGGCCAAAGCAGTACACACTTCTACCATGTTTGTAGATGTAATAGAGAAAAGCTCACGAAGGAATTTCTGTTACATAATTAGAAAGCTACTATGATGCCCATATGTTATATAAAAGATGTTATATTCTTATTGTGTAGGGAACTGAACAAACGTCTAACGTAGTTAAATGTCAGTTCACAATAACTCTTTGTCTGCAAAGCAAGAATTTGCAGAGACACTAGAGACTTACTACTATTTCATTCAGGCTTTTTGGTTTTGGTGTTTTATATTGCAATAAAAAAGGGAAATATATTTACATTTACAGTAAGTCTGCTCTTATTTATTCTGACTACAAGGGTTTCAAGATATGTTTAGGCTTTCGAATTCACATGCTCTAGTTTTACAGTCAAAAACTAAGAAGCCTGCACACAGCTGTTGCCATACAAGCTGCAGAGCCGCCTACGGTTCTTGTCAAGCCTTCAATTAAAGGCAGAGCACCCTTCATTTTGCCTCAGGATGGTCAGCTGAGCACAGCATGTCAACACCAAACTTGGTGATGATTTATCAGACTGCTTCCTTGCAAAACGGACTGCTTGGGGAAGTGGGGTCACAGAAAATAGGCTTTCAAGCCGCTCGGTAGGGAAGAAAGCTCTTGCTTGCATTAGCTAATATCCAGAAGGGAAGTGCAAAAAATAATGCTACTTTACTTACTGCCCTGCTGGAAGCTTCTCAGATATGTAGAGTGAGAAAAAGCATAACAGCTGGTATTCCATATAACTGAGAGCATCCAGTGGGTTTTAGTAGTTCTGCCAGTTTCATGCTTTCCCTTTCATACCTGTTGTTATGGTTATTATATATTACACAGCCCTCCCAAACATATGTACCTACAAATAGCTTAGAAGCAAACCCACTAAGCATCTGTCTTCATGGATCCTAACAAGTGGGAGAGGGGTCTCCTCTGCTTTTTCCTGTAGACGCCATTGGACAGGCTGGATTTGACGTGCAGGCTGGACTTGTTTGTTTAAGTAGATATTAAGAGAAGGCTGGAAAGCTACAATTAGCAGAAAGTTGGAAGGCAAAAATGAAACTGCAGTTCCAGACTGCAAGAGGCTGTCTAAAATAGAAAGATTTGGGAAGCTTCAATTGCCATGGTGTGTTTAGACCAGCAAAAAATGTGGACTCTGAGCAACAGAAAACCAGCACTCAGAAGGACAGGCTCATCGGTTCTAGGAGCAGAGATGCTGTCATCCTCAATAGACCAGATGCTTCTGAATTCTCCACATGGTGAGCTGCCCTCTGTACCCCCACAGGATTACCAGCTAGGCAACACCCTTTCTGTCACAATCACCACACAGATATAAATCTAGATTTCAGCATTCACAATTCTCAAATACTCCAAGAGCCCTCTTGTCCTTTAGACATCGAGAGGCATTTAAGGCTTAAAGGACTTGAATATGCATTGCTTTGTCTTGCCATGCCAAGGATTCCTTAGTGAATGAAGAAAAGAAATGTACTCCCTCCCTCTCCACTTGCTGGGGCACACTGCTCTGTGGATCGCAAAGGGAAGGAATAGACTAGAGAGCAGTGAAAACAATGGAACGGAAACTTTTTAGTACAAACGGAGTTTATGTTCTTTCAGGGTTTTCCTCTTAGGAAAGCTACCATTCCTAAATTTGGTTAATGAGATCTGTGTGTCATCATAAATTGATATAGTAATTATCTGAGATTAATCCTGTTCACATTGGGAAGCTGTGTGAGCTTTTTGATCTGAAGAGCTGTCTAAAAATGTGTTTATTCATGTATAATGCATCTGACAAGTGCTACAGTTGAGAAAGAGAGAATAATGAGACTGTATGAAAGACTTAAATTTTTTTCTACCTTCAGTTTTACAGGGAGTGAGCTAGTTTGAAACATTTAACGGAGAGGTTAAATCTCCCGAACCCGTAGGCTGGAACAAGCCCACACAGTCCTGGCAATCATTGTAATCAGCAATAGGGTCGAGAGGATATGAAAACTGAAGTACAATTCAGACTGGAATGATTAGAGAAGAGAGCTTAAGGGAAGGAGGAAATAAAAGATAAGATTTGCATTCACATAGCACTGTATATTTTAACAGACAGTATCTAATTAGTAATCAAGGGACACTCCGTGGCACCATTACAAAAGGTCAGTGTCTTGAAAGGTGCTCCTCCTTCAAGAGCAGTCCCTGGTATGTTCCTGTGCAGCTCCAACAAACAATTTTGTTTCTGGTTTGTCTGACCAAGGACTAACACCTCTACCAGTTCTATTTAGCTAATAACTGCATTAGGTTTTGAGTATGAAAAATCTGGCAGTGCTACCCAATTGATAAGAACTCCAGTGCATGCTTATGATATAGAAAATGTGTCCAAGCTATATGCTTTCACTTCTGTAGGTTATAGTATGTGTCACAAGTGCTCTAAGAGGTTTTTTCGTCATTCCAATATTATTCAGAAGATGCAAAAAGAACATATGTAGTGCAGCACCAATAAGTTCCAGGGAAAAGGGCCTGTAATTTTAGAAATGATTCTGTGATGTAAAGAATACAACACAGCATTTTTACCTCTGATAAAAGAACACAGCTCTGGGTTTTGGGACTTCAGTGCACTGTCGTAACTGGAGGATTACGTTACAAAGACCTCATGGAAGAAAAAAATCACAGGCATTTTCATTATGTAGGGGCGAGGCAGGAGAGTCACTGAGCAGCATCAGTGTGGCATTTACTCTGTGCTAGTAGGACACTAAAAATACTGCCTCTGTAAAAGGGGACAGAACGTCCTTTAAGTGAGTGTGCTCGTGGGCGATTTGATGCAGCTTCCCTGACAAGTGAAATTAGAGGATTCGGCTGTTGGAAGACATTAAAGGATGTTTCTTGATTCAGAAAAGAAAATTTTCTCCAAATCACTTGCCAGCTCATTAATAGGAGCTTGATGTGATTTTCTGCAAATGTGACCTTAATGTCTACGTTTGTAGGTGCATCCTTCAAAAAGGAATCTATTCCTGTTCACTGTTACTGGCTGGCAAAAGCATGCAACAAACAAATTAAAAAATCAGGTGGCTCCCAACTGGGGAAGAAACCCTAACAACTTCCTTTAAGGATCCTTTCATCCCAAACTACTTCCAAACTGTGTAAAGGCCAACAGCTTTGGCCAGGATTCCCTAGCATGGATTACAACACAGGAATACTTCTGCTTGAATCTTGACATGTGAGAGAATCACTTTTACTTCAGCCAAGGCCCATCATGTGCACCTGACCTATCAAGCCCTAACAGACTGGAGCTAGGTTAATGCTGTCCAATGAGATATAACTACTGGGGCTGGCTCAGCAAACAGCCGCTGTTTGATGAAGCTGCTTTGGGGGTTAGCACCTGGACCTAGATCTTAGCAAGGCAGGTTCACACTAGACTAGATGGCCCCTCAATGTTGAGAAGATACACTTCAATTTAAAGTTATTTTGTGGATCTTTAACCTCACCTTGAGTTAATTCTCCTTTAAACCAAAGCAGGTACTACATTAGCAAAGGCTGGTGCTGACATTTTAGCAAGCACTTATTACTTCATCCATTTATTCCAAAACAATCTCCTGGGAAAATGAGAAGCGTTGATACCAACTTAAGTGCCACGCGCCTGGGTGGAGGACAACAGTATGCTAGACTGTCAGGCTCTAGGTCCTGCCCTAACACCTTCCCCGTGTGTTCCTGAGGTAGCCTGAGCCCAAACAACATCAGCCTTGATGTCACTGCCCTCTTCTCAGTGTTATTCAGCCTGGGGTACTCCCTACCCAGATACCACAGGGGTGAGATCTGTGACCAGGGATTTCAGCTGCTACTCAAAGCTACACCTGGGTCGTTTAAAACGGGACCATTAATAACCTCTGGGGCTCAAGAAAAATAGCCAGTGAGACTTTTGACATGGACATAGTATTCCCTGAAAGCTCAGGGGAGGAGGGAGGTAAGCCTAAATGAAAACTGAAACTAGGTAAACCAGGCACTGCCTTACCTGCACTACAGGCTACTGGGAGGATAAGGAATTATTTATTCTCCTACACATCATCTGTAATAACCAAACCTGGCAGGTTAGGACAACAATCAATGGCTATGGTAAGAGGAAAAAAATGCAGACAAGACTTGTTTTAAGTCTACTGTGTACAAACAAAACAAATATAAGACTTTGGAAATTAAAACTAACTACTATGACAAAGAGCACAGTACTGCTGAAGGGCTTCTGTGAGGGCAGGAAATGCAGAGGGCCAAAGAGCGAGATGTTCCAAGGAAACTTGCCCTGCAGAGTTTCAGGGGGAGACCTGACAGCACCATGTTACCTGATTCAGATGATATCTCAAGGATCACAATTTGATCAACTCATAATTTAGGGGCTTTATGATGCTCAAGGAGTAACAAGTCTGAATCTAAGAGTAAAATCTTTAAAAGAAAAAAGGGAAATAAAAGCAGAATGGTTTTAATAATTTT
This sequence comes from Athene cunicularia, assembly GCF_003259725.1. Lineage (NCBI taxonomy): Eukaryota > Metazoa > Chordata > Aves > Strigiformes > Strigidae > Athene > Athene cunicularia. The sequence continues at coordinate 11,346,578 of NW_020799101.1, forward strand.
GGGCCTCAGACTGTTAATTTAAACACCACCTAGGACAGATTTATAATCCAAGAGGCCAATCCAACCTAATACATGGCTGTATTTTTCCATCTCCCTACCTGAAAATTTAAAATCTGTATGAAAATTATTGTACAAATGGGTTTCTGCCTCATCTTCCAAAGCCTTGGAAGAAATAGACAATATTTATAAGAGTAGAGTAGGTGGGTACAGAATTATATTCAAAACACCACAGTATTCAGCTGTGAGATGACTGTGAGTCAAAAGTTTCAGGGCATTTAAGAACTGTGGAACATTGAGGATATTTTTGTTACCTCACATTTTTTTAATTTTCTTTGTTTTTTAAAATTTAACCTGAAGGGGTTAACAGGAATTTTGCAAAATCCACCAAGGTCAGGTATTGGGAACAGCAGCTATGACTATAGAAAAGCATTAATCAGCAGATGCTGCAAAAGAAAAACAGTGCAGTCTGGAAATGAAAGCAAGTTCTGCAGTGCAGCAGTGCCCGAGAGATATTACAAGCAGCATTTCTGCTGAAAGTGTGACTTGTGAAATCAGCACAGAGGGATGCAGCTGAGATGCAAGCTTGAACGTCAGCAGAGCACATCAGAGAACAAGAACCTTCTAGTCACAAACCTACTGTGCCATTTTATTCTTTTAGCTCTTCAGAGGTTGGCAGTGCTTTAAGTAGGAGGCCAAGCTACTGTAAGAAGTGTATTTACAGCATACTGCAAGGCATAACGTGAGTGATAAATGTACTCTGTAAAGAGGATCATTAACACTCAGCCTACTAGGAGCTGCAACTATTCAGGATCTTGAGCTTAAGTAGGAGAGAAAACACTGATTTGATAAGGTTTTGTTAAGGTTAAGAACTCTCTCTTACAAGCTGTCTCAGCTGAACACTCTATAATGAACACTGTGGTTTTAAAAAGGAGTCTAGCTGATGCTGTATATTGCTTAGCTCCGATTCCATTCAAAGTACTTTAAGACTTTAGGGAATAAATTACCACTATCGGGCAGTACAGCTGCGATTTCTGCATGGCACATCACAATAAAACCCACAGTGTGAATGGTTCAAATGTGACCCTGTCCAGATGTGAGAGAGAGGGTGCGGAGGGAAGAGTGGAACGACTTATTTTCTCCAGTGATGCTTTATCACTATACTAACTCTTGGAAAGGTGGTGAAAAACAGCAGTATGTGCACAAACTGTTCTTACTGCAGAAGAGCTTTAACTATTTGAAAACAAAACAAAGGAGTACTATAAAATTATCTGCCTGTAGTTACAGGAAAGTAACTGCCTGCAGGGAAGCAGTTACAGATGCTCTTCTATCATATTTTAGATTTTACAGCAGTAAAAAAAAAAAACAAACCACAAAACCACAACAACACTACCCACATGATCTGGAATAAAACAGAAATGTGGTAAGTTTGTACCTATTACTACTGCAATTAATTATACTGTATATGAAAACCAGCTTTTGTTTATATGCAAAATAGCAAAATTTTTTAAATGCCCCCAGCTCACTCAGGTACTATGAAACACAGAATATGAGCCTTAGATCAATACCAGATCTCAGACATTGGTGGCAGTTTGCAGCAAAAACTGCAGCAACTGCATCTTTGCCTTTTGCCTGGTATATAAAGTGCAGGATGCCACTTCACAAACAGAAAAATGTGGGATTTTAAAGTATTATTTGTATTGCCTAAGCTGATGTAACCTTGTAGCATAGCACAGAAAAGTAGAGCCAGATAGTATGGCCAGCCTGGGACTATAATACCTTTTCTAGGATTTCAAATGCCGGAGTGAGACAAGGATTCAAAACTTGGAACTGTTCAAGCAGCTCTGCTTAGTATTCTAAACATGCACCACTTAAATAATTCAAATTGGACTGCGCAATGCAGCGCCTTCTGAGCTGGGAAGTCAGCTGAGTGTTGTGCTCACTAGATTAGATAATTTGAGCATGGGAAGGGCATCGTACAGAGCAGTGAAAATTATTTTTTTCCCAGGACACACTAGAAAGCAGCTACAAATTGAGCTGTAACCCTTGCAGGAACAGAGTGCTAACAAGTCTTTCTATTTATGCACTTTTTAAAGAAAGTGTGTGTTACATCAGTATAATAAGCTTTCTAGAAAATTTTCAGCAGTAGCTGAGGTAGCCTAACAGCTGGATCATTCCTGACTCAGCAAGGTAAAGATCACCATTTGGTGACCTTTAACAAAAAGCTTAAATCCTGTGATTTCAAGAAGACCTAGCAATTCAGTTAAAGTCAGGCCTGTGATTATGTATTTTAACAAATGTACTGGGCCTTGGCACATAATCAAGTTTTACTAAACTTACGTCCCAGCATAGGCACTGCTCAGCACTCCATGCTTTCTTGATTAGAAAAGTCAGTTTTGTAGGTGAAAGTGATCTGGCACAAGTTAGTTCAGATCCACACTAGTATTGTGGTACAGTATATATATTGTTAGTATAACATTAATTAGGGAAAAACTTATTCCAGGATAAAAGAATGATTTATTCACTGAAGCTTATTTTTCTATAGGGAAAAGATTTATAATAAACTGACAAAATCCATCCAGCAGTTCTCACTTGCTGTCACAATCCCGGAATAACTGGCATAAGCTAGAACAGCCTTTATGTTCCATTCCCACTGCAACCAACGGCAAACTTCTCATTAGCTCCAACAGCAGAGATCTAAGGCAGAAACTGGCAAGCGTATTTAAGTATAACCACATTTTCTTTAACATTACTCATGGGGTGCTCTGTTAAATAGGTCCAAATCTGCAACGATTGATGTGAAGTGCATCTGAACACCTTTTATACAAACACCTTTCCACTGAACTGCCAAAGAAATTTGCTTTCAGCATTGATTGTTACTGCTGCTTCCCACACACCTCAGATGTAGCAAAATGCATTTGACAAAGGTTTAAAGGGTTTTTTATAAACTGCCCATGCTAATAGTAGCAGCTACCACAGGCTTGTTGGAAAAAGTAGTTCTTGCCTTTTCAAATCTTCCACTGTAAATTGAAGACCTCTTCTGAAGGTTTTTCAGCCTTAGAAATGCCTAGAGACTTTGACATTTGAGAACAGGGATCACACAATGGAAGTGAGCAGATCTATAGCATATGGCTCAAAGGCAGAGATATGTGCATGCACAGTACTTCCTGAACAGAAAGAGGTAAGTTCAGTTACCTTCAGCTTTTAACGCTGACTTTGCATGTCCTATGGCTTCCCATGGAGACGGAATATCTAGGAACACCGCATCTGCAATGTCTGAGACACCAAACCCATTTTTGCAGACATCCTGGTTGGTCACGGTGACCAGATGTTCCACCCTGTGCTCTCGAAACTCCTCCCTGGCCTTCTCGGCTCTCTGTTGGTGGAACTCCACCGTGTAAAGGTGCCCTGTGGGAGCCACTGTCCTGATGAGAGCGTGGGAGAGGGATCCGCTGCCCGTACCTAGAAAAGACAAACAACTTATGAAGTGCCTTTGGACAGTGGTAAACTTTAGAACAAAGGTCTTCTCCTTAGCCCTCCTGCTTGAACACTTACTCAAAACCAAGATCAACAGAAACCATCGGTTAAACTACTGAAATAGTCCTTCCTTCACAAGGTGAGGGGGACTAAATGACCTAGGAAACAGTCTTCTGGGTCCTCAAAGCACTAGTCAAAAGTCTGGCAAACTCAGGACCTGTCCTCTCTCCCTGGAGTAGGAAAATAATGGCAAGGGTCAGCTATAGCTCTAGCAAGTGACGCAAGAAAACATGAGAAAGTAAATGTAACAGAAAAATACCAGGGAAATAACCAGAGAGTTTTCTTCAAAGTGCTGGACTCTTCTAGGGTAAAATGAGATGGAGGCAAATTTTAATGTATTTGCAAAACCCTGTATTTCATTAAAACAAAGAGATGTTGGCAAGGGTCCGTGCTTGAAAATCCTATTGATACCCATACATACAAATGGCCTTCAGGATATGGAGGTCGCTTTGCCCACGCCTCTTAAGAGACACTGGCTATCCTCAGCTCCCACTGACATTATCCAAAACTAAGGCCTCTGGGCTCCCTGCAGTCACACTGACCAAAGGACCTGCCTCCACAGGTGACTTACATACATACACACCTACACAATCCTAACAAAGTCTAATGAGATCCATCACATACCTGAAATTGTATGTAAGTACAATTACCATGTACAGCCAGGAACTAACTGGTTTTTTCCTTGTTTTAGCTGGATAATTTAGGAAACTTATTTTAAATGATCCATTGGCATATTAAATAGATGAATGACTAATAACCAACGTTTTCACTGAAGAAAACACCCATATACCAATTCCCATTGCAAATTACTCACTCAAGTGGCATTTAACAGAATAACCCCCCCAAACTCAAAACCCCACAGCAACCTCAAATTATCTGTGTTTATTGATTTATAATTCTGTACTTGGAACACATTTCTCCTATAGAAAGAAAATCTATTTCTAGCTATCTTCAATGACTGTTCAGGCTAAATTTCAGCCTGAAGCAAGTTCTTTCAACTAACATAAATCTTTAAAAACTCATAAAGGACAGAACCTGAAGTACAGCAGTGGTGGAAAAGCTCAGAAACAAGTAGAAAGGAAATTAATTAGGAAACACAGGGGCTGGTACAGCTGCTTAATTGGAGCAATACTTTTCATAATCGTACAGGAAGTCAGAGTTTACTGGCGGATCCAAGGTTCTTGCCCTCTAGTCACGGAAGGAGAGAAACATTGTCGTGGCACTGTATTTAATCTGACAGCTCTGAAAGGGGAGACCTTCAGACGGTAAACAGAGCTCAGGGCCCATGTTTGCCACCAGATCAGCACTGCTCCTCTGCTTCCCTCTGAGGGTTGCACCCTCCCCCCAGCTTTAATGGGGCAGATTAGATGGGGAGGAGAACCTGCAGATTTTAGTACTGGTCTCAGAGTGGTCCAAGGGAAGAGAGAAACTGTGATATACACGTTTATTTGAAGTGAAAATCCATGCATTCATGCCAAGTATTAAAATAAAACAAGCAAAAGGCAAAAGACACTTACACGTCCACACATGAAAAACTATCTGGTCATGGCGCCTGCAGGCTCTAAATGTCAACATAAACTTCTCCCTGGTCAAAAGGAGTAATGGTAGCACAGTAGCTATGTGGTTGTAAAAACTCAGTGATGTATGTACATAGCAAAGAAATAGCATTTCACTGATGGTTTGGGTTTTTTTAATGACAAGAGCAGGGAACTATTGTTCAGAGGATGCTAAAATGAAGCTAGAATGACTCAAATTCTCTGCCTTTATATTTCATGACAGAAGGCAAGATTGCACAACTGAGAACTTTTGCAAACTGACGGAATTTAATTATTTTACCTCTCAAATGGGTAATGCTGCACAATTTCTGCATCTTTTTCTGTTAATCTAAAGCAGTGAACAGAAGGCCTGTCAGCACAGCTGGGCTGTAAGCAGAAGAGAGAGGCAGCTTGTGCATGTATCCAGTTTCCTTGTTCATATTCTTTTACATTTTTAATCACTTTCCTTTTAAATCTGCTCTTAAAAACACTACAGAAGATACTGTTTGCCTCCTTCCTAGGAAAACCCATTAAGATTTTTTGGCTTCTTTTCCAGTACTCTTTTTTTATTCACAAACACTCCAAGCCAAACCCTGAACTAAAACCAGGATGCTGGAAGTCACCACTTGCAGGCATATTGCAGACTGAGCTTTTGTTAAACAAGGTTACCAGGAACTATTTATTGTTGTCTGGCCACCGCAAACATGAGAATAATACATATGTATCACATTTTAACATATCAAATTCTATCACACTAACATAATTAATGAGAGTATTTCTGAAGATGCTGCCTGCTTTCTCTGTGACAACACTCTCAAAACTGCAGGAAACAAGAAGATGGTTCTGAATCACACACCATTGCAAAATCTCTCCTTGGAAGAGATGACAGATTCTGAACCCAGTCCCATGAAATGATGATGACAGTCAACTCTCATGTGCCTGATAGTTCAGCACGCTTGATGTGATTCATTAGGAATTAGGGGGTTCTGGCAGTTCAGCATGAGTCCATATACAACACAGCCCGTGAAGCCCAATCAGCACCGTCTACAGAAGGCGGGGGTTCAACACGATGTTTCTCTGATGTTGTAGAAGGGGAAATGAATGTTTATATTCACCTTCTCCCCTGCATATCTGCAACATTCAACATTTGAGTCCTCCTGTCACCTTCTCGATTCCTGTTCAATTTCTCTTTGCCCTTCAAAATAACTACTGAAAAAAGTGGTACTCAGCAAAATATGACCCAAAGAGTCTTAGGCACCAGTTTGGAATAAGTTCTAGTCAGGTTCAGATTTCCTTGGGAAATGAAAGGTATCCTTAGCATGATACAGAATCAGTCGGGAAAGCGGAAAAACACAAGTAGTACTACTGAAAACATGAACTAGAATGCTACTGAACCTGAAATATCATAGCTGAATTACCTGTATACAAATGAACCAATAAACTGAACACTCAAAAATTAGTGTTTTCCATAGAAGAGGCAAGTTAAGAATTGGATGGACTTCAACATATTTCAGTCTCATATAGGTGAGGTGAAATTCCTGATTTGACCTAGAAAGCGGAGGGTAAGACAACTTCTGGAACAAATACAGCTTATCATTTTTACACCAGGATGCTTGCCTTTCTGACAGCTTGCACTATAAATAGCCTTAGAAACCATTTGCTCTCTACCACAGGACAATGCCCATTTAACTACAGCGTATTAATCATGAATGGAGTCTATAGAAGAGAGGTAAAACGATAATTCAAACTGCCCTAAAGACAGTCTTAACACCACAGCTGCTGTTTTAGAACTCACTTAGGTGAGCGCTTAGGTCATTGCTAATGCCTTTGGAAAATATGATGCTCTTTTACGTTGACTATTCTGTGATCTTAAACATCTTAGTCAAAAAGCAGACATCTGCACTGCAGGCATTTAATGACACCACAGGGTCCCTAATACGCCAAACTCAAAGCTTAAAATCTGAGGAGGCACCGTGTAGGGGATCAGAATGTAGACTAGGAAAGTGGTCCATCTCAGTCCAAAGGATGAATTAGGATCCAATGTTAAAACCACATGAATTAGGTGGCTAATGGCCCTGCAGACCAATGTAGTACACTCCATTCTTCTCTGATACATCTAAGCTTAGGGGAGTGTTGTTGCCCAAGGAATGTTTCTGACAAGGAAAACACTTCAGTTTTAGAAGGATTCAATCCTAACAAGTGGACACCTAGATGAAACACTAATTCAGCGCCCACTGATACTCCCTTCTGATTTGTAGACAAGAAAGTACTGATCAGATGAACTGCCTGATCATTCCCCTGACCTCAAACAGAGCTGTTCTGCTCACTCTGCTTATTCAGGTGACAGGTTTTCCACAGAGAAGCATCAACACACCTCAGTCATCTTGAGACAATGTCCATGTTAAGATCATTGCTCACCTTTTCAAAGCTGCAGTGGACGACATCTGAGCTGTTCAAAAATAACAGCTGTTATTTCAACACAGTATAGATACACATCACAGCACTGTCAACAGGAACATGAGTGTTACCACAGGATCTAGCAGAGCACTTGACTGATAATTTGAGTAAGAGAGTACATTTTGACACTGTTTTCTGTTTAGTCTCTTTTTCTTATTGCAAAGGATATTTGTCTAACCTCTGGGAATCCCATCCATCCTATAAACATAAGTGACCCGTTTCACTACATTTCCTCATTGCAGGCTATTGCTTCACTTGTCTTCCCTAAAAATTTCTCATCAGGGGTACTTCTTTTTAAAAAACGAACTACAAATTGTGAGTTAGGACTTCTAGATGTTTACAGCAGTGCATAAGCAAACGCATTTTGGAATAAAGCTTGAAGAAGCTCTTAAGTGTGTACATAGGTTCATATTGCTTGAAAAGAGGAAAAGTATGCAGAGTATTACTTAATACTGGGTCACTACAATATCTAATGACATTTTAATAGAACTGAAGTTTCTGCTGCAAAATCTGGCTAGCTAAGATATTCTAAAATGAGTAAATACAACAAAACAATGACAGTGTTGCTGTATTTGTCTCCTAGCTACACCACTTCGACCTAGAAAATAGTAAGACAGGTCATGAGTCAACCATTAGAACGGAAGGAGCCTCAAAACCAAAGGAAAAATAATCTAATTTAGACAGAGCTAACAACTCCACAGCTAGTATCTGTCAAGAAACTTCGAACAGAGAAAGATTGCTCAATGTACATGACAAGTTTATGTAACGGGAGAATCACTAATTTTTAGCAAATATATGAAGAGATATTAAGCATCTGATGGAAACTAACCCAAAGATCTTACTGTGAAGATAGTCAAGGGCACAAATCACAGTGGCAAAGGTGAGTCACAGGAAAAGCAGGGACAGAGAGAGGGAGGAGCAGGAGGGAGTTTCAAGGAGATGAGCTGGCAGCTGAAAGAGGAAATAGCAAATAAAGAAGTTCCCTTCAGAAGATTTGCTCTTTCTCCTGCCTATGTGCTGAGGACACCATGCTTAACAGGCATTTCAGGCAGCAGACTGGAGGTCAAAGAGGGCCACTGCCCACTGACCAGACTGAGGAGTTAGGGGAAGGATAGCAGGGAAGTTTTCAAGTCTGGCCCTGACAGTGAAAGGAATGGGAATGTGAAGATCGAGAAGAATTTTTCCTTAGAGATTCGAGAGTCAGAGTTCTTTAGGGAGGGATCGTCTGCATACAGACATAACAGAGCTGCATGAAAAATGTTCATGGCAGTCAAGTGAAATGGTAAGATGAAAGTGAGTCCAGAAAAGTCTGGAAACACTTTAGGGTATGAAGAGCAATCCTCATCAGCTGCAGGTCGGCCCCAAGTCTGAATACATTAGAGTGACGCCTCATGTGGCCACAGTTTTGGTTCAGTTCTTTGGTATCTCAAGATAATACTATGCTCTCTGATATTTGTACCGATTAGGCCTTTCCTATAATTCAAAAGGTGCTATACAAGAATCGGGTTTTCAAATTCTCCTCTCACTCTAACCTGAACAGCTGCTAAGAGGTAGATAAGAGACACATTATAAAACATACTTAATTAGTATGAGCATGTTCAAAAATCAAATTAATGGTCTGTACTTTACACTAAAGCTGCAAACACTTTACATATATTTCTGACACAAAAATTGCAAAGACAGGAACAGTATTTGTCAAAAAATCTATAAACACTTCATAACAGTCATGAGCATACAGGTGACTTGCTGGGACTCCACAATAAACTATTAATCATTTATTGAGTATCCATTAATCATTAAGTCCTCATTAATTTTTTATGAGTGTACTCTTAACCAAATCTATACCCAGGCTGTGAGTTTGAAAATTTCATAATTGTTTTTGAGAAGCTCTAATGTAAGGTTGACCAGCAGCTCTCATTACTCCTCCACAGAGGCACCATGAGAACCCGGAATACTGTTCTCTGTCTTCAGAAATCCTGTCTGTGGGCTCAGAAACCCATTGCTGTTGGCAATGAACATGGTTTAGCAATTTTTAATTTGGGATTTAGCTGAAGGGAAATGAAAAATCCAATTAACATTTTTGCTCATGTGAGTCTGATTTTGTTGAATGCTGAAGGATCACTGGGATGGTGGTTAGAATACTTTTGACTAAATTACATTTTATCTAAATACAATGCACCATCAAAGCCAAAATATTTCTGAGATTTATCAGATTAAATGAGGTTTCACAGTGCTGTACTGCATTCCCTGAGTAATTTAGAGGGTTAGGACAGACGCTTGAGTTCAGGTCTCACCCAGAAGAGAGGACAGTAAAAAAGCCTCAATATGTGGGGACTGGAAAATTTTTTAAAAATTTCCATACACTTTTGTTTTGAAAAAGTATCTGAAAGGTTTCATACTGGTTCTAATGTGGTGTAAAAATAAATGCAAAAACCTCAAAATCTGTTGTCAAATGCAGTTGTTACACTACAGGCAGCTGTAATCACTGTACTGAAAAAAGCCTTGCCTGGGAAGATGACATCAAGATCAGTTTTGGAAAGTGGTGACATAAAAAAAAAAGATTCAGAGATACCTGACAAGAACTAAACGTTGCACACTACCAGGCCACCCACAGCAGGTATTTTAGCAGTTTTTTAAAGTACCCTTTAATTCTGGAAAGATTGGGCTGTTAAAGACTGGATCAGAGTGGGGAATTCCTCAGACCAGGGACCAACAACTTCAAGGGATCTTAGCTCCAGCAATGGTACTAACAGTTTTTAAACTTCAACATACTCTTATAAATTAGAAATGAGCAGAAGACAAGAAAAGGATTATATTCCTACACCTCCATCATGAAACATCAGGCAGATGCCGAGTTCCCTCATAGCCTCAATAGAGTATGCTTGGATTATTTTAATTATGTATGCACTGCTGACAAGCTTGCTCTTTATGTATTTATTAAGGGTGATTAAAAGTGGCAAAAACTGTATTCATATGTTTATATCATTTATGAAAAATCATGACTAATCAATTTAAACTGCATAATTCAAGTGATATAAAATTAAGCCTTCTGGTTATTCTACTGAATTTTTCTAATCCCACACAAAAGATCATTTATGCTCATATTCACAGCATTACATCATGACACAGAGGGTATTTCATCTTATTTTATTGACTCTTTCTTCATAGAGTTGTGGAGACTAATCCACAATTCTGCTTGCTTCCACTGGGTAAATGCAGGGCACATTTCCACGGTCTCATTAGTAAGACAAGAGGAAATGAGCCTGGCTTGTTTGCAATACCTGCTTTGCTAGTCCATAAGCAACTATATATATCAGTTCAATTTTAAATAATAAAAAAGACAGACCTCCATGATAATTAATGCTCAAAATACACTTAAACCAAGCACCAGCAAGAAGCAGACTCAAATATCATTACTAGACCAGATTTCCTGTCTTGTTTCTATAATTGCCATTGAGCTGGTTCTGTCTAGGCCACAAGGTTAATCTAGAACTTATGATTTTGGATCACTGAATACTGTCTCATTTAGGATGGCACCAAAATGGGTTACATCATCACACTGGAGGCTCCAGTGGTCGATACCTGTAAAACTTTTAATTCACATCACCACTTCCGGCCAGTTGCAAACAAATTTGCAGTAAGATCTCTTGCTTCAGGGTTAACCAGATGAATTTCATGCAATACTCTTTCCTTCTTTCTTCATGAACAGTGAATCTTTCAAGCAATACAAGCACAACTACAGCAGCAAAACTGTTCACTTTTCCTGGAAAGCTGAAGTTATAGTACTTGACAGCATAGGCATTAAAATAAACCTGGGTACATTTTCCCATTAGCAAAAAAGGATTGTTTGTGGTTATGACTTTTGACTTTTCCCAACATTTTTGAGAATCTGGATAGGTTACCTCATCAAGTGTTTCTATTTCCTAGCTGTTTAGATAAATGAGATTTTAAACATTTTCATCCTCTCTAGGTACCTTTGACATTACTGAAAATGTTTTATGTGCAGCTCTGTACTTCAACATTTGCCTATTCCAAGTGAGGCAAGGCGTGGAGCAGTTCCAATCTCCCCCTCCCTGAATAATTGGTTGTGTTTATTTTTCCCATCCTGACTAAAGAAAGCAGGGCTGGGAAGAGGTGAAGAGCTGCCCAATGAACAATGCTACTTCCCATGACAACCCTAAAAATGCCCAGTTGTCCTACAAACCAAACTGTAAACTCATAGGATCCAACCATTTTAAAATAACCAGAGGTTTCTGCATATGGCTTTGCCTGTTTCAAGCGCTGCTATACAGCAACCAGCTCCATATACCACCTGTTTCTTAACGGGTGCAACTGGATGCAGAGATGAGTGGTACTTCAGTTGTGTTGTAAAGTGGTCATTATGCCTGAAAAGCTGCCCAAAATTATGCTTGGGTGGGAACAGGAAATGTTAAATGCAAGAAAATGCAGTGCAGCACAATCCCATCATCCTGATCCTTTGCCATATCTATGCTTCAGAGAGAAGTGTATGAAACTGCCTCATAAAAACATTCAAATGAAACAGCCAGAAAAAACAAGCACAAACTACCTCAGTTCATATTTTTCCAAACTGCAGAGATGCACTCAAATCAAGCAAGCCTTATACTGCCTGCAGTAATAAAGCCATGAAAGCATTATTATTAGCTGTATTTAACCAGGGAAGTATCTATTAACAGAAAATTTCACTTCTTATTTGCAAATTAAACAGAATCATGGAAGCTGTAATAAATTAAACCAAGTTTAAAAACAAAATACAGCCCTGTGATGAACACATCATCCATTGTATCATACAGCTATAGTGACTTTGCATGCAGTTGCAGTGGTACAAGTAGATCACAAGTTTGAGAAGAGAAAGACAAAATATATGTACTTACATGGTATCACATCATAAAAATAGTGCCAATTTATTACTCTTATTAGTTCAACACCCTATCATCAGGGTCTCTTTCACTGGGTTATCTCAACTATGTTTTTTGAAACTGCAAATGCAAAGCCTGAATTTTGATTCAAATCATGCATTTAAAAATATTTCTGAAGTACTTAACAAGAGTTTTAGAAAAGGCAAAGAAAAACGTTTATGTATTTACTCTAAGAAGATGAATTAATCAAACACATACTCAAAGGCATACCCATATATGAGGCCAGCATACTAAGGTAACATCACTTGCTGAAGAAACAGCAGCTGATAACTCGTGCATGTGAAACAGAGTTACTCAATGTGTAGGCTGGGAAAATTATATCACAATGGAAAAAAAAAGACTTTTTGCAAAATGTAAAGATAAGCCTGTTTTTTTCATGGAAGTGTGGTGTTAGTTCTTAATAAAGGATTTCAGTGTATTAATTATTACCTGATTCACATACTATGGAGCCTGGCTTGAGTTCTAACATCATGGTGATTATAGAGATGTCAGTGGAATACAGAATCTGTGTTCTGTGTGGAAGATTCATGGTCCACAGTTCTGGAGTTGGATGAAGAATAAACACCCATCCTCCTTTACTGCAGGTCACTTTGGAGCCATACTTCTTGCCTATGAGGTCTGTGGAATGCCTGATGACCCCATACTTAGTCTGCGTTACAGTGCCATGCTGGACTTTCACAGGAAACATGGATTCATGCCCCAAGAACACAATAGCTGTGTCCCCATCCTGTATCGTATCTCCATATTCAACAAAACTCATTGTGACAGTCTTGTGGTTGGCCGATGGTTGTCACCTAGAAAAGAATAATCATGTCAAGAGAGTTTTGCAGGATCACAATGGAGCTGAAACTACAGACATAAACCCAAGTAATTTTATTTTCCCCAACACAGAACGAAACCATACTGTGCAAATAAGATGTTAGCAAGAGAACTCCATGAAGTTCAGGGGCTTCCCCCACGCTGCACTCTTAATCCAATTAAAATCAATGGAAGATTTGAATGTAACCGGTATTTTTCCCATTTTACGGTGCATTTTAAAGAAAATTTAGGAAATACATTATAATTTACTCAGCCTGCTCCACAATACTACTGAGAAACTTACATGTTAGTATCAATTTCAGCACTCTGTTCTATTCCAGTTCACCATCTCTCAGAGTATGTTGTTATGCAGTAACTTTTATTTCCATCTGCTGGGTAACTCCTTGGTGATTTACAACATACTTGCCTGGATATCAATCCCTAGTTATTAGAATAGGCCACTAACAAAAGTTTACGTGAAAGTTTTCCAAATGAAGGTTTAGAGGTAGGATAAAGGTAGTATCTGCATTAATTTATGCATGAATTTGACTAGGTACAAGGAAAAAATAATACTGTGGCCTTTAATTTGCCATTGGAGGTGCAAAGTAATTGTCTGGGAAGTGATCTGTGCTGCAACTAAATGTAAACAACCATTTGCAAGCTAATGCAAACAGTTTTATCACTTTAGGCCCATGATCTCAGAGCTGTTTAGAGAATTACAAGTTAATTTTGTCATCTTTGAGAAGACAATCTAGAAATTATAAAGCAGCTTACAATGAAACCTGGCATTGCCTTTCAGACAAGGCAGCTAACTACCTAAGATGCAGGTTGATCAGTTCATTGAAGGAACTGTTTAATGAAGTAATGGTGATCCAAAAGTTAGCAATTAAACCTATGACAGAAGGCTTTGAAAGTCAGATTTCTGGTACTTCTTCCACAAGAGAATTAAAAGCAGTGCCACTTAATAGTTTCAGAATAATGATTTTATACCAGCACTTCTGTAATAGCTTGGTCCTACTTTGTTTCCATGAAAAACTTTTAGTTCCCAAATTTTAGTCTGGTTTTGTTGACCAAAACTCATTGTAGTTCAATTTGCTGTTAAGCAGCTAGATTTATAATTTTTCCACTGTAGTCATTAAAACTGATAAACAGACGTGCTCGTGGCTAAAACTTCCAAAGCTTATGACATGCTTATTGCATAAGGTATTCAGATGCCAAAGTAGAATAGGCCTGTCTGGACATATGGTGAAATAGTAAGAAGGGCATCCCGTGAATTCAGAAATGCATACAGACTGAACTTTGTGTGATAGTACAAATGCTTTATATCTTGCACTTTCCGATTAAATTCATGTCTTAATCTTTCATGACACTTGTAGTTCTCATTCTAGATGCTACTAATGCAAGGTAGTTTTCAGCTCTTAAAATAGTACCATTTGAAAGAAGCTCGACAGTAATCCATTTCTTTCACAGTATTTAGCCTGTAGTTACACCCATGTGCAGAAGCAACATTTCTGCAGCATGTCTGCAGGGACACAGGGAGAATTACTCTCCCTTTGATTACACAAACTGAGTTCCAGTTTCTTTGCCTTCCTTTGAGCTGCTACACTTACCACAACTAATTGTCACAACAGTGTATGCTGACATCCCAAGTGACAGATCTCTCAGGCTCAGATCTCACCTGGCACGTTATATTCACACATTTGGGGCGAATTTGGGGTCTGTGAGGAGTTTTGGTAGTTTCTTTGTCTCCCCTTATCGCAAGGAGCACAGTGATCTACAAGAGCTCATTTTCATTCATTTCCCACTACCCGCCACTGCAGGCCCTCATGCACTGTTGTCACCTGTCTCCTTTGCTCTCTGGGTAGCACATAGATGTTTTGGTACACTATAACTTTTCCCACACTGTGCTGTGGAGTGGGAGCGGAAGGGAAGATGAGAGAGTGGCTTGTGGCAAGGGGTTGGGACTCTATGGGCTTGCCTCAACTCTATTTCCCATGACTGCAGCGACCTAAACTCAATGACCCAGGCGACCCCTCACAGCCTCACAAATTAAACCACTAATATGACTCTGTGTTCCCTTCGACCAACACCCAGATACACCTCTGCCTCTCCTGATCAGCTCCACCACAGACCTGGCAGGCTGCCTCTTCCCCCTCGGAGAAGCCTGGCTGCTTGGCACGGCAGAGGGGGAACCTCCCGAGGAGGAGGAGGCGGAGGAGGTGGAGGCATAACCCTCTCGCCTCCCGGACAGCGGCAGGCCCCCGGTAATGCGGAGGCTGGTGAATCCGCTCCCTGGCCACCCGTCAGCCCGCGGCCCTCCCCGAGGGCCCCTCAG
>NW_020799101.1:11362223-11366009 GCF_003259725.1 Athene cunicularia
GCCGAGCCGGCCCGGCTTGGCCGGAGGGGCGGCGGTCCCGGCCGGCTGTGGGGCCGTGAGGGCACCAAGGGGCAGCAGCCATTCCCTGCGCCTCTTGGTGAAAGTTGAGGGGACCCCATGGGCCGCAAGTTGCCGTGAAGGGCCGTGAACCAGTGGGAACTCATGTTTGTCACCCATCAGGTGTGTTTGGGGAGCCTCGAGGGCAGCTGCCAGCAGGGGGGAAGCCCCTTACCCAGGGAATGGCTCTGCCTTCGCCGGTGGCGGACGCGGGCCTCACCTAGGCTTCCCCGGGCAGGCGGCTTCCAGAAAGCTCTGCCTGCCCTCCCCCGGGGCTGCCAGCCTGGGGGAAAGGCAGCTCCAGGCCAACCAGGCTCTTCACACGGGTTTCATAAGGCTGTAGGAGAAACCACAATGTGGGCTCAGGAGCAAGCAGCAGAATCACTATCTAAACCCCAAATAGCACAGTACTAACTCCTACTTCTGTCTCGTGTTTAGGATTGAAGTGATGTGGAGAGCCCTGCGTGCCCCAGCAGTATGGGGGATGTAGTCAGGAGGCAAGGAGGAGCAAAGGAGGAGAGTATCGCCTCATCTTCTGCTTGCAACAATCCCAGGCCACCTGGCATGGGAGGGGTATGGGCATAGCAGAGAACATGTGAATCACACTGGACGTGCAGGTAACATTCCCAGCTAAATCAGATAACACCCTGAATGGTGCTGCCTTCACCAGTAACCTCTAATGCATGGTAGTGGAGAAAAAGTCATCCTTCCACAATCAAGAACACAGTAACGGAGAGTTGTTTAGATGACAATTTGTGATTTTTTTAATGAATGTGATTCCATCAAGTATAAGGGAATTTTTGCCCATTACCTTCAGTGAGAACATATTTTTTGTTATGCTGTTGACCTGCCCATATCATAATTGCAGTAGTCTTTGTTATTTAGTTATGAAACTCTCCTCCATCTAATCTAAACATAATGTATGCAGTTTCAGAGGTTTCTTAAACTGCGAACTCCTACTCAGCTGTTTTTCTGACTGGCAATCATGGCTCACTGTGCCTTTATATTTGCACCTACCCTGGGTTTTTTTCTGTCATTTTTTGTGTCATTGGTCATATTTGTCATTGTTTATGTTCTTATGCCCTTTCTTTCCCATGACGAACTGCTGTTCAGATCGCTGTGGTCCTGACTGTATGCCAGATCAAGACACTCATCAACTCCTAGTTTCCACAGGCACTCAGCTCACTGGAAATGATCAGTAATTTTCAACAGACTGCCTGAGCAGCGTGAAAAAATACACCAAGGATAATAACTAGGCAAATATATTTTAGGTGATAAATGTAAATGGAAAGAGAAGTTTCATTTGAGAAAGCAGATGCATCTATAACCAATTTTTTAAATCTACTGATACATGAATGTTATGTTTAATTTTCAAGTGCGGTTCAGTTGTCAATTAAGAATTGGAAACAATTCAGTTGTTTGTAGCAAACCACTTTCTCTTGTTCTTTCCTAATTTGGAATATTCTAGATTTTCCAGAAGATGTTTATCCTTTGATTCTTCAGGTTCACCTTACCTTCACACGAGTAATTTCAGAAGACACATTCTCTAGCTAACACCCATCTCTTCTTGCAGTTGTACACTGCACAACATTTATAATTAAGCCTCTTAGGAAGTTAGCTGCATGGCCCATGATTAACTTCCCTTAATTCTTCATTGTTAAAGCTCAGTGCAGAGATCTCTGGGGTAATCACCCCACCTTTCCATCCTGAGCTGCAGAACAGCAATGTAATGTGTAAGTCAGTGTGCACTGAGAGATCATCCCAGCACGGAAGGTAAGTACTGGTGTCTTATCACAGTCTAACAGGCCATACAGGCTTATCCAAAGAAAGTACTCTCTCAGCAGATGAGCTAGATAAAATGGTTGATCAGAGTCTGTTGACATATGGCCCAGCATCTATAATTAAGTCACTAGGGAAGGTGGTGTGGGGTGCTGTAACAAAGGTAGGATCCAGTTTAGACAGAGCTTTCAGCAAATCTTAAAATGCTTTCTGAATAAAGCCCAGTGAGGTAATAGCCACTTCTGACTTACTGCATGCTAGAAATTTGTCAAATAGTGGTGAGGAAGAGGGGGTAGAGGGTCCACTGATTATTAAACACATAAATTGGATATATTTTGGTGGTTTTGCACCTGTGACTCTCAACATCCTCTTTTCAGTCAAAAGTGAAGAAGAGGTGTGTGTTTGTGTCAGAAGTGCTATAATGAACAGCACATTGAGACTACTACCAGTTTATAATAATGACTGGTATTCCCTGTTCTGCAAGACTGGAAAGGAAAAGGCATGTCCAATGAATAGAAATGTATCCTTGGATTTTGGTTCTTGAGGTGACCTCGACTCCATGAATCTGCAGAACAATTATAGTACAGAACAGTTGATTGCTTCTCTGTTTGTGTGGCAATAGATTATGGAATAAGACAAAAGGAACCTTCAGTACCTAACCCTGATAGGCTTTTTTTTGTGAAGAAAAACACCACCAAAATACGGTGTAATGTAAGAAAATGGCCTTAGTTTTATTTCTATTGTTCTAAATTAAAAAAAAAAAAACAACCCACCAAGTGTTTTACATTTAAAAAATCCACAATCAGAACTGTGTTTGCAACTGAAGTCATCCATCAACGCTGCATTTCTTTTGAGGACTCTGGGTGCGGTTTTACACTTACATTCATTTAATGCTTGGTTGGGGATGGCATTATTTGCAATTTACACAATTCTGAGGCATGAGCGTTGTGTGAAACTAGTAAAACATAGGGGAAGATTTTGTGAGGTTAAAAAGGCAGAGGAGACCTAGAGAGAGGATTTGTTCTTTGATCCAGGAGGTAGGAGACCAGACTAGCACAGATGCTGAGCCCTTGGCTTCTGCTGGAGATCTGTATATGCAGCATCTCGGTCTGTCAGACTTGGAATAACTGGGAAACCTGGATGGCAGCCAAACACAACACATTTTTATTTGAAGCAGTCTATTTTTCTTATTTTTTAATGATTTCCTCTATATGTATATTATTTTTTAAAAACCCTAAGCGGTTCTGTAAAGTGCATATGCTTCTTGTGGTCGGGGTGAGGGTACTGGTTGTGGTGCTGAAAGAATTGTGGTAGGGAAAGAGTTTCTGCTGATGTCTGCTGACACTGACAACTTGCATCAGAGAAAGGAACTCCGCAACTCGGATCCGTGTTCACGTGGGTAAGTGTACTCTCGGGACAGGAGAATAAACATGGGTCCTGTTGAGGCACACGCGTCATAGAAAGAGGAAGAAACTGTTATGTAAAGCTGAAGGTCAGATCAAGACGGTCATTCATGTTACTAATATATTTAATTCTGCAAACAATGGGATTCTCAGCTGCACCTTAGCTTTGGAACAAACCCTGCTCATGCCTGTAAAGAGACCAGTGGAAGTCACTATTTTCATGAATTTTAGGTGAGTTTTAGATGGGTCAAATCTCAACCTTCTCGCTTCAGTCTTCAGCAGGAAATCAGCCACTCTCCAATAAACCTTTAGACAGTTGGGGTTTTTTTTGCACACAAGAGCAGAAGACTCCTTGTGCTTTATACAACCACCCTACTTCCTTTCAAATTAAACTGTAAAATGAGCCCACGGCTTCGCAGGTGCTGGAGGCGAGGCGCGGGGCGAGCGGCAGCTCCTCCCCCCGCAGTGGGAGGCCTCTGGGCTGGGGCGCGGGGGGGCCGAGCACCAGAGCCACGGCCAGGCCGGTGCCTCGGGCCAGGCCCCCGCG
>NW_020799101.1:11366059-11379509 GCF_003259725.1 Athene cunicularia
CTCTCCCAGCCCCGCGGTGGCCCGCACGCTCTCCCCGCCCCAGAGCCGCCCGCGGGTTCTGTCCGGCGCTGCCACGGCCGCTCCGTGCGACCTTGGGCGCATCCCTGCACCCGGGCGGAGCCCCGGCGGAGCGGGGAGAGCCCCTGCCCTTGCGGCAGGGATGTTTAAGGACGGGGCAAGGTTGGTGGAGGTGAAGAACTTTTTTCTTTACTCCTTCCTGTCTCTTGTGGAAGGTGGTGTAGTGGCAAAGGTGTAAAATGCACGGGTTGAACAACAGCCAAGGTGACCTTGCCTGGGTGCCTGGCTTTCCCCCGGGTGGTTCGGAGGCCTGCCGAGCCCCCAGTGATAGGCTTCCCCTCTTTCTCCCCTAGTGACTACGATAGGGTCAGACATGCCCTTCTCAAACAGCCACAACCTCCTGAAGATGAAGTATTCTGATGGTGACGAGTTCCCTGATCTGAGCGTTCACAACAATCACATGGCCAAGGTGCTGACCCTGGACCTGTACAAGAAGTTGAGGGATAAGCAGACTCCCAGTGGATTTACGCTGGATGATGTCATCCAGACTGGGGTTGACAACCCAGGTAACGGCTGGGGACCGTTAGATCTGCATAACGATCTGTTCTCCCTCCTTACTGGAAGTGCTTCTTGACAATGGCACCCAAAGCTCTTGAGCTGCCGAGAAACAAATCTCATAAAGCATTGAGAGGTGGCTCTAAACACATGGATGTGCGAAGAGGCCTTGTTCTGTCAAGCCATATTCCTTGCTGTGATCTGACATATCAATTCCCAGACACTTCAATTATGTAACTGCTCTGCTAAATACTCTCAATCTGGAAAAAAAAAAGAAACCACCCAAAGAACCAAAATGCATTCTAATTATAACACAACTGGGGCGGGGGGGAAAATGTCAGCTAACCTGGCTGTTCTGGTCTATTCGTATTCCAGACTGGTTATGTGATGTTCTCTAGCACTTCTATGAAAAAAGGGGGAGCAGACGTGTTTACATGTTAACATTACAGTATTTATTTTTACTCTAGCAATATCAAAATGGCCCAACTAAATAATCAGAGACTGCCTCCTGATGAGGAGTATCCGGACCTGAGCTCCCACAACAACCACATGGCCAAAGTTCTAACCCTGGATTTATACAAGAAACTGAGAGACAGAGTCACGCCCAGTGGCTTCACCCTGGATGATGTCATTCAGACTGGGGTTGATAATCCTGGTAAAATGCGTTGAGAATATTCTGTGTGAACCAGCTGAAGTAACTGGTGCTTGTTGAATATGGTGACTTAAAACTAATTTTGTGGAGGTGATATTTATGAGCAGACTACAGAAATGCAGCTCTGCCTGTAGCAGAAGGAACAAAAAGGGAAGCATGCTTGCTTACAGCAAAGCATGATTGTTTAGACGAAAGTTCTATCTGGTAGTCTAAATTAGCTAGTGAAATTGGATGTGCTGTGCAAATTTGTCCTAAACCAAACTTGACAAATGAGCATGGTTTAATGGCAGCAGCTATGAGTTTCCATAGCACTGCATTTTGCTGACTGGATGAAGTGTAAAATGTAGGGTCTCTCCAAAAGTTTTTATGTAAGAATGCATTTCTAAGTGACTAGACCTACCACTAAAGAACTTGCCTGGTTAGTGCTGCGCTGGAGTACAGCCAAACATCACCCAAACTTAGCTCTTCTGACTTTATTACCACTCCAGGCCATCCCTTCATAATGACAGTAGGATGCGTAGCTGGTGATGAAGAATCCTATGATGTGTTTAAGGAACTCTTTGATCCAGTTATTGAAGACAGGCATGGTGGCTACAAACCAACTGATGAGCACAAGACCGACCTGAATGCTGATAACCTGCAGGTATAAACTTTTGATCAATTACTGATGCCTACTGGTCTGAGGACTGGGTAAAGTTGTTGCCAGCTGCCTAAACTGATTGTTCAAGCTCCCGTCCCTCACTTTCCAGAGAAACCCACAGGCTGAGTGTCCAGTGCAATCAGACTTAAGAGCTTGCTGCTGTAGCATATCAGTGGCTCAGTAGAACCAGGCAGCTGGTGCAGCAGGAGCTTGCTTCATGTGCTGCTGCAGCACAGGTTGTGCCAAACACATTCCAGATGTAGTTCCATGAACTGTAGGCTGTAGCAGTCAAGCTAAACAACAGTGTCCTAGGAGTCAAGGACGGTCATAAAACTTAACACTTTTTTACCTGATCTCAGATCATAAATATCACCTGGTCTTGTATTATAGAATAGATATTGCTACAGCTAGGAGTAAGGATTTCTGCCCATTTTATGGATTTCAAATGTTACTGTAGACTCTAGGAATTCCTAATGCCATGTTGATTGGCTAGCTATAGGTCATCCTGAAAATAAGAGACTTCAGGTGACTGGATGGAATATTTCTCATTTGCAAGAGTATATACCTACCTAAACAACAAGAGTGTGCCTTGTATTCATACCTCCAGACTGCAGTTCTGAAGGGCTAACAAGCCCAGACTGTAGTGTGAAATGGACATAAAACTGATGTTCTGGTGGTATTCCTGTCTTCTAGCACTACTTAGCAGCTGTAGTCTTGTAGCTGTCAAAACTAGAGTTGTGTTACACAGATACTTGAGGTAATGCTGAAGAAAATAGTCCTGAAGTAAGACACTGGCTTACAGGCCAAGTGTTCAATATCTCAGGTACAAGGTGCACACTTAAGTGCATGGGAGCTACATGTATTGAGGGTATCTTGGCAACAGGGTTGTACTCACTGGTTTCCTAACCTTGTAGGGAGGTGATGACCTGGATCCCAATTACGTGCTAAGTTCCCGTGTCAGAACTGGTAGAAGCATCCGTGGATTCTGTCTTCCCCCGCACTGTAGTCGAGGAGAGAGGCGGGCTATTGAGAAGCTCTCTGTTGAAGGTAAAGTGAGAACTGGGTACATTGGGAAAGCAACTGATGTCCTTTATACAAGAGGTGTTCTTTGCAGTTTGAAAATGAAGGCAGTTGGCAAAAACCACCTCCCTCAAGACTTAATCTGAACATGGAACCTTCCCTGAAAATGGCTCATTACATTACAGCTGCCTCAGCATTGCAGTTTGTAGCTGAGAGCAAGAGCACTGTCAGAGGGAAGTTGGACGGCTTTAAGTTGACCTTTGTTGATCTTGAAAGCTTCTTTCTATGTGCGTGGGGAAAGAGGTTGGTTCATCATGGCTCAAACCTGAAATGTAACAGGTATTTAGCAACTTCAGGGCTTGAGTCATGGTTGCAGGGTTTTGTGGCTGCTTTTAATTGACTTTCATTAATGTTCAGCTTGCTTAGAGGTGTAGTCTTGCTCTACATGTGCAGGTGACTAGAGTAAGCCCTAGTTTTCAGTGAACTCCTCAGCTGCAGGTTTTTTCTGTTGCCTCCCAACTCCACTGAGAGGAAAGGATACACTCAAGGTGCGGTTCTGGAGACTGAGAGTTCAGTTGTTCCAAAACCCGTCAAGGGCAGGGTGACAGTCCTTGACTAGAATAATGCTGTTTGTTATATGCACGACCTTGATTATCCTTGGAAGAAGGCACTCTACTTCTACAGTTAAGCAGCAGTAATGAATCTATACTGCATGCAAGGGAACAAAGGCTACTTGTATAAGCCTGGAAGGTGCAGACAGATCATCTGATACTGCCTTAAGTTCTGTAATGCCACAAAGGCATTGCCATTGCAGATGAAAGCAAGGGAGGAACCAAACCCAGCAGATCAGACATTGCCATACTCCATGTGTGGTCTCTCAAGTGCTGGGAATGTCTAACATCTTTGGTCCCATCCTTAAAGTGACTTTCTCTTTCAGCTCTGGGTAGTCTGAAAGGTGATCTCAAGGGGAAGTACTATGCTCTGAGGAACATGACTGATGCAGAGCAGCAGCAGCTGATTGATGATCACTTCTTGTTTGACAAGCCAGTTTCTCCTCTTCTGTTGGCATCTGGGATGGCACGAGACTGGCCTGATGCCAGGGGTATCTGGTGAGTATGCCTGGAAGGGAGGAGTCGTACACAATGTCTGCTGAAAAACCTTGCAGTTTTGGTTGTGGCTTGTACTGTTGGGCAAAATGGCAGCTTCTGAACTTGTATTGTGGAATCTAATGAGAAACTTTTGTGTTATCCATTGGGGAAGGTGCATCTAAACCCGCAGAATTTGGACAAGTGTTACCATGCACCGCATTGAGCTGGTAGGAACAAGCCAGCTTGGCTGGCCTGTAACCAGAGCCTGCCCATCCAGCACAGGTTAGTGAAGCAGCTTACAGAAGTAGCATGCCACTACGTTCAGCCTCGTGTCCCAGGAGCTTAGCTTAACTTGTGGTAACAAACCATAGTGTCAGCTTAGCTCAGACCTGGTACTGGATTCATAGCTGCTCCCTTGTAGTCTCCTCACTTCTGCTTGCAGAAACCCCCTGCTGCTGGGCTAGGATGGCTTTACCTGTCCTAGTGATAAGATTTCCCCCCCTGCCCCCAGAGACTTGGAGACATGAGTTGACTGCTGTGGTGGTGTGGAATTCAAGGATTCTGCTTGTTAGATGTAGGTCACCTACGTAAAACTCTGCATCTCAGGAGCTTCTGCAGCATAATTAACTTGCTCCCTTGCAAGCCAAGGGCTAGGTTTTTATCAACTGGAATACTCCAGTCTTATTACTGTAGCCGCTTCAGTACAACCCAGAGGAAGCATGCTTTGTTTCTGTAGGTCACCTTTAAGATTGCATCATCTACCTGCAGATTGCCAGCACTAGATAGCGCTGTCATCTGAGCATGACTAATCTACAGTCTTGAAGTGTAAAGTCTCAGTGTTGTCTGCATAAATAACTTTCCTCAGGTACTAGTTAATTTTTGATCCTAATCAAGCTGAGAAATTATCAGCATGATAAATACTGAAGATAGTACTTGCTGCCAGCTGCAGGGTAGGACAGGAGGCGCCCATTGGTGTTCAGAGGTTTTTATAGCATCTCTGAAGAGCCCTGATATAAAATTTAATAGTGAAAACTCAACTTCTCTGGTAAGGTACAAAGTGCAGTTTAACAAAATCTGACAAAATTATGATAAACGGCTTTCTTATGCATTGTCAACATGGTGTCGTCATGAACATCACTGTACAGGGCTGCCTCAAGTCTAAACTGATCACCCTTCTGCAAATTCAGCTGAACAGATGAAATCTCTTAAATCTGTAAACTTGGACCACGAGTGAGCTAGGGGGTTTGGTGCTGCAAGACTTGTTAATGTCATGTTATTACTCATTCTGACTTGTTTAGATATAGGCTGATTCAGACTACCTCTTGAAAAGAGCAGGGTAAAAACTACTAGCTTAACTCTGTTAGGTCCAGCATGGATAAAAGAAGGGAGATTAATTTATTTGAAGAAGCAACTAAGTGAGCCTCTCAAAATAAAAGCTACAATGATGAGTAATTTGGTGCTATTACAATTAACTTGAGAATATCAGGTGGGACAGACAAGTTGTTTGCCTTGTCTCCTAGGCACAATGATAACAAGACCTTCCTTGTTTGGATCAATGAGGAGGATCACCTTAGAGTTATTTCCATGCAGAAAGGTGGCAACATGAAGGAAGTATTTACCCGCTTCTGTACTGGGCTAACACAGGTAAATCGATATTGCCTGAGCTGTAGATTCAAATGGTACCTGTTTCTCTGGTTAGAGCTGAGAATGCAAATTCTTCAGGCCCCCTCCTGAGTCCTGCGTACTGGTGTTTCATAGCTTGGGTCTCTGGGATCACCCTGATGAGGTCCAGAGCTGTGAGGGCTCTGAAGCACCCCTGTTTGCAAGGCATTGTGGCTATGAAATCTAGCATGTGTCCTCTGATGTGGCACACATCCAAGTATCTAAACTGTACTTAAAGGATTTCTACGTGGTTCTATAAATCAAGCTTCGAGAGACCTTGTGTGGCAGGAGAAATTGCTTGAATGTGGACAGACAAAGCTGGGCTGAAGTTTCTAGGCTGAATGCTTTTCTTAGCTCCTAGGCTTGATACGAATTTGAGCCTTACCAGCCCCTTCCCTAATCCTAACAGGCGTGCCAGCTTGACATGTTACTAAATCAAGCTTCCCAACAGATAGTGACTTCAGATTATGTAGTGTATCTTAAATTTAGCCTGTTTCACTGCTAGGAGCAAGATTAAGGCCTTAAAAGCCCCTTGTTGGTGGCCGTTTTTTTCCAGATGGAGGGGGCTTATGTGGCTGACTGAAATAGCTGTTCAAACTGTTGTGCCTGTTGCTATGTAACTGAAGCAGTAAAGGAGCACTAATGGGTGACCTACATCCTTCAGCCAGAGAACAATCTCTAAACATCCATTCTCTCTATTTATAGATAGAAACACTCTTCAAGTCCAAAAACTACGAGTTCATGTGGAATCCACACTTGGGCTACATCCTGACCTGCCCATCCAACCTTGGAACAGGGCTCCGTGCTGGTGTGCACATCAAGCTACCAAACCTTGGGAAACATGAGAAGTTTGGAGAAGTCCTCAAGAGGCTTCGACTGCAGAAACGAGGCACAGGTGAGAAGGGATACAGTGATATCCTAGTCAGGCTGCCCTAAGACATCAGCAAAAGCCTGCCTACAGCCAGAGTCATGTCTTGGTTCACACTGGCAGGGCCTGTCAGACCATCCCAAAGGTACCTTTGTAAAGCACATGGAGAGAACCAGGTCTTAAAATCGTTGTAGTTTGGAGTCAGGGATGCCAAGTGTTCTGTTTATACCTTACTGTATGTAGCTCCATAGGTGTGTCCCTCTGTGGGATCCTGAGCAGCAGACAAAGCGGACCTGGTGGCAGCTGTTCCTGTTGTAAGCAGGGATGGGAATCCTGATTTAACCTCTGGCTAAGAAATAGCTACAGTGGGTACTTCTGACCACAGGCTAGATAGCTCATGGGTTAAAAGAGTAAAAAGCTGGTCTAACAGCATGCTCCATGGCTCATGTTGGCAGTCACATGCAGCTTTATCTCCCTGCATGTAGGAGGAGGCACCAGTGGCAGCTTGTAGAGAATGGTGTTGCCATGTTCCCACCTGAAGCTATTGAGGGCAGAGGGGTAGGCTCTCCGGCTCTAGCTGTGGTCAGTGTACTAACTCCATCTCTTGCTCCAGGTGGTGTGGACACAGCTGCTGTTGGAGGAGTGTTTGATGTCTCCAATGCTGATCGTCTTGGCTTCTCTGAGGTGGAGTTGGTGCAGATGGTGGTGGATGGTGTGAAGCTGCTCATTGAAATGGAAAAATGCCTTGAAAAAGGCCAGTCCATTGATGCCCTCATACCAGCTCAGAAATAAAGCGCTTTATTCTTGTGCTTCCTAACTTATTGGATGAATAATAAAATGTTACTCCAGTTCAAACCCCTGGGGTCAGAGCCCACTTAGTTACACTGTAGAGAAGTCTTCCATCCATCTGTGTTAGAGTTTATTTTTTTGATGGTTGAGATGTTGCTGAAAACAAAATAAACTTGTTTTTGCCCCAGATGTGTTTAACTGTTATGTCTTTGAGATTTAAGCGACTTGGTTTTCTCAGTTGGGGTGATTTTGTTGCTAGCACATCTTCCTGTCTGCAGTCTACTCGAGTCGAAGTGTGGTTAAAGCAGTGTCAGAAGTGAACATTTGACTTGATTGTAGTTGCTGTAAACTTGAGAACTAGTGTTAAACATGAGTCACTGCAAACAAGCCCTACCTCCCAGGCTTTGACTTGTGCATCTGCTCATGGCAGCTGTAAACTGTCATTATCCTGACTGCAGCAAGCCAGGCTGACTCCTGCAAGGGAGGGGAGACAGATCTGGGTACAAAGAGCCACTGTTCTCAGACAGGTCCTCCTGGGGCTGCAGGGCAATGCTCTGAGCTCAGACCAGCCCATAATAATACCCACACTAAGCTAGTTTGTGGGTAGAAGATCACATCTTTAATCTAGAGATGTGCAGAGAGTTGGTATAAACAGCAAATCACTCTTTTGGGGTAAGGTGTGATGTGAAACAGATTAAACCTGTGCTTCTCTCTAAGTGATTTCAGCTCAGTCAGGGAGGAGATGGGGGCTATAAGCTGCCAGTTATGAGAGAACATGAGAAAACCCTAACTTTCTTCAGCTGATTGCTGAACGTAAAACCAAGCAGTATAGTAAATCAAAACATGCTAAATACTTGGGGTTTTTTTCCAAATGGTCTAACTTGCAAGCTCAGGCTCTTCTCTGGGTGTGAGCTTACAGTGCTGTATCAAGTAGGTCTGTTCTCCAGAATGGCTGTAGTTGGTGTACATGTGTACTTGGTGTGTGGAAGCATCATGTTAACCTGCAAGAGCAACATTTTCCAGAAGCATTGATCACTAGGAGCATTGGAGCCTTACTAACAACAGCTTGTGCAACCTGGGAAGCAGCTTGTACCTGCTCAACAGCTCTACCCACTGCTAAAACCTGGCTTTTGTAGAAGGGGCGTGATGAACGGTTGATGCGTAGCTTCACAGCATGCAGCTTTATATAGGTTCGTGTAGATAACTGAAGCTTTCTTTTGTAGAGGCTGTGATATTTCTAAGGCTGTGATTGCAGGCTGTCACTTAGCTGAAGTGATGACTCCAGCTGAGGTGAGCTAATTAAATTTTGGTGAGGGAAAGACTGAGGGAACATCTCAGATGAGTTTTGGTTTTTTAAATGTAGCTTTCTATGTGATTCAAATTTAACTGAGTGGGGGAGAGGAGATCACATGTAAGAATTTTGTTCTGTGCTGGGTGATGTTCCTGTATTTGGGTTAATCAGCACAGGGGTTTTTCTGTATGAGGCTTGTGAGAGCAGGGAAGGGAAATTGGTGTAAGAGACAACCAGCTGGGTCTGTATATTCTTTAGATGCCCCTTGCCTTGCTTCGCGTCACTGTTCACAGGTGCTTGCCTCAACACGGTGTTGTTACTGTGCTCACAGCAATTATCTAATGGAAGGAGGTGCCTGAAAACATCTATTTTTTTCTAGCTATATCAGCTGGACTAATAAAAACATTTCTGCCTGTGCATCTTGTTTCTCCTATGTCCCTAGCCCATCAGAGCTGCTACATCTCTGTCTTGTTCTAGTGCCTGGGTCCCCGCTGTGTGAGGCCGGACCTGTAGCTGGCTAAAAAATTACAATCAAAGCAGCAAGCTAGTCTCTAATGCTTGCATCCAAGTAGAAAATATTTATTTTTAATTGGTTTTCTTTTCCACCCACCACATTTTCAGTGTTCCCTCCTGTTGCTGCCACGAGGAATAACCTGACAGTGCTTTTGTTTAAGTTTGTACAAACCAGTTGAAAATATTTCAGAGAACAAACATGTCATGGCAAAAGGCTGGACACAGTGACCTACCCCAGCTGGGACTTGCTGAAAACCTGTGATCAGGAGAGAAATTAAACCTCCCACCCCCTCACCTTACAGGCTTTGTTTTGATCCTCAGCATCACTCTCTGTCGCACACTGAGTGCCCACCGTGGGCCGCTCAGATACTGCGGCCGCGTGAAGAGGGGCACGCGAGGCGGCTGCTCGCTTGTGCCTCGGGTGCCTGAAACTGTGCTGGGCAGTGGCGAGCTGTGGGCATCAGGGGTGCCTCAGCCTTCAAGGGAGGAGAGGAGAGGGAGGTCATAAGTCGCTGATGGGCTTTAGATGGGGGAACTGCAACTGGCCTTGCTGGTGCGTAGCTTTTGGGGAGGATGCGGGAGCTGGCGTGGCCGGCAGAGCCCTCTGGACGGGTGAGCTCATGCTGGCATCACACCCAGCAGTGATGCCATCGTTCCTCGCCGGGCCGGGAGCGGTGCACAGGCTCTCTGCTGGCTGGAGAAGTGCTGACGGTGTGTGGGTGCGGGCTGGGGAAAGACAGGGCCCCTTCGGGCCGTGCAGGTGTGTTGTATCTCTGTGCTTTCCCCTGAAGTTTCAGCTGAACTTTTCTCACGCAGATTCGGGGGCAGCGGCGGTGGCTGCCATCCTGCTGCCAGGGAGAGCTGAGCTCTGCCGGCTGCCAGCCAGCCTGGCGGCGGCCGCCTCTTCCACTGCCTTCACACGCCCTGCTCCCGCAGGCTGGCACGCTGTCCCTCGGCTGCTGGCTTGCCGCTCGAAACACGCACTGGTTTTATAACGTTTTCGAGGGGAATTTCTTTTTGTCGTTGTCTTCTAAACCTTTCTGCTTTGCTGAGGGAGCAGCTGCCCGGCCCTGGCTGTGTGCAATGCCCGCGCAGGGCAATGCCAGCGCCGGCAGCAGCCAGCCTGCTCGGTCCCCTTCCCTCTCGGCGCACGTGGCACAAGCAGCACGATTCCTGATGGGACCTCAGGGTCCTTAATCAAGAAATCAAGCTGCTTGTGAAACCATTTACCTCTCATATTACACTTACTGGCAGTCGACTGCCCATAAATGCTCCTTATTCCACTTTTATGCTATCTACTGGAAAATTATTCATGGTCTTTCACCCGCTTGTGGACTAAGCCACACGGGGGATGGTGGTAAACTCAGCATTACAGCATCGACCCTGGGCTCTCTGCCATGCGTGGGAAGCTCCCAGGCCTGAGTGAAGTGCTCAAGCTCCCTGCACACCCTCTTGTGCCCCCAGTCAAGCAAGGGGACAGGGCAGCGCGTCATGAGGTGCTCCAGATGCTCCAGGGAGGCTCCTGCTCGAGGAGACTCCTCTCTCACAAAACCAAAGTATGGAGAAAAGTGGTTTTATCTGCTGGACACCTGGCCAGAGCCCTGCCCTGGGCGCAAGAGGCTGCTGCTTGAGTCCTGCTCTCTGCAGGGTGATCCTCACTCAGCTCAGTTAGGCTCAACTCAGCTCGTCTCGACTCAGCTTGGCCCCAGCCACAGCCAAGGCCAAAGCAATGCTTTCCTCTGGCTTTCCCTTTTGCCCAGCATAATTAATCCATCGCTAGGCCAGGAAGAAAAAGGAAGGTGCTATTGCCTAATGTCTACAGCACCCATCTGGGAGGGAGGCGGTTTAGGCTCCAGCCTGTCCTCAGATGAGTGTTGCCATGTTTTTACGCAACACGGAGTAGCTTGAGCAGGAGAGTTTGAGTGATTTTTTTTTTTTTTTTTTCTTTTTTGCTCCACCCACCCACCCACACACAGAAAATGTGGTAGCGTGGTGGGCAGGGCACTCTTCTGGGAATGGAGACGGCATCACAGCCTTTTCATCTCCTGTTTGCTTTTCTTTTTTCCCTAGGGAAGCAGCAGGCTCCTTTGGCTGCTCTGCGTTCCTCTGGCTAGTCTGCCTTCCCACTTCTCCTAAAAAAAAAAATATATATAGTTAAAAAGCTGGAAATCGCCCAAGTCACCATTTGCTCCAGCCCTCCACCAGCGGGACAGGGCACTTCACTGCCTTTGTAGGGCTTCGTTGGGTTTATTTGTCCCCACTGAAGAGGGAGCCAAGGCCAGCAATGGAGGACACCCCACAGCCTAAAATGTTGAGCAGCTAATCTGAACCAGGTCTCTTGCATCGCTTGACCCTCTTCCCTTGTCTTTGACATGTTGGGGTTTATTTTCTGATAGAGAAATTGCACAAGCTCCCACCCAGCTCCATTTCGAGGCCCTGCCGCTCGGCCTGGATTCCCAGCCCCACAGCACCTCTGCCCCACAGCACCTCTGCCTCCCCAGCTGCAAGCCTCTGACCAGGCACACCCAAAGGCGAGGGCTGCCCTCGGGCTGCAGAGGTGTTTGGTCCAGGAGATACTGGGCTTCCCCTGCTTTTTGAAAGATCCTTTTTTTTAAAAATTCAAATGCTGCATAGAGCCAGGTCAAGCTCATCAGAGGAGAAGCTGTATCTACTACACCCACGGTGTGGGTCTAGTAATTAAATTGGCAGCGTGGGCTCAGACTGGGATCGACAATTAACGGAGAAAATCTGCATTACCAGACAGGGTAAAAATAAACAGATGCATTCAAACCTACCAAAGATTTTTGTTTTCCTCCTTCAGCCAGTGAGTAAGACTATGAGAAACCATATATATATGTATATTTTAATATATATACGTGTGTGTATATACTTGTATGAATATAAACTTTCAAAGGGCAGAATGTCTCATACTTAACACCCAGGAAAATGGATAGAAAGGGTAACACTCAGAAAAAAGAGAACATTAAGGTTTTTATTGAATGTCAAAAGCTTCAGCTGAAAATATAGAATGGGCAACCCTGAGCTTTCTGTGATGCAATTTCAGAATAAAACCAGAACTGAAGATTAATTTGACAGATACAGATGCAAGCCCCAGATCTTTGTAAGGATCTGGGCTTCTCACTGTGTTTAGTGTAGGTGGGTGCAAGTTTTGGCCAATAGCTGCAGTCCGATGGCTCTTTCCACATCCTTTATTGATGACCTGAGAGTAAAACCGAGAACAACCTGTGCTGAGGAGTTTATATTTTTGCAGTGACTTGTTGTGGTGGTGTTTGATGGTAGTACTTGAACACAGCAAAGCTTTCCTGGATTACTTGGGAATGAGTAAGATTGGAAAACAAGTGAATCAACTCAACTGAAACCCCATGTTCTCCAGCCTGGTCTGGCAGAGCGGTTAGCACATGCAACTGACTTGTTGGGATGTAAATAGGGGCTGTTTGCAGTTCAAATGCTGCCACGTGCTCAAAGCATGATGAAACTGGAGGGAAAACCAATGGCAGGTTCATTGCCGGCACCAGCCTTACCCACAGGAGCTGGTGGGGGTTGAGCACTGGCTTCAGCACAGAGGGGATTTCTCCTGCTTCACTGGCCCAGGACAAAGCTGGAGGCGATCACAGCAGCGAGAGGCAAACAAGATGGTTTTAGGGCACTGGGTAGTGAAATCATCTCGGGCAGGAAAACTGGTGTTTCCGTAAGCATGGGCCAGGCTGCATTGGCCCACAGAAACTGGCTGGTGTCCCTTCATGGCTGTGGTGAAATCTCCTGAATCATCACTAATCACCACTCAGGCTGATGACGTTCCTGGGCTGCTGGGCAGAGCACACCTGTGATTACTGGGAAGCTGGCAGAGCCGCCCTGCACTGGCGGTGCCGATCCAGAGGGACACCTCGGGAGTGAGTGACGGAACACATCCAGATGGGCTTGAAAAGAGAGGTCTCCAGTGGGGCTGGACACCAGGAGAGCCGTGGGACCATGCTGCTCCATGAGTGGCCTGTCTTCAGCAAAGGGCATGGGGATACCATCGTACAGGATCGCTGCTGTAACAGCCTCCGAGTTGGGACTTGTCTGGGGAGAGACAGCTCTAGAGATACGCATGGGAATGTGCATGAGAAGAGGATTGGAATGGATGGGAGTGCTCACGGCCCCAGAGCGTCAGCTCCTCGCTATGGGAGAGTGATGGCTGGCTTTTTTTTTAATAAGCCATTGTTTTATGGTAAAACATTGCTGAGCATCTTGAGAATGCTCTTCCCCCCAGAGCTGGAATAAGTGCCTTCCTTCCTTCCTTCTGCGTTTGGGATGTTCCCCCCCCCCCCCCCCCCCCCCCCCCCCCCCCCCC
>NW_020799101.1:11379559-11423473 GCF_003259725.1 Athene cunicularia
CCCCCATCCCCATCCCTCTGCCAAGCCAAGGGGACATGCTGCTGCCAGCACTGCTTCCTCTCCTCTGTCTGGTGGGGGGCATGGGGTGCTCTCTGCTCTCATCGAGGGGTGGATGCTGGGTCCACAAACCTTGCACTTACCTAGAGGATGGAAAGGGCCATAAGGAATCAATAACTCAGCTATTTCCTACTGCTGAAAGCCTTGGGAGAAGCCTGAGGATTTTTTTAGAGCTGTCCTGGAGGCTGGATGAGAGCAGCGGAGGGAATGCAAGGCCAGGCATGCACGGATGTGTGTGCAGGTGCTGCAGGGTACCCAGCTGTCCCCGGCACGCAGCCTCAGTGTCCCTTGGAGTGCTCTGAGCATGTCCCCATTCTGCCATGGCTCCCCAGAGGCTGATCCCCAGCCTGTGCTGGCACACACAGTGTCCCAGAACGTCCATCGTTCCCCTCCACCAAACTCTTGTGAAGCCCCATCTCAGCAGCAGGAGGTAAGTGCTGGGGAAGGGGGCACCTCCCCCTGCAGTAATGTCCCAAAGGGCTGTGTCCTAGCCAGTGTCCCTGACCACTGGTGACCACAGAGACCACTTCTTACTGCAAATCCCTTCCTGATTGTATTAACATGGAAGAGTCAGGTTCATAGTGTCTTGGAGGAGCGGCAGCAGGGGTTGCACCAGCCAGCTCTCTGCAGGGACGTGTGAGAAGCACACTAATGCAGCAGCGGCTGAGTATCTCACCTTGTATCTGAGCATCAGCTATCCTGGTGCAACATCTAAACTGCCCACCGGTTTGCTCACAGAAGTGCTTGCTTTGACTTACTCATTCTGTGGGTGCTATGAAGTGAAGCAAGGCTGAGGGCTCATCTAGGCAAAAGGCTGAGCTAACCTTACAGCCAGCAAGTGGGGGACTGACCAACCCAGAGCCATAAGCTATGTGTTTTCTGTTACTTGGTGGTTTGGCCTTTTTTGGGGCTTTTTTGGTGGTTTTTATTTGCAATGAACCCTGTGGTTTATAAAGAGACTTGTCAGCAGGATGGAGACCTTGCAGTTTAGCATGGGGGGAGCTGCCTGCCTTGAATTGCAGGCAACAGCTTGTGTCACTGCTGAGCTGGAACAAGGTGATGAGGATAACCTCAGCAGGGGAGGAAGAAGGTCCAGCTCTGCTGAGTGGGGCAGCACCCCCAGCACGGGGGGCTGGTTTCTATGTCAGAGGGAAAGGGTCCCTGCAGCAACACAGGGCTCTACCTTGGTTCATCTGCCTCACTTCCTGGTAATTACCTGAATTTTGGATAAAACCAGGCCCCAGCCCCAGTGGAGAATCATCAGTCTGGCCCCAGCAGGCACATCCAGCCTCTTCCCCCGACGGCAGTCACAGATACTCAGTGGTGTTTCATGCCGGTGGTCACTTGTGTCCTCACACAGGAAACAGGACTGCACGTTTTGGCATGCAGCCCTGGGCTGCTACTCGCTGTCGGAAAGGTGCCCAGTCCCTCTCCTCTCCTGGGGGGACAAGGACGTCTCCAGGGGCTGAGCATCCCTCCCCACAGTCCCTTCCTGCTCCCCTTGAAATGCCTTCAAATAGATTCAGGTGGTCCTGGTGCTTAGGCATGACACCCTGAATGCATGGCTGGGAAGACCCTTGCATGTAGTATAAAACACAGTTTTAAAAGCAGACAAAAGTTGTATTTTGTTTTGCTTCACAAGGAATAAAGGATCAGCCCTCAAGCAGTATTTATGAGAAATGACACCAAGCAGTGGATCAGCTGGAGCCCCCGAAGAAGCATAAGACAGCAGATGGCCAGTGTATCTTTTCCAAATACTTTTATATAATCAGTGTCAAAGCTAGCAATGACATGTCTTTGTAGTTAGCCTATGTGCCCTTTCAGCCTTTACTTTCCTGGGGTATCTGTACACTGTCCTTCTCTTTTGAGATCGTTTCCATTTCACGTGCCATTGATGTGGCCACATAGAGATTTTTCATACAACTTAGTTCAAAATTGCAGCCTCCACCTAGAAAAACTCCTCCAGAGAGCCATCATCTCATAGTTGTTTAAATGCCCAGCTGATGTGCCTTTCAGCTCACTTAATTCACTTTCAGATAAAGTCAGCCCTGAGCAGGGACCACCGAAAACAAAGATTAAATTACCTAAAAGGGATTTGGCATTAACACATCAAGAATTTATAGAGAAACAGTGAAACATATTTATAAACCCAAGAGCTATTTGAAGCTGAATGGGCATGGGAACAGTTATTAAAAAGACTCATAAAACTAGGAAGTGGGGTAAAACAATTTTTAGTATACTAAGAAATATCTTCCAGCGGGTACTAGTGAAGGGGGAAACACTTTGTTGTTTGCCAGCACTCTTAGTCCCATGACACTTTCAAACACAATCATCCACCATTAAACCTTTATTAATCCTCCCTTCTGATTTTTGTGTGGGTCATTTAGCATTACTTAATACTGAGCTTAGGGGAAAACCTAATAAGCCAACCACTAATCTTTGAACTTGGCACATAATTCTTCATTTGCTATTTCTCAACATGTTTTTTCTTGCCCTTCCACCCCACTGAGAAAAACCCGGGAGTGCCAGCAGAGGTAATCGCAGACGGCAGCGGCAAGCTGGCTGCAGCAGTGAGCCTGTGCTCACACCGGCGCCCAGGACACAGTGGCTGTGGCCAAGTGGCTGCGATTTCTAAATGAGCTATTGCAGGAGATATTTTGGGACCTGGAAATGAGCCTCTCAGAAAAGGTAACCTGTGGTGAGGGGCTATTATCAAGTCACACTGAGACTGTGGGATCTTTGGAAAAATAAGACAAAATTAAATACATATATATTTTAAGCGACAGCATTTACACTCTGCATGAAGCTAAAGCATATTTTAGAAGGGGCTGAAAGCCTGTCAGTATTTTCTTTCCTTTCCAAGGTAGAAAAGTCCCCTGTCACTCCCCTCAGTGGGTGATGTACTGCTAACCCAGGAGAAGGACCTCTAGGTCTGGGCTTTGGGGGCACCACCAACAGCAAAACCCCAAACTCTGGCTTGGAAAAGAATACATGATCCTTTCTTCAGCTTATGCCAGGCTTAGTGATAACAGTACTTTGTGTTTGTATGATGTTGCATTTAGCAAAACACTATACAGGCTTTTAACTGTCCCTCAGAGTATTGTTAGCCTTGTTTCACAGCTTGGAGGAAGTTACTTTGCTAAGGCTGGGGACAAGGTGGCCAAAGAAGCTCTTGGACATGTTCCTCTGTCTTCCCACTCACCCTCTTCAGACATGAGTGTTAACCTGGTAACTCTTCTTCTCCAGATGGAATATAGGGTGAAAAAAAAACAAATCATCCTGGTTTGAGATGCAGAATCCTCCCTTAGCTGAGTGTGTGTCTCACGCACAAACTCACAGCTCAGGGTGAGGATTTTGACTGAGTATTTTTGTCCCAACTAGCTGGATTTTATTTATGCCCCTTTTAGTCTGTTCCTTCCTTGAGATTAAAAAAACCCAACAACAACAAAAGTAAAAATAAAGTACAAAGGTCTCAAGAGAGCTCAACCTTTCCTCTCCCTGCTGCCTCTCCTGCAGAATTTCTCTTGGAAATGGAAAAGACTGTAAAAAGCATGTTATTGGCAGTAAAGATCCTCATGGTCCACTTGCAGCTGGAAACCCTGGTATCCCCCACAACTCATTTTTCTCCAGCATGGGGAGAGAACCAAAGGGGACATCATCCTCCAACCCAGCTCGGGGCAGACCCTTGTGCCAACCCAAGCACCAGCAGCAATAAAACCCTGCAATAGATGTGGCCAACTCCTGGCCTGAAGCGCCCCAGCTCCTTGTTTCAGATTCTGGGCTTTGTCCTTCAAATTTTAGCCATTTTGGAGTGTGGGACCCCTCATACCCCACACGCTGGGGTGCTGGTGATGGCAGGATGGCGTTTTGCCACCCTAGGTGGGCTCAGAGGGCCTGGGGAGGCAGCAGGAGTAGTTGCAGAGAGCAGGGATCACAGCGAGGGTCCACCAGAAGGAGCTCCAATGAGGAAAGGGAGTAAAAGCAGGGAAGAGCCAGGGAAAAATCTCCTTGCAGGGTGAAAATGGGGTTGGAAAACTGAGGCTGAAACTGTGCTGCCCTGGTAGGCTGTGTGCCCTCGTTCTCATGGAAACAGGAGTGATGCCCTCCAGCTTGGCTGTTTTCTCATCTTATTTTTAAAGGTGGCTCCAGTTTATTTCGGCAAGCATTTCAGCAGCCCTGTTCCTGGGGGTTCCCCTCAGCAGGACCACGGGGTGGCCTTTGAGGAGCAAGGCAAGGCCCCGAAGCCCTGAGGGGAGAGCTGCCGCTGTACTGGGTGAGCACTATCTAATCAGGGCCACGGCTGAAGCCCCATAAATGGCAGCACTGGTGAGCCCCGGCCACGTGCGCTGAGGAGGCTCTGACAAGCTGGTGGTAGCTCCTGTATCTGCTGTAAGTCAAAGTCACATTCAGCAGAGGCCGGGAGTGCAAGCTGGTGTCTTTTGCCTTCCCCTCTACACTGAGCAGGCAAGGAATCTTTCAAATAAAAAATCTCCCTTGGCACAAGCACAGGAAACAACCGCCTTTCGAGTAGTCAGGATGAGCAAGAGACTTCCAAATCGGGGCATCCCGGTGTCCCCACAGCCCTCACACTGCCTGCGTGTGAGCTCTGAATGGGGAATGCTCTTTTTACCCTGTGCTAGAAATGGGTGCCCGTCTGTTCCTATTAAAGGATATTGTTTAATCTCCCGCTGGGCTGATGTTCACGCAGGCTGGAAGCTGCAGCCCAGCAGAAATCCTTGGGCAAGACAAAATAGGAGCTTGGGTCTGTTTGGAGATGCTCATATTTTTGTGAAGGGTGCAGCTCTGAAACACAGTAGGGTGTTGCCGTTACAGCCAGAGGCGCTCGCAGCAGAGCTGATGGGTCCTGAGAACACAGCCCACAGCTTGGGGGGGTGCTTCCATGGGGCACCCCCCCACCAGTGGGGGTTCACAAGACCTGCAGGTCTGAGTGATGCTTTGTGAGCCTGAGCACTGCTCCGCAGGTGACAAGAACACAGCCCAGGAGAGGGGGACGTGGCACCAGCCCCCTGAGGCCCTGCAGGACAACCTCCCCCACAGCGGGCGGACAGGTGAGGGGAGCACGCCCAGACCGGAGGAGCTGGCAGCAGGGGACTGCGCTGCTTGCAGTGAGCGGGGTCGGGGTGCATGAGTGCACCCACCTCCAGGAACCCAAGCACCCAGCTGGATTTGGGCCAGGCTCAGGGACTCTTAGCTTGACTTAGCTTTTGCTGCCACCACCACCGCCCCACGGCTGATCAGAATTTGGTTACCTCCAACTGCATCAAACCCAGGCTGACTCCACAGCAGCAGGCTGCAGACAGGCCTTCACACGCCTTTGGAGCTGTATTTCCAGACCATCCATCTGCAGGCCACAAACCCAGGGGCACCCCGAGTTGCTGCACTTTGGGGCTGACCTGTTTTAAAATGCAGATGGTCCCTACTGTCACCTCAGAGTCCACCAAGCCGAACAGGGCCAAATCTGACATGACGTTTCCTGCAAAGCATTAGGGTTTCTGCTGACATGTTCACCCCACTGAGGTTCAACTTGGCCCAGAGTTCACAAAAGCCATAGCTGACATTATCCGGGAGCAGTGAGCAGGAAAAAAAGAGCCCTATTGCTTTTTCCCACATACACACCGAGGCGTTGAGCTTTGCCTTTAGTCCAGGCGCAGCCAGATCTGGCTGACAGCACACTGAGCCACCTCTGTCCCTCCTGTCTTCTCCTCCCAGCTCCCCAAACGCAAAGAGGGGCACAGGCTCATCACAGCAGTTGATGACTTTCCACGGAAACAGATGCCTGCTTCAGCTGACACGTTGTCTTTGTGTTGAGCTCAGCCCCACCTATTCTGATTGTCAGAGTTGTTATTATTTCTGTAACTGTTTTTCCTCCAGACTTCTGGTGTGTTCCTGCTCTGGGAACACATTACTTCACCCCTGCCTGCTCCTGGGGCTCAGAGGCTTCAAAAGGCATCTGAGAGACCTGTCCTTCCTGGTAACAAGTGCTCCTTCCCTTGGAGCCTCTGGGGACGTTGTCTGCAGCACGTCACACGTGGGGAGGAGCAGCCCAAGCGAGCAGGACCATGGCTGTGGCCATGGCAGGAGGCACAGCCCGCCGGCAACCAGCCCAGGAACCGCTCGGGCTGGGGCAGCAGCGATGCTCTTGACCAAAGGGTGGCTTCACTCCTCCTCTGCCAAGGCAGAAAACTTCGCTCGAATTCAAGCATATGGCAGGGTAAGAAAGAGCCACTGCTCGAGGGTTTTCTGTGTTACTGCAGGGTAAGGGATTCACAAACCAGCTCGCTGCTTCCTTCAAGGGTGGTTGTTACCCACTGAGGGAGACTTCAGCACACCCCCCCAGCTCCCTCCCCTGGATGTGCACAGGACATCTCTGGTCCAGCTGATGCAGGTGGCCACACTTTGGCCATAGCCAGGGCTCTCAGGGAGACGGACAGCCCTTTTCAGTGCCACTTCAAACAGATACCACCTCATCATAATGAGGATTCAAGAGACTTTCTGGCTCTCCAGAGACGTCACTAGCTGACCATCTGCCTCCGTTGACTGTGAATATTTATGACCTCCAGAAAGGACAGCAGAGGCTTGTGTACAGGACAAATAATAAGGGGTTGATGTATTGTGCCTCCTCCTAGTTCTTTGTTGAGCTGTATGACTATAATACAAGCTTGGAGGTCCTCCTGACAGTGTCCTTGGATGCTGTGAACCTCTCTCTCTTCCCTTCTCCAAGGGAGAAAATCTAGCAAAGTTCTCACAACACTAAGAAAAATTATCACTTTACTGAGAAGAAAATTTGGGACCTTCTCAAACTACTCCACTTACGTCTACCAACAGAGAGCTTTTGTTGTCCTACACGTCAGCCTACCCACACTCATCGTGGCGGCCAGAAAGAGATCTAACTTAAGACTTGGGAAAGTCTGACTCCTACTCTTCCTGCCTTGTGACAGACACTTGCACAAGCTTCACCACTCCCCCTGTATGAGGCCAGGACCTTCCCTTCCTCTTTCACACAGGGGCAAGTCTGATCCATGCAGAAGGTCCTTCTGCAGGGTGGCCAGCAGAGGAGCATCCAGCCAGCCAAAGGAGAAGTTTGTCTAGCAGCTAGACAAGAAACCAGGGGCTAGGAAGTGTCCTGGCCTCAACCCAGCCTGGATTGAGGCCAGAATACAGAAATGAAACCAGCTGAGAGAGGAAGAGGCTTTTTGCTGTGATTAGGCAGAGGTTTGTCCTTCACCCTCCAGCTCGCCTTCGTCCTGGGGCAGCACCCAGCTCTGCCAGACACAGCAGCTGTGCTACAGGGTAAGATGCAGCAGACCAAGGTGCTCTTTTGTAGAAAACCATAACTAGAGAAGGATTAGGTGTCAGCGGGTGATCTGATTTCTTGTGGGTACTCCCCCACACCTACGAGGCTGGGCCCTCACAGCGGGCAGGCAGCAGTGGTGGGCACTGGTGACCACACACAGGGGGGTGTGGGGTTGCCCCAGAAGGTGCAGCCTAAGAGGAGTCCTGTTAGAAGCACAAGACAGGTGAAAAAACAACAAGTTCCTGTCCTAAAAGGTGACCCAATACTCCAGCCATGCCTGGGAGGAGGGTGCTGAAAGTCAAAACTCCTGCTACTCCATTTTCAAATACATTGATCTACCTACTTGAAAATAGAATAGAAGCAGAGATTAGATCATTCCAACCTTTCCTCTTCCAGACTTGGCTTCACTTCTGCTCAGTCTCCTGATTCGAGATGACCTAGTTAGGGACCCCGTCACCTGCAAAGACAGATTTTAGTACCTATTCCTGAATCTCAGCCCACTCTGGGATTTTCCACATGGCAGCTGGTGAGTGGGATTGCTGGCAGGCCTTTTTGTCTCCGATGGCATCAAAGCTGAGCAGGGCTGCATTTGAGCTCCTACTGGGTTTAACACCTCGTTTCCTTTGCTGTCTGCCCCAGAAACATGGGGAAAGGAGGCTACTCACCCTTTAGGCTCAACAGCAAATTGTACAACACCACGCAAGTGCAGACAGCTTGCTGTGCTACAAACTGAAGAACTGGTTTGGGAGCTCAAGTTTGCTGGTGACCACATCCTTTTTGCACGTACACAGATTTCTAAAGGCACAAGCCATTCATCAGAGCACCAGAGAGCTGGCAGAGGTCCTCTCAAGCTGCACAAAGAGCATCTTTGCTGCAGAGGCTGCCCGTGCCTCAGCCCTTCACCCTTGCACCAGGAGTCAGGCTGGAGAGTGCTCTGCAGCCAGGGTGGGCACCAGGCACCACTCAGAGAAGAGGCTGAGAGGCATCCAGAAAATCCTACTCTAGCACAGTCAGTTTGACATGGCCAAAACTGCACAAGAGGTCCTTGGCAGCATGACCCACATTTGGAGATACCTACAGCCATATACTTGTCCACATGGTAATTAAAGAAAGGGCGTTACAGCAGTGAACATTGACTCTGCATGTTCAGTTTGCTGTAATCTTCACAGCTGTCTCCTGTGCTAATTTCATTTGAAAAGACTGACTGACAGTCTTGTTTCCAAGACACTGCTGTGGACATGAGGAAGTGGAAGCTCCTGGCTCTGCCCTGCTGGCAGACTACAGGGTGCTCAGGCTGGGCAGAGGACATGGCTTCAGGTATCCCAGCCCCAGCAAAGGGTCCAATAAATATTTGGATGTCATATGTACACACAAATTTGAGCAGACGTTGGTAAAAACGTTTGAGCTGTTGGAAAAACAACATTGAACTCTTAACAGAGATGAACCAGCACCCCCCCACCCCTTTCTTACTTCTCTTCCTGTGTTCTGTGGGAATCCACTTTCAAACTGAACCAGGGTCTCCCACCTCTCAGGCTATGGGGCTTCTGCAGGCTAAAGCTGTGTACAAGCGGATTTCTCCAGACCTCTGGCTGGAGCAGGCCAGTGTAGCTTAGACTTGCTAAGGGCAAGAAATTACCATTTTCTGGCTCCAGGCACACACTTGTTGCTGTAATAAGCTGCAAAGGTTGAGCACTGCTGGCAGGAGAAAGGAGAGCTCCAGCAGTGTCCCAACACAGCCCTTGGCAAAGAGTGTGTACGTGGGGAAAATCAGACTCTTTCAGAGGTCAGAATTTGGTCTCCAACCTCTGTAATGCCCTACCCACAGGGTTACTCTATCACCAGTGAATTTAGCAGCACAAACCCCCATTTCTGTGCAAACAGATGATACCACAGAAGACGTGACTGCCACCTCGCTCCACAGGTCCCCAGCCAGGACACTTGCATGTGCCATAAGTAAAGATAAAAGGGTGCGTTACAGCAGCGAGTGGAACAGGTGCAGTCAGCATAACCACAGATTTCAATGCAATACCATGCTGATCCAGAACTTTACTTCCAGGTTTTTGCTTTTCCATTTAGCAACATGTCTATCTTTGGTTCAGTCCAAATTTAGGACTTGTTTTCATCCTCTGCCTTCCCTGAACTCAGCTGCTAAATCAATGAAACTCAGCTTTGCAGTGAA
This sequence comes from Athene cunicularia, assembly GCF_003259725.1. Classification (NCBI taxonomy): domain Eukaryota; kingdom Metazoa; phylum Chordata; class Aves; order Strigiformes; family Strigidae; genus Athene; species Athene cunicularia. Next base: position 11,389,111 of record NW_020799101.1, read on the forward strand.
ATGCTGAATGCTACTGCTTCCAAGGCAGAAAACTGGGAACAGGCATCATCCAAGTGACAAAACAAGGCAAAGATGAAACATTCTTTATTCTCACACGTTGCCACAGGACAGAAGGGGAGGGTAAGGTAGAGGTAACAGTAAGTTAATGAGAGATGCTGGATGCTGGTTAAATAAGCAGCGTGTCTCCCCATAAACCTTGGCTCTCATCCCTCTGCTTTATTTTTATCCTTGACAAATGCTTTTGTCACTGCTTTTACTTTTACTGCTTTGCAAAGGTGGTTCCACACTTCCCCGCTTCTTCAGCAGAATTAGTCAGATGTAAAGTAGTCAGGAAAAAAATAATAATCTGTCTTACATCATGCAACACTCACCCTGGCAGACCAAGCTAATAATGTCAGCAATAGAAAGAAAATTGGGGAACAATCTTTGGTATTTTAAGTTACCCAAGCTATTAGGTGCACAAACTAGAGCTTGGCTCCGCTTTGCACACAGCAGAATTCATCCCTATTCCATGAGGATTCACCCTGAGTGCAGCTCTGGCCTGAAAAGTGACCTTTTAAGGAAAGGTACCTCTTGACCAGCAGATTGGGTCCCTGCTGTGAACTGTCACAGTTTTTAGGCTGCTTTCCCAGAGAAACAAGCCTTATGTAGCCACGCACTGTGTGAGTGCCTGTGCTCATGTACGCCAATCTGTCCTCCCTCTAGCTGTTCAAACTACAAGCTAGCTTCAACCAGGGGTGGCCGACAGATTAAATGTCTCTGCAATTCCCCTGAAAACAGAGCTCAGAGGAGAAACAGGCCTTCCCATGCAGCTCCTGCAAGCTGCAGCTTCACCCCAAGAGGTGTTTGCGCCAACGAATGCAGCGTGAGATTGGGGCTCAGCAGACCATTTCCCGTGACACAAATCCACATGAACCACGGGCCATTTGAGGTGGTGCTCACCGAGTTCCTTTTCTGCCATCGGTAAGCTTCCACCATCTTGCCCTTTACACCTTGCAATACTTCTAATGCCTCTCCCAAGCAGAACCAGAGGGCCCTCAGGGAGAAAAGAAGGATGTGGTTCCCTACAGCAACACAACCAGGACAAGCTTTTCCTCCTGGTTAGGGAGGCCTCACAGTGAGAGCAGGCTGCTCCCTCAAAAGCCACAGGAACAGGACTGGCCCTGCCCCTGTTCATCAGCACAGAGCCCACACAGTTCCTCACCAGGGCATTCTGCTGTGCAGGTTGCCCACCACCATGCAGTCCCTGCGTGTGTTACAGAATACACTAGATCGAAGTACACGTGCTGGGGAGGTGTTCGATTCCATAGCGAGCAGTCTGGAAAGCACCTAGGGACTGAAGTAATCCAGAAGAGATGACTCTCCTTCCTCCTCATCCTAGAGACTGCTCTAAATTCAACCATTCATTACAGCCTTACACTTACTTGAGCTAAACTGTCCCCGAGGTCTGAAGAATCACTTCAGCAACTGGACACTGAGGAGAGAGGCCCCTGAATTTGCCATGCTCTGCACCACAGACCCACGCTGAGACACTGTAGGGGGCCCTGGAGCACTTGTAGTCTTTCCCCAGCTAGAAGTGCACTTACAGACCCAATCTGGAGAGATTCATGGAGCTCTGACACCACAGGAGACCTCAGAAACTGTCCCTTGAACTCAGACTTTAGCTTGAAGAAGCATTCAGCCAAAGCTCATCTCTGGAGATAAGGAGAAAGCAAAGCAACATGTTCTAGATGCCAGGGATAAAGAGGTTCATAAAGGGGTCAGTTAGATAAAACCACTAAAATATATATATTTGACTCAAAAAATTTCCTCTGGTGGCTGCTCCCAGATTGGTGATGAGGAACAGAACTTCCCAAGAGCAAAATTCTGCTTTTGCTGCATCCACTGCACAGCCACGCATGAAGTGATGAGCCCTGCAAATGCTGCTCCCCACAACTCCCACCACAACCAACACTTTAGGGCATCGCCTTGCGAGGTACAGAAAACGGCAGCAGCTGATGGGCCTGTAGCCGCAGGAAGATGGGGACGAGTCTCAGGGCTCCATCATGGACAGAACATGGAGGATCCTGAGACTGCTTGAAATAAACAGCTTCTCCATCTCCATTTGCTGAATCCAAACCTCCCAGTGATAAATATTAGTACCAGTCACTATTAATTCCCCCCACCCCACCCAGGGCAAAATTTTGATTACAATAAAAGTGAAAGCTGCAGCAAAATATGTGATTTGAAAAAAATCCTGAGCAAATAAGGAAGTTTCACTTCTTGCCTACTCAAAGCAAAAGCAACAAGATTTGTTTGAGGATTAAAACAGACTGCAGACATGGAAAATGCCAGGCATAAAGCTTTAGAGATACTTAATACAGTGAAATATAAATGGCAAGTGATCCCAGATTATTTTAGAAAGGGCTGGCTGCAATTTACAGCCTTGATTAGACTGATTACTAAAAGATGAATAGCAAAATAACTTCAGTAATTAAATTTTTGAACAAGAAAAAGATTCTTACTCTTTAAAAACCTGGAAGTGAATTTAAATATTCAGTATTACTTTTACCCTTCTCAGCAGAAAAGCCTGCTGCATGACATGGTCATTTTCTAGGAAAGAAGACAGAACAAGAGTTTTGCAGCCCTTCATGTTTTCCATGGCAAAGCTATGGCCACTTAACTACACCCTCAGCTCCGAAAGCAATAAAACATAATGAAAACTTAAATGTAGCATTGGGGGGGTTTTCAGCTTGAAAAATAGGCAGCTTCTGTCAATATTTTGTGGTGCATTTTTCCCGATACTTCCAAGTCAAAGTTGTCCGAGCAGATGATAACACTGAAACCGATGTGAAATTGCCGCTCTGCATGGAGCAAGGGATTCTTGGAGCTCTTTTCTAAAAATACCTCAGATGAACACCAACCAGAGGCTGTTTCTGCATTTGAGAGACATCCTGTGGCCACTACAGACACTGCAACGTCACTCTACAGCTCGCCTTTCCTTGCAGAAGGGATCATCCATCCATCCATCCATCCATCCATCCATCCATCCATCCATCCATCCATCCATCCATCCATCCATCCATCCATCCCAAGCAGGCATCCCATGCCACCAGCCCCACTCCTTCAGGCACCGCAGACACAGGACAATGAAAACACATGCTTTCAAGTGTCTCCAAGCTCCTATCAGGCTGGTGTTTTTCTCATCTATGTGGACAAATGTGTGAAAGAATTTAATGTCTTTTGGCTGGGTTAAGATGGGTGGGGGAAATAATTCTGTGCTTAGAAAGACTTGGCTGTTTTGTAGTTGATTACAGCATTCAGCCAAGCTGAGGTCTTGGTAAGAGACACCTCCAACCAAACAGGACTCTCCCTCAAGATAAGCAAATAACTGAAACCGCACAACTGTAACACCAGTAGCATTTTACTTTCTGATTTTGCATCCCCGTATGCTTTAATAAAATTATTTTTGTGGTGAGGTATTTCATTATCCGATTTTATTCACCTCATACATTCAGCGTGATCAGCAACTACAAAGAAACATGAACTGTATGAATATTCTGGTTTTATGCCCTGAATTTCATATGGATATTATTAAATGATAACGTAAGGGTATTAATGGGATAAGAACTACAATATTTCTATGCCTTGAAATTCAATGCCATGGCTCCCACAGCAACCATAACCATCGCCACTCTGCATGAATTTTGCATCCGAGTCAGAACACACAGTTCCAAGTGCTCAACACACAAGCAAAAACCAAGCAAAAACATTTTTTTACCTCCAATATCTTACCTGCTAAGTCACAACCACTACAAGATGATAATGGCACCTGTAGGTGGTGATCTCCCAGCAACTGGCAATTAATGCCCTGAACACGGCTGCTGAGCACAGATACGGGATTCAGTGTTGGTACTAACAGAACTTCTTTTTCAGTTATTGCCGGAACAAGTGCCCAGTGTTTGTACCAAAAGTTAAAACATTCTTAGAAGGTTAAAAAAGACCAGTTAAGGGTCTTTCACATTCTTTTGCTTCAAATACCATACTGTTTCAACTTCAGAAGCACTGGGTGAAGAGTCTCCTCCTCCAGGATTTTGCTCTTTTTATCCAGCCCTTTGGCTTGGAGGCAGTACCTGGTAGTACACTGAGAAGAGACCAGTGAAAACAGAAAACCATCGAGTTACACAATTAAGTTTAAAGGTTAGCTTTTTTCTGCTCTTGACAGAAGAAAGAAGTACACACACAGAGAACAATTTCTCAGTCCTGTGTTTCTTGGATTTCTCTAAGCATGTACTGCCTCTGTAATGCAGGACACTGACAGGCCCTTGGTATGAAGGAGTATAACTTTAAAAAAATTCTTATTAGTTGCACTAGGTTGAGCTTTTATCCAAAGCTTACCCCCCTTCCTGGTGGATGTTTCTTCTCTGAAGCAATGGAGTAATAGTCAGTGGTGAAATCAATGAAGCAACTCACTGCTACCGGAGGGAAAAATTTCAGTCAAAGGTAGAATTTTCAGAACCACAATTCATCAGAATATCAGATCAGGGGTTTAATTGGCAGCACCAGTGATGTGTAGTAACATGAGCTTATCTTTATAGGAAAGCTCTAGGGCCTTTCTACGAAAACTTACAGAAATGAGATTGACAGTTGGAAATATGGGAAACTGCAAATCTGTATGTTTAAAAAGAAATGTTAATCTACAGTGTTAAACTACATCTTTCCAAAACTGTATTTAATATTTCCTAAACATCTGCAATGTGAATTAGAAAACAAAAATTTTACACTAGTATGACACCACCCCCCACCCCACCCCCCAATAGGAGAAATACCAGCTAGTACTGAGATTCTCTAAATACTTAACTCTTTAGATTACTAAGAAAAGACATGGTCTTGGATGGCTGGTATCAGAGTGCAAAGCAAGAAACACCCAACCACTCCACCCTTGAAACACAGAGAACACCACTAGTTCATAGATGGTCTCTGCCCATAGCCAGCAAGGTACCCGAGCCCTTCAGGAACCAAAATCAGCACAACCAAGCAGGTTTTAACTCAAAGCAGCTATGTACATACTGCTGCTCCAGACCAGGGCTTAACAGAGAAAATGGTTCTCTGTGTTGGCTGCAGTCCTAATTAAATTGCAATCCACGACAAGGTGTATGACACAGCAGCTGTGGGAAAGACTGATTAAAAGTCTCTACACATCATCCCAACAGGCCCATGTATATCTGAGCTTTAAACTGAACTGGAGATCTCCATTTACATTCCAGATCTGCTACAATCTTTCCATATGACTAGAAGGACTCCTGAACCTCCAACTTAATTTCTTTAACATAAACATGTGTATACTATTTTCAGATATATATTTTTTAATAATCTAATTTATCTTGACAAACAAACACTGCAATTAAGAACTGTAAGATACAATACCTCACTACTCACCTCACTATATTTAATCTTGAAATTTCACTGTAATACAAGAGAAAAAGGTGAACCTTGCCCAAATCTGTACTAAAAATCTTTGAACCTACAAAGATTGGACCAGATGTAGCTTGAATAAAAGTAGTACACAAAACACTCAGACCAGCAGGACTAGCTGTTCCTCTAACCTACTCCCCTCTACTTCTCAATGTGGCTGAGGACCTTAGACCTTGCAGACGTCACACAGACTGAAGTGTTTTAGAAAGCTTAAGTACAGGGAAGGTTTGCATGAGAAGTTCATCTGAACTTGTTTGCTCCCGCTCAGTGTTCAGATTTTTTTAAAAAAATTTATGTATCTTTAAACACTTTCATTTAAGGCAGTCAACTCCCCTGCAACCAAAACCCTAAGAATTTTTCTCTGACTGACCTGGTAACCAAAAGACATCTTTAGAGCTGGATGACATGGGTTTTAGTGATGCAAACCTTTAGTCACAAGCCCATTACAAACACCCCCCAACACACCATTCAGACCAAACATGCCAGTACACAAGTCATGCCATTATGTAAAACCACTTCTTGGTTGCTAGATGCACATCTCAAAACACCTAGGCCTGCTGCTACCTCCTCACCACACACTGACCTCCAATTATTTTAAAAACTTGTCGCTTAAGGAGAGAAAAAACAGCTGCAGTTGTGTAGAGTCATATCAGCAGCAGTGCTGATAAAGCTACACAGATCCCCAAGGAATATGAACAAGTACAAGGCCTGTGTTTGGGAAGAAGTTCATCTTTGGTTTGGAGATCTGAAGAAAGCAGTTTTCCTTTCCAGGCAACTCCTAGAGGCTTGAACAGTGAGCATGCAGTATGCTAAAGAAACAAGGATGTATTCTTGCAACTTGATAATTTTACAAGGCATTTGGGAAGGAAGCTGTTAATCTGTTTCCTATTACATTAAGTAAATTTTCTTTAATACCTCAAACACATATTTACTCTGAAAGAACCTGTTGAGAATGCTTTAAGAAAAATACTTAAATACAAACTTTAAATATCCAAATTATGATACTGGTGCACTTCTTAGAAACAATTACATACTTAACAGGTGAAGTAGGAAGAGAGTATTTCAGAAAACATTTAATATGAAACCTTTTGGAACTTCCATCAAATACAGATTTACATCATTTACCAGAACACTTTTTCAGTTCAGACAACAAAGTGCACTGCCGGGTGAAAAAAAATACATTTGGAGGAGTGCTTAAAACGTAGAAAGTGAAAGGATAGGTGACCATTCACCTGATAAAGTACAATGACTGCCCTGAAATATCTTATTGCTATTACAAAATGGAGTTTTCATGGAAAAAAACCATACTGAGCAGCACAGGCAGAGCACAAAGCCAACTGAACTCTGGTAGCACCTGGAGTTCTCAAGCCATGGCATGATACAGAATATACAGAGAAAAAAATGCAAATTCAGGAATATTTACTACATTTAACAACTATGATTACCCTTTAAACTAGCATAATCAATAACAAGACTTAGGGGGAAAGAGAGAGGAAGTCTGCTGCCTTCATAGACCACAGATCACAAGAACTCACTTGCAAAATATTAAGGATTTTGCATTTTCACCTCGGGTCGAATCTGAACTGTGTACTATGAGTAACTATTAGCTCACTGCAAATTTAAAATGCAAATTTAGGCTCCAGTTTAAAGCACATGTTAAGTACATGCTTGAGTACTTCTCTGAAATATAACCATAAAACATTAATACAAAACGTAGATAATGCAGGGTATTATCTACAGAAGTCCTTGATGACATAAACCGAGTATCAGTAGGAAACAAAGCATGAAGGAATCTCTTCATTCTAGCTTGCAAAATCAAATCCGGCTCACCACAGTGATGGTTAAAAAGCAGGGATCATCCCAGAGTAGCTTCACGTCCTACAGAAAGCTAGCTGGCCCTCAGAGAGTTCACCAAGGGCAAGTTTCCACACTGCACGTTAAAAGAGTGACAGTGGACTCCCTCTGCAGAAGCTAGAGACACAGATGGCACAAAGCCATAAAAAGCAATACAACCAGAACCACGAGGAAGCACACTGGAAGAGAGCTGCAAGGAAAAGTTTTAACTGCTACTGCCTGCGGCTGTAGTTTAGCAATCTGGATGTTAAAATGGAGATCAGTAGCCAATCTGATTCCCACTTCTGGGTTTCAATACTGTGCACGCCCGGAACGCAGGGGACAGCACTGCCACCTGTGCAGCAATACCTCAACATGGCACCGACTCAGACATGGCGACTTGCATCAAAATATGGTCGTTATTTGAGAGTCCTTTTGTGCTTTGTATCAGACTGACCTAGTCTAAGGTGGAGAACTTGCTCTGAAAGAAGTCACTAGTCATCATTTAGCGCATCCTTTTAAACTGCCTCATTCTGTAGAGGAATGGTGGAACAACAGAAAAATGTTCTTAACTGCAATCAATACTCATAAGCCAAAAGGACAAAGATACACTTTTAGTAGCTTAGCAGAAGCAGAAGAATGGAAGCATTTACCCAAATTTTAATGCACAAATCAACTACATTTTAAGATTTGATTCAAACTTAAATAATAAATAGGTGGGCAAAATATAATGCAAGACTTACTCAGTAAAAGTGAATTTTTAATAATCTCATGAGATCTACTTAGAAAACAGGACTAATAATGTTCACAACCATAAATCCAAACCCTTCACACACTTTTTTTTCTTAACACAGCAGTGAATTGTAAACCTGCGTTTACTGGTTATCGCTTCAGTTACTTTAAATATTAACTCAAGTGTTTCCTCCTTGGCCATTTCAATTTTTAGCACCAAAATTAGCCCAAAAAGAGGTACTGGTACAGCTCGATGTTGTAAATGAATTGTTTACATATAATACTTTATATATTATACACACATACTGTACATTCACACGTCCACACAAACAGGAGGCATATTTAAATGAATATATTCTGTGTTTCAATTTGTTGTCAAAGACTTAGGAGCAATGGAAATAAAGCAGAAGGGGTAATATTTTACATAGTAGGCAACTTTAATGCTGTAGTGCACTTATAAAAAAGTCCAACTCTCCCTCCCAGCTCAGCAGCTTTTTTTTTTTTTAATATCACTATTCAGAAGGATGCAGAAGTTATTGCCTAAATGTTATTCTATACATTTCCATTGGAATTCTCAAAAACACTTGAAATTGCTAACTAATTTACAACTTAACTATTTTTCTTGTTACAGCTTTAACTCATTGGCAATTTTGGAAGCAATGTTTTTAAAAGCTATGGATGTTCCCGATATCCGCTTAAAGCGAACTCCATTCAGGGACAGTCTTGGCAGTTTACACACCTCCATCTCCCACTGTACAAGGTTTTCCGCATGCCCATCTCCATGGACACAGAAAAGCAAGAAACGCTCTCTTTGTTCATAGTCACAATTATTGGCATCCAGGACCTTTCGTATTTCCCTCATCATGTCATTGGGATCCATGGAGCTGGTGGTTTTCATGCTCCAGGTAAAACGCAGCGACCGAGGCTTGGCTTCCTTGTTCTCATCCTTCTGATCCACAGCTACATTGCGGCTGAAAAACAGGAATTTATTAGTTAGCAGGGCCAGCTACCTTCTCCACTTTTCACGTTAGTGAAGCAAACTAACACACAACACACACTACCAGTATTAGAGCAGCATCTAGAGGCTCCGGCTGCGAGCAATACCCCGCTTTCCTAGCTGCTGTACAAACACACAGTCAAGGTGAAGCATTAGCGGTTGGGGCTGAAACGGAGGCATGGTACGACAGGTGACACAACTGGAAGTCACTGGAGTCAGGAGCATGAGGGAAATGACCTTGCAGAGGTACAACTACATGCATCACCTACAACTTGATTTTAAGGCAGGTTCTGCTCAAACCCTTATTCTCAGGCCACGTGGACAGCTGGAGATACCAGCTGCGTGCTAGAAGTTTCTGGAACATTCAAACAGTGGCGACTTGTGACAGAAGTGTTCTCAGGCCAGGTCGTGGAGTGCCAGCCCATGGGAATTACCTGCTCATACACAAGGTGGATAAGCCCATGCAGAAAGGTCCTGGGGGTTCCTCCGTACCTCCTCCTGTGCAGCAGGTTGGACACCAAGCACTGGGAGGGCCCATGGAGTCCCATGGTAGTTAGCTGCCAGCAGGAGGAAGGGCAGCAGGACTGGGAGACCTTGACAGGGGTCACCCACCTACTACCCCAGGGCCAACATGTGCCACCCGGTTCTGGGCTGGTTCGGTTTCACTCTGGCCTTTCTGCACTGTGGGTGTTTGAGATGATCGCTAGAGATCCACCACATTGTAGGCTACTGGGGTTACCTTCAACAGGGAGGAAATACTTTGTTTCTAAGTTGGCCAGTATTTTTTTTTTTAATATCAATGACTGATAGAGGTAAAGTGACAAAATCTTTTGCTGGTACAAGTTATGCAGCTATGCCTTTGAGGCTGAAATGGAGGAAGGAGTTGTAAGTCACTATTAGACACCACCTCAACACTGTTAGTAAAGATTGTGAATAAAAGGGTTACTGTTACTGTCACAGTTTTAAGAGATAAAGCACAAAATACTGAGGCTGCATTTCCCAAGTCTGAAACTTTTTTTTTTTTTTTTTTTTTTTTTTTTTTTTTTGCATTTAAAAAAAAGCTTTTCCTTTGGTAAGGATAAAGTTATACAGGACACAGAAAAATGTTCCAGAAATTTCTAGTTAGCAATAATTCTTCTACTTCAGTTAAAATCAGTGGTCATGCAGCTAAAGAATAAGGAAAGTCTTTATATAAGAATAAGAGAAAATGTAACAGATTTGTCTTATGAATATTTGCACACTGTCAGTCAGCTCTTTAAATTTACTTGTCCTCAGGACACAAGACTTAAATATATTGACCATCATGCTTAAATATTTTCTGAAAATACCTAACCTAACTGACCCCAAACCATGCAGTTTAGGTCTCATGTTGAGCTTCAAAGTTCAATTTACAAATATTAAGTCAGGCTTTTCTTGAAAATAGTTGGCAATGAATTTCTAGTTACACAGTGCTTTACTTCTACCACCATTAAGCAGACAATTATGAAAAAGTTAAAACAAAAAGTGATAGCAATCTCAAAACTAACTAAACAAAATCTCAACCTATTTCATAGTTTTATCTTCTAATAGAAAGGCCTCCTGAAAGCCACAGGATTATGCTGTCAAATCCAGCTACATTATTTGCCAGATGTTATAAAATTCAGCATATTAAAAAGAGTATTTTGTTTTAATTAGTAAGGCTGTAAGGTGACAGTGGGAACACCAACTTTGATTCAAGGCTCATTTTGTTTTGGAAAGCTTTTTCTACTTCAAAACAGTTGGCAGAACCAGCACAAGTTTGATCATTTCCAGTATTTTTTGATATGTAGATTTTTGAATAAGAGTATAACATGAAAAATACTGTTTATCTATCTGTGATTTTGGAGATAAAAAACATCTTGTCATCCTTCAGTGGTTATCCCACATGTTTGTAGGCTCAGTAGAGACCACTTACCTACACATCTACGAGACAATAGCAAATTATAACGACTAAAATGCAAAAAAACACACAAGGGAAAAGGCAACAGGTAAGATGAAAGTTTAGAACCAAGTCAGTCAGTGCTTTAATGCCATTTTGCAGACAGAAATGCTTCTATGTTTAGTTTCAAAGCCTTACACAAAACAAAAGCTGCTGCCTGAAGCCACTATGCCACATAATCAAGGGGAGAAAGGTTCAAACTCACCTAAGTAGTAACATTTTAAACAAAAATTTTACCCTCACCTTGAGCCCTCAAATCTCCCGTTCCTCTCATATTCAGTCGGGAGCCTCATTGAAAAGAACGCAGAAGCAAAAGGAAGTGGGAAAGAGAAGACAAATCTTACACTACAATAGACAATATCTGAGTAGTTGCTAAAAGATACTGCAATCATACCAAAGGTGTGTTAAAATACAAAGCAACAAAGACGTAAAGAACTGCGTCGGTTAGACCAAATTCAGAATAACATATCGACAAGCCAAATGGAAGTCTATAAACTACAGTTTTTAAAAAGACCATAACTAATTTTTACAATGTATATTTATACATATTAATACTGTAGAACACTAACTCACTGAATAAAGTTGAGCTTCTAAAAGCAAAAAATCTGAAACTAAAGTTACAACTTACATATTGAAGTTACCATATTATTTAGTAAATACCTCCTAAAAGAGAAGTAACTCCCAATCACTTTTAGGCTAATGATATTTAAAAGTTTTACATGGGAATACAAAATATATCAAAAAAAATACCCTATTTACAGGCAAGTCTGGTCACCCTGTGTGTTTGCATGCACATCAGATCTAAGGTATTAGGTGTTTAAACAACACCAGACACCTTAATGCAAAAGAACAAGTTGCATATACATTTTAACAAAAGTTTAGAGGTAAATTCAAGATTTCTCAAGCTGTAGTAACTCCATCCTATTAATTCCCACACTGACGCATCTTCCACATCTATGAGTAAGCTTAAGTTTTATGTCTTCTTGAATTGCTTAAAGCTACATCACTGATCATTACCATTTTTAAAAAGCCCAGTATCAAGCACAATTAAGGGGAAAATCATCTTCCTCTACCTTCCCATTATTGCAGTACCATGGTTCAACATCTCCGCATTAATTCTGCTCACAGGGAAGCTGCCTTTATAAGGCTCTGACCAAGACTACCCTGAGCTAGTACATGGCTTCACTGAATTACATAAATTAAAGCAGTTTGGTTGACAAGTGTCTAGGCGTAGGAATGTAAGACAATAAGTTTATTTTCTGATGCACAGCAGTATTTATATAAGGGTGTGTGGGGTGTTACAAGGCTTAATTCCCTCCTTCCCTTCCTTTTGAGGGTTGCAGTGAGGAAACAGGCTTGTAAGATGACTCTGTGCAGTCCCTGTCACGAGGGCACAGGACCTGTTCTAGCACCGTGAGGAGCATGGTGGCAAGCACTTGGGAGCTACAAGGAGCTACTGGGCCTGCTCCTTGTTCAAAATTCACTATTCATTGCAACAGAAATCCAATTAATAAAGCGGTAAGTCACTCAGCTGCGAGGTGCTTGTCACAACAGCATGCGATCAGAACCCTGCTCTCTGAGGTACTGTGCAGCATGGCATGATGGGGTCTCTGCTAGGAAATGTTTGCAATTGACTAATGAACAGCTGTCACAAGCAAAAAGGTTAAGGAAGATAATGAAAAGAAAACAACTGACAAGTCCTCAACTAATTCTAGCACTTCAAAGTGGGTTTTTAATGGTAGTTGTTTTCATGAGATCTTGTGCTACTTTATCTATGGTGAATACAGGAGAAGGTGGAAAAGTATTTTTAAGGTCTGAGTATACAGTCCATGAACTCTTCCTTTGAGTCCTACAACTCAGTAGGACTGAGAAGGGGTAGGTGGGAAGAGAGAAACCATCATGTGCACCAACTGAACAAATCCATGATCTGGGAAAGGCTCATTTTACTGGGCAAAGCAAGCAACAAAGTTTGAAGACACTGCTCAACTGAAAAATTGAAAGTACTTGAACTTTAAAGACCCTACTGTGTTCCTATGAAGCGGATGATGGCAGCTTTAAGAACTGCAAGAATTTATGGATTATGGTGTTTTGGGGGGAGTTTTGGGGGTTCTTTCTGAAACTTGCCAAAGGCTGTAGAGAATGGGAGCATAACCAGTCTCCCCAACAACACATAATCTTACTGTTACTGGAATCTAGCCAGAAAAGTCTGGGAGGAAAAATCCCTTAAGGAGGTTCTTAGACCCCTTTTAGGTTGAAATTAATTCAACCTCTTCAGTTTCCAAATCACTGTACTCAAAATGTAAGAAAGGTCATTATTTACAAAATACCTGCCACTTTGATATAATAAAGTCTTCCATGGAAGCCTCTCAGAAAATCCATATTTTGTTCAGTTTTTCCATGCATCAGTGTTCCATTCATTTAGCACGAGGAACTGCATTCGGTGACGTGCACCCTCAAATATGAGCCATCATGCCAAGCTTTGGAGAGCTCTGCCCGTCTCTCTAGATGCTCCCTCCTCACGAAGGACACGATTATGGTCCAGTTCTACCAGCACTGCTGCTTTGGGAACAGACACTTACTGTACTGCCAGTATTGTTTCAGTGGGTCTGCAAGTCAGATGCAGCCCTGAGGCCTCCTCATTGCTAACAAAATCTTTGCTTCTGCACGAACTGCAAATTGCTAGTTTATGCTCTAGATTTTCTGCTTTTGCTTGTATTTTTACATAAATTAATTTTACGGACCAAGACACTCCTTGGTCTTGAGAATGGAACAAATATATAGGAAAGTTATGTTCTCATTTGTCATGCAATGCCTATACACCATCTCCTTCACGGTTTGTGAAAGGCTTTCAAAAATAAGAATGTTTCCATACATCTGTCCTGAGTTATGCTGTGTATTCTGTTCTTTACATCTTTGTACACTCTGTGTTAAAAATCCAAATAAACACAAAGAGAACTATCTAATAAGATATAGAAAAACAGCAAAAAGTGAGAGATGGTAAAATAAGATCAATTTATGGAAATGAAGAAAAGATGCTGCAATAAAATCCAGAACATAGAAAGTAATTTTTGTTGTCAGAAAAAAGTTAGACTTCCACAATAGGCAGACTGGCAAGGACAGTGCATGGTACAAGAGATATTTTATCCCTCTGTGTACTGAGGTAGTTTAAAAAGCAGCAACTGATTATCTACTTTTGTTCAGCTCCCTAGAATGATGTTGCAGTACTATATATACACGTACTATTGGGTTACAGTAGTTTTTTCAGTGTCAAAGACAGTGAGCTTAGGTAAGACTCACAGCACATAAAGCAAGAAGAAATTGCCAAAACTCCCAAGATTTCAATTTAATTTTGTACCTACACACAGATCAGGTATGGAGGGACACCACGCACACTTAAAACAGAATTTTAAAAGCACAGTCTGGTCCTGTGTAGGTGGTGTAAGACTTTGCAAATCTCTTATTCAAGACATATTCATGGAAGCAGTAGCAGCTATTTCCACAACAGCATAAGATTTCTGGCCTCAAGTCAAAAGAAAATTTTAAAAAATTTAAGAATTACCTTCAAGTCTCAAATTTGAACAACAACTACCTAGTTTAAAACTGTATTCATATTAGCATCTTCTATCTTTCTTCAGAGCAGCAGGATAACAAACTCATATATATCCAGTTGTGGAGGTGGCACAAATCACTACCCTTTGTTTCAAATGCAGTATGACTACAGAGAGACAAAAGCTCCCTCTTACAAAGCAGCATGTACCTCACAGTTTATGACGTACAATGGGTTAAAACTATTGCCACTGTTCAGTTTCATCTGTACGTTGTGTTGGATGGTTTCTATCCTTAACAGTTGGTGCATGTTCCTTTTCTCAAGTCAGCTGTGACAATGTCAGCCAACCCAACCAACACCAGTTCTAAACATAGTTGTGTTTGGAAGTACTCTGATTATTATTACCATGGCATGGAATTTGCTCATTTAATCAGGTAGGGTACCATTAGGCTCAGACTGTACATAATAAACCCAAATTTAGGCATCAATTTACATATCTCAGGTCCCCCTAATCTAAGTATTTCCTTGAATTGGTCTGACAAACTCCAAATGACAGTCGCATGCGTAGCCTTGCATTTTGATAGTTCAAACAGATGTCTGGTTTTTGGCCCCATTTTCTTATTTTGATCACAAGTTGGGAATTGAAAGTATCACCCTTCAAGAAGCTCCAAGATATGATAAAACTAAACAAAGTATTATAAAATTCTAATTGAAAATTTACCTCCAGATTAAAATTGTATAATCAACTTCCATTAGACCTAATGGATTAATAAGATAAACAGCAGCTTGATTCATTCCCAAACTGTAAAACTAAATTCAATCCTTTAGGCTTGAAATGTGAACCAGATTTCTGAGCTGTTCCCTTTTGTTAATAAATTTGCATAGATGTTATACTTTTTGTTTATAACTGAAGTGCTCTATTTGTACTTCAGCTGCAATTCACTTCAGCAAAAGCATCCCATTTTAAAATAAATATACAGGCATTGCATCTTCATCCAAACTTTCATACAGAACAGTTAGATTCACAGCTGTGTTCAGTTTCTATTGTAACTACAGACAACACTTCAAACTGATTTTTTAATAAAATATAAAACAAGGATAAGAGAATGTAAATTTAACATCACTTACCTTTATTTGCTTGTAAACTTATGTTTTGTTTATACTTTCATCAATGTTATCAAACACCTCATTCTTCAAACATAAGCATGCTAAGTGTATTAGTACAGAGAACAGAATTACTTTGGTACTACCAACTCTATCGAAGAAAGAGGAATTCACAAGGCATGCTCAGCATCTTGTTATACAGGTGCCACAGATTCTTAAGTATCATCATGAGTTAATGGATTTATTCTATGCTTTCCTCTCAAGAAAGAAAGTATTTAGTTCTCAGCAGAAAGTTTAGTTTTCAGAAAACCAAGGCTAGAAAGCCAAATCTGTTGTTAATTGCAGGAGCCACTTTTGTTTAAATATAAATAAATCCTACCTTTTGATAAACCTGAATGACATGTTTCTAAAAGAAATTAAGCCAAAATAATAATTAACAAAAAGTTTTGTACAAAATAAATTGAAAAAGCTATTTAGAGTGAAACATGCAAAAAAGATCTCATTTAAAACGCACAATGAAATTACACTTCAATACATTCTGAGATTAGGCAGTTGACTTAGGGTCTGAAGAGTCAAACTCTTAGCACTACTATTCGTAAACTTGATTTTCTGGGAAATATGCCACCAGTAGTTATTGTGAATTAAAATATATACTGGTGTCAAAACACTTTAAAACTCATGATCTGCAAGGTCATATAAAAATATGTTTGGATTTTCTTCATGTTATTTCAAATAGCAAAAATTATTAATTTTACTATAATTAGATCTTGAGTATGTTGTTAGGTTTCTTCCTTCATAAGATTATGTCAGCCATGTTCTGTCAAAAACAGTCTTTAATATTTAGTTAATTTAGTGGCAGAAGCTGTAACAATTGCCTACACCAGAACATAAGTAGTTCATAACCAGAAGAATCTGATTCCCCATAGCAAGCGCTAGATTAACAGTTTTTAAGGGTTTTTTTTATTTAAAGACAAAAAACATAACCATCTCCTCTGATGGCACTATCCACCTCCTTAGTAGTTCGTACAGCACCTAGTATAACAGAGACAAAACTATAAGAGCTTCCCCAAGTGCAAACTTAACCATCTGTAACAGTGCTATTGTGTTACAACTGCCTGTTACTTAATCAAGTCCAGATGGAATTTAAACTATTGTCAAAAGTAGTGGGGAAAAACTTCAAGAAAACCACACTGCACTGCAAAAGTTGGAACTCGGAGGTAATGATAGAAGTTTGAATGCTGCCTAAACAACTGAGTGAAAAGCTTACATGTTCACAGTTTGAGTGTCCACATTTGGAATGTCAGATGGAAAATTAAGTAAGGATATTACAAACAAAAGTACAGAAAGAAAGATGTGCCAAAAGGATATGTCTGACTAAGCCTTCACTTGACAAAAAGCAGATGACTTAACCCTTAAAAAACCCTAATATTTTATCACTCGCTCTCAACATAAAAAAGAAGAAAAAAGAAAAAAAGAATTCCATACAGCACAGTATTTCTTAAGGAAGTGTTAGCTGCAGAGAGCTGAGCAGGGTTAAACATTTACCAAAGGCTAGGCTGTCACATTTTTGTTTTTCACATAAACAGCTTCTGCATTTTTAAAGAAATTTACTCTCTAAATTGAAATCAGCTAGTCATGAAAAACTGGACTTTGGCTTAGCATTATTTTGTAGGAATGGGAGACTATGAAGAGGATGCTGAGAGGGAGGCATGTATAGTCACAGAACAGACTGGAAAGAAACAGCTTGGTGCTGATGTGATATAAGCCTAAAACAAAAAGCAAACAGGCCAAGATCAGAATTTTATATTCCAAAAAATTTCACATGATGAGGAGGGTACAAAAGCATGGAGATTATCTTAAGGTGAAGATAAACAAGCCCTCGCTTCTGCAAACACAAGTTGTGGATATCAGAGTGGTCTGAAGTATGCGGTATGTGAACTGACAGGTTTTAAATACAAAAGGAAAATAGGTGGTTTTCAATTTTAGGGTTTGTAGGAACTACTTGAAATGATGTATGGATTGAAACTAGAAGTCCAATTAGAATAAAGACTATTAGGACAGGAACAACACCTGCTTAAACTAGGCTTTGACTAGACCAACACACCTTCATGCCAAACCCAGAATCTGCATATGAACTAAAGGTCAAAACAAGAGTAAGTTTTTCACAGCTTGACCAGACTCCTGCCTAGACTGAAACCATAGTACTGCCATTATTTTAATATGACCTATGCTAGCACTACTGCCAAAAGATGCCTTTGTTTCCTGACTCTATCCTTTAATCTGTGATATTTCTATTCATGAGTTGTCAGCGAGATTATTCTGGAAACACCGATAGCCTAAGTGACTGGGAAACACAACCTGAGCTTCTAACGCTACGTTAAATATCACGACTGGGATCCTAGTTTATGCCGCCTACAGACAGACCATGCAGTCAGAGTGAGCAGCTTTTGAGCTGAGCTGAAATGTTTCGGCTCTGCAGCATTTGTACCTCAAGACATGAGGATGAAGAGCACAGAAGAAATAGCACAGACCAAACTGTCTCACTTTTTATCCCATTTGATTCTAGCGCTAAAAACAAATGGCTTCTGTAACCAAAAAGAACTATAAAAAAAAAAAATCATATGCCAGTGCATTTTAAGATGCAGAAATTATTGAGCCATTAATCAGAGAATGTGAACAAAACCACCTAAGCAATGTACTACGTATTTTTACTACCTGATAAAGAGGAAATGTTGCATTACCATTTTAAGAGGCTTACCTTCTTGTGAGTTTTGAAGTTAGTTTAGTAAATAGATTAGTGGAACCCCTGGTTCGAGTCTGAGAGAGTGGTGTTGCTTCATGGGACAGACTGGGGGAGGCTGGCGGTCCATTGTAGGTAGCAGTACGTCGCTCTCTGAGCTGGCCGTGGAAAGTGCTCCGACTAGCCGTTCCTCTGGGGAAACGAATACGATCAGGTGTGGTTGCACTGCTAATGCTGTGAGTTGAAGCAACAGGAGTTCTTTGATCGGGAATAGTGCTAGAGCAGAAGACAAAAAACAACGCTAGAACTTCTTTACAGAAGCACTACCACAGGTTCTGCAGGAAACACAAAACACTACATTCTACAGTAAAGCATAAGCACACACTTTTATATAGGCCGGGGTTGGAAATATCAACATTATTACAGCACCATATGGAATCAAAACTTGTAAGAAGTTAGGATTAAAAGGCTGCCGAAACAGAAACCTACATAGGCAGAAAAATGCAACAGGAGTATCCTGGAAAACACCAGATAAACTAGGCATACAATGTTTCACTGAGAAGACTGATAAAAGAATAGATGAGTAAGGTTTCCTCCCAGGAAAGAGAAGCAATAGGTAACTTTAGAGTCTCTCCCTCCACGTTCTAGATATATATCTTTGAAAATCTTGCTAATTTGAAAGTATCCAACACAAAATTCTCTACAAGCGAACCACTCCAAGTAGTGAAGTCCTTCAGGATACACGGGTAAAGTCTCCCAGACTTTGACAATAGGGAATGTCCAATACTCCTAACACTAAGAAAAAAATTAAGGTTCATTACTGCAGGATTATGTCACAGACAGCCTGACACACCACAAGACAAATGTAAACAAGACTAAAAAAAAAAAATGAGGAAACACACATCTTGTGGGCAATATGTACTAGAACAATCTAGGACTAAAATTCCACAGCACAAAGTTAAGAAGCAGTGGGTATAAGTTAGTTTCACAATGATTTCAGGTTCTTACATAGGCCTGAAGTTATCTGCGCCATTGTCTATTGGAGGCAACATCATCTTCGTGTGCACTGAGGCTGACATGGACATCGACTTCTGATGTCGCAGCCGAACACTGGAGAAGGATGTAGTACAAACTGAAGCAGGGCTAGCTGCGTAAGCGAACATTTCTGTCAGGCTGTGAGGGGGTTTGGGTTCAGGCAGAGGCAGAAAGAAGAGCATGATGGACCAACAACAAACTACTGCATAGAAAAAAAGCAAACTTTTCCTTCTATTAGCTGATTTATGAAAGAACACGAACTCTTAACAGCCCTCTTCTACGTAAACAGCAGTAACTACACTACACTCCCCTTAAAAAGTTTCCTCACTATAGCACTTGACATCTATGAAGTGATCATTCTCTTACCATTAGCATTAGTTTGCAGGATACCCTCCTTCATGTACAGAACCTGAATGTACTGAACCAGTGTTCTGTGCCAAAGCACTAGTATAAAGCACTGATGTAACTCATATTGGTCTTAACATTAAAAAAAATGCATTAAAAACTGCACTTTCCGAAAGACTGATGATAGCTCCATTACTGCAGTGAAATACTATGTTTTCAGAATGCATCAATGTTAAAGAGAAATCAGTGTAAGTCAGGCAAGCTGTCCAATCTCCATCTACATCTGATAACTGAGGGATTTCACACAGGCACAATCAAAAACATCATCATGATCTTTAACAAGTCCAGAGAGGCCCAAACAAAAAGGCTACTACTAATCAACCTGTACATGTAGGAGGCAATGAATAACACTTGGTGTTCTCTGAAGAAAGAGGTATGGCTGTTGAAGAGCATCTCATACTGCTTGGACACAAACCCTAAATTCTCCGAATTACCATTCAGGCTTTGAAGGGAGGTATACAGTGCTGTCCTAGCAGAATGGCCAGTAAGCTGTCAGCTGTGTAATATGTTACAATAGGAGCATGAAATCTTTATCCTTCTCTGGGCCAAAAGACTCTTTGCAGCCTTCACATTATCTAGTAATGATAAGGATGAGAAAAAAAATGAGAAGCCACAAGATCTATTGGGCCTTTCAGGCTACAACACCATATGTCATTCATCTTAAGCTTGCTTTAAAATTAAGGCAATTGTAATTCAGAAATATTGTTCGAGGTTAAGAAATCAGGACTTCCCAGTGTCAATTTTATGACACTGAATGTTCACTTCCAAGTTACTTCATGGTTACACATACTGAAATTCAAGTCCTGTTATCTCATTCTGGTATGTCAGACTTTGGAGAGGAGAATGCTAGCACAGCTACAAGTATCAGCTGACCCACACCTCAGGCTTAGCTCCCAAAGCACTAGTAGAAATCACCTCACACCTCAGATATAACTGCTGGATGAAACAGTTAGCAAAATCTACCTCTTTGTTTTGAACTTTTCAGAATCTAGAAACCTTCATCTGGAGACACACATGCATCTCTTTACAATGCAGAATCCAGCAGGATGCCAACTAGAAGCACTACTACAACAAAGCCTGCAACATAGCCAGCTTTTACATTACCCCAGGGCATAAAGACATTATGAGGAAATGAACATTCATCTCAAAAGCAATACCTTCAAGTCAAACAACCCCAAAATAACTGGTCACTAACCTCTCAAGCACTTCTAGCTCCTTTCCTCTCAATGTGTTGCAAAAGATAAAGGAGAAAGAATCTATTTTTACAACACATTAGACCCAAGTTTTATTCAGTCACCTGCTTCCAAAGATGTGACAGCTAAAGGTATCAATAAGGTACCAGAGCACATATTACAGCATTTGTGTATCTTCCTCTGAAGCTTTGCTAGAAATCAGCTTCCTTGAATTACTAGCCTGGGAACACAGAAACAGCAAGCTAACATTCACCAATTAGTGCCAAGGCTTATTAAAAATCTGAGGCTGTTGTAAATCATTTGTAACACAAATGATTTAAAGCAATTGCCTATCATTATGAAGAGTGTTTCATGAGTCCCCAAGTGCGTTAATTAATGTTCAGGCTTTGGAGGAAAGCCAGAGCCATCTCCAGCAGAATGCCTGTGTCAGCCACACAATGTGTTAAAGTAGGAACATGGGACTTAAAAACTCTTTGCTTCTACCAGTCTTGCATGAGGTCTTCAAGACTACTTTCTCCAACATCAAGTCCACTAGCTGACTATCAATTCTTAGTTTCCATACCATGAGAAAAAGTGCCTTCTCAGAATTCAATGTGCACGAGAAAAGCAGAACAATCAACATTTTAACACTTTCTCTACAGAGAGAATAGAGAATTTAAATGCACGCATCTTGCCTTTTAAAGCAAATCTCTCAAGTTTTCACTGGGTCACAGTCAGTATCTGATTGGCTATGAAAAATCTAAAATCCAATCTGTAATAAATAATTTATAATTACTCCTGCCTTTAACATTTGCCACCAAAAGGCACTTCAAAAGCACGTAAAGCATTTTTAACAAAACCTTGGATTTATACAAAGCCGAGGTTGTACTTCAGATCTTGCTTCACAGAAGAAAAACCATTACAAGTTTCTAGAGTTACTTTCTGGCAAGGTCAGAGTATAATAATATTAGAGATACTACAGAAACATCTGAAGGCAGGCAGCATTCATTCTGAAGAGCCATTCTCCTCAATAGCCATGTTGATGTAGCCTGCATTAAAGGTCCCTGTATTTCATGTGATTAGTCAAGCCTTTGCTCAGTTACAGCAACAAAATATATTCAGACATAAATTCTGAATTCTGTGCCAAATCACAGTAAATTCTGAAACTGTGCCAAAATGAATGTGCAGTTTACAGTGTTGAAGCTTTTCAGACAATGAGAATTTTCCAGTTGCAGAACAACTGGCAATGCATTCTCATTATCTTCTCTCATTTTAATCCTCTATAAAAAATAACAAAAGTAGTAATCAAAAATATGTGATAAAAACTATAAAGATTTTTTTTTCCTGATAGTGAAAATATAAATGCTCAAACATTTCAAGTGACCCAAATCAGACTAAAGTTTGCAGGATAAGCAAATGATGTTTGGATACCATATTGACAATAAAAGG
The DNA here is from genome assembly GCF_003259725.1 of Athene cunicularia. Taxonomy (NCBI): domain Eukaryota; kingdom Metazoa; phylum Chordata; class Aves; order Strigiformes; family Strigidae; genus Athene; species Athene cunicularia. Next base: position 11,411,536 of record NW_020799101.1, read on the forward strand.
TAAACTATATAAGGATAACCAATTATAGGTATAAAATACAATTAATATAGTTACCAAGTACTACTCAACATTAACTTTGAGCTTAATGTCCACACGTGACAAACTAGAAAGTCATCAGTTTATTGAGAAACTTGAAGCTGGGGAAAAAAAATATCAACTTGAAAAGACAGGTCCTTAGGCATATAAAGTTACTCCTAAATTAAAAGGACATCTGAAGCTCAAGCATTCCTAGTAAACAATATCTAATAACTTTAAATATATGTAATAATCGTAGATGAGATACTGCAAAGATATTAGTTTAAAGATGAACAAAAATGTTATTAAACCAAGAAATCAAGTAATCAGATCTGATCAAAACTATTTTGGAGAGAAAGATTCATTTTTGCAAGAGATTTTGGAAAGAAAAAAAACTATCAACATATCAAATCAAAGAAAGGATGGTGAGCTTTAATCTAAACAAACTTGGTAACATTAACAAGGACTAACCAATGAAGGCTGAGACAGACACACTAAGAGACAGTACCAAATAGCTGTGCTGTACTTCACAAGACAGTTGACTGCAGGCCCAGCTGGCCAGCTAGACTTTTGGCACTCTTCAAATTTATACTTGACTTTTTTCTTAATCACTTTCAGTTTGTAGAAAGCTAGGAGGAAGAGACAGGGTCAAAATCATATTCTTTATCCCTAGGCTCCAGGAGTCAAACAAGGGACAGACAGACTTTCCATTCAACATCACAACTTTGCCACTCTTCCTTATGAGCTGCCAAAAGGAAGAGGAAAAAATTTTGTGCAAAAAATGGCAGATCTGTCACCACCTTCAACACGAGCTACAAGAAAACTATTTTCTTCCTATCTTTTACAATTTATCATAAAATTAAGAAGGGGCGGATAAAATTAGGAAGATTAGGAGAGAGGTACACATTCCTCCAAGCTTAAGCATTTTTATTAAGTACTAGCTATCTGGGCGCTCTCCTGCCAACAGTCAACTACTTAATTATTACCAGCTTTTGAGACCAGTAAAATTCTGTGAAGAACAGTTGGTTGGAACTTAGAAAACCTCAGCCAGCCAGAAAATTTGGTGGTATTCTTCACAAGTGTTACTCTGTACTTAATGTCTACATTCTCTATTACATTCATTTTCCACAGCTCTCCTCAGTCTTTGGTACACAGGGAAGGATGGCACTAGGCGTGCCTACAGTACTAACACATGAGCTGGTTAACTTCAATTTCATTGCATGCTCCAGTCAGGTTTTCATTCAGTAAAGCAAGAGGAAGCCTGTTATTTTTCTGACTGTTTTCACACAGAATATGGAGGTATCAGTGCTTCCCTTCTCAAGATGAGTTCTGTAAATACTGGGAAGGGATGTTTCAGTCCAAGACAATGGCCTATCAGTGTTTCATCTTTGCTCAGACAAAAAATTACTTTCTCCCTAAGACTCTGTAGAGAAAACAGTATTCCAAATAATACAAACAAAGTACAGTTCAGAGTAAAATGTAAAGAGAGAATGCCCAAAGAGAGATGGACTTTGTAGTCTGACACTAAATAAGCCTCTTCTGCAAGCATATGTTGTTCGACTACAGTAGTTAACAACTGATTTAAGATGAAAGCTGTACAGATATGAGATATATTTAACCAGAAATTGGGAACTTCCTTTCACATTCTAAGTATAAAGACTGCATTAATTTGGTATAGGAAAAAAAACCCAACATACTTACAGGTACGCCATAATCAAAGATCTGTACTCACCTTTCATTAAGAATTATACTAGAAAATTACTGAGTTTTATATTACAACTTTTTGGAAATGTGAAGACAAGGGACAAACACCATAGGAAGACATTTCATATACCTGTTCTCCTTGCCATTTTGTATCACTGAATGCCTATCAGCAGTGGTTCTTTCACTACAAACATATGTGTTGCGCCGTGTCATTGCTCCGGGGGCAGTATTATTCTACAATTAAAAAACACAGGCTTGTTATTCCCTACGAGAGGCTTTTCTAGAATTAAGTCTACATATAATTGAAGGCTGGTTTACTTCATGCTAGTTCTACACAGTTATAAAACTTAGAGTAAATCATTAAGTCAATATACAAACACCTTCCAGCATCTTTAAGGAATAACGCAAGAAGAAAAAAATAATTCTAACAAGTTGTTCTCGTGTTTCAAGTTGATGACTCAAAATTTATATTGCTTAAAGCTTTTAATTACCAATGTTCTGAATTACAAATTCTCAGCATGTATAGCATTCAGCTACGTATGGTCAGCCTATGTCTTTATAGCCTATTTTTGAAATACTTTACCACTTGCAGATTGCAGAATTTTCCTTTAAGTTAAAATCATACCCTTAAACAACATAGGAAAGCAAAGACTTAAGAAACAAATATGGTAAAATTCAGTGGGAACATAAACATGGACTTCTAAATATTAAAATATAAACCACTAGATGAGTTTTTAAAACAGGGAAGAGTAAGTCAAAGAGACAAATTGCAGAGAATTTTAATAAGACATTTTTAAAAATATACACTTAAATACAAGCATAATACATTGAGGACAAGAGAACCAGGGGAACTTAAACTACAGATCTTACTTTAGAGGGGAGAAAAGAAATAGAATTACTTTGCCTCTGTCTTTACAGAGAAAGAGGGTGGAGATATGCCCAAGTTGGCGGTCAATTTTCCAGGAACGACTGAGAAGCTAGGTAATTCACAGATAACAGAATTATAAAAAGTTAGATGCAATTATTGTAGGAAAAGCATGGTGGTCCAGATAAACATGCACCCCCAGGTTGTAGAAGTAGTAAAAGCTGGCAAGCTTTGTATTTTTTCTCCCCACCCCAAGAACATAACACAGGAAACTGCAAATGGTTGAAAAGTGGAAAAAAACCTTTAAAAATTTTCTTTAAAGAAAAGGATCACGAGGCAAAGCAGGAAGCAAACTAGGCTATTAACGTTAAACGTCACTGCTGGGGAAAGTCTTGGAGGAGACTGGCGTAAGGGAATGACTGGTCAGCACCTGGATAAGCACATGTTGAATAAGGGTGGCCACTAAGAATCAGGCAGGGGACTTCATGCTCAACTAACCTTTTGGAGTTCTTTGAAGAATTACTGCTATGACAGTCAAAGGAAATTCAGCGGATTTTTAAAATAGCATTAAGAAAAGGTTTCACATAAATGGTCACAGCAGAGAACCATGGGAAGAAGGATAAAAAAAAAGGAAAAACTAGTTCAAGCACAAAAGAAGAGTAGCCAAACCTTTTTTGTTTCCAAACCTGAAATAAAACTGTTAAAGTGGAGTGTTCTCAATAAGCAGCAAAAGCTCCTCTAGTGCTTTAAGGCAAAATACTTGCTATACAGGGAATCTCAAGCAACACAATCCCTGAGCTGCGAATTTAACAATGAAACCATCTTGTCTGTTTAAAAGACTGCTGACCTGTTATAAATCTTCATGTGAATATACAAATAAAAACAAAAAAAATGAACTGTGCAACCTCCAGGTGTTAAAAAGTACAAAGAATGTCAAGAGTATTTTAGATTAGCAGAAATATTAATTAAATCATAAGACGTATGTAGGTGTCTCAAGGATTCTCAAGTATTCTTCCCTGAATATTTTTTAGGGATAGGCATGTGCCAAGCACCAGCAGAAGTCCTTCTGGCCCCTTGCTTGTACTTTATTCCTTACACATCACTTGTCTTCAAATCTGCCTTTTTAAATAAGCCCTCAATGATTGATCAACTTTCCTCTGACGTTTATCCATGTGCAAACTCCCCTGTCTTTACTAAACTTGCTAGCAATAAAAACTCTGCACCTAAGGTGAAGTTTTGTTTACACGTTCTTGAGAGGTCATGGTGTGCAAGACACTTTGTGGAGCCCTTGCAAGACAGTGATACATTGAAGTGTTGCATATCAGTATTAGCATATCATTTTGTTCTGTGTTCCCAAACATATTAAGAGTTCCTGGAATATCCAACTGTTTTCCTGGTGGGAAATATACACAGTAATGGGTAGTTTCTTTCTTCCCACCTGTTCCCTTAGAACATTAAATATTTGTTTCCCTTGAGAAGACCTCACGTAACATTAAAGCGTACTGCGATGCTGCACATCTAGAAAGATAAGACAGCAATCTCTGTGCTAGATCAGACTTTAAAGACTATGCATTTTCAGGTTTGGGAGTGGACAGGTTTTAGTAATCATATGTGAAATCAGAGGACTCTAAAGATGTACTTTCACAGCTCTTTCTGGAATGCAAATACAGAAGGATCAGTATACATTTTTTTCTGACTTCAGACTTGAGAGGTCATAAGAGATTTAAGCATTACAAGCTTTCAAATTTCAGTTTCAGCAAGCATACAGTCTTGGTATCAGGGCCTTTACACTTTTTAGCATAAGACCTTTCACAATTCATCAGGGAAGTTCTTCGGCTATGACTTTTATTCAGCCGATCTACACACTATTAATCTGTGGACATGACTGAATGGCACAGATGCACAGCACAGGAAGCCTGAGACTTGTGTCAACGGCACCACACTCCCTAATGTAATAACAGGACTTAGGGTCTGGGTTAGCTGTGTAAGCCCATTCTCATGGCATCATGTGCCCTCTTTGCAGGAGGTGCTGACACTGCAAAAGCACATGTTGAAACTTCTGAACGTACACAGGAGGTCTAATCACAGCACAAAGCATGAATTTGTGGTGTAGAGTCCTCCTCTTTTCCTAGACAAGTCTCATGTCCATTGCTTAGGCAGGCTATTTTCACATTAAGAGACACTGAGGTGAGGACGGATTAAAAACATTCAAAGAGTCAGCTTCTGAGTTACAGTAATGAACCAATCTATTTACTTAAGAGCACTGGTATATTTTTTGGTCCTAAATGACTTTCCAAATACACCACCTATTCTCTTCCAGTTTTCTTAAAGCTATACTAAGGGCTCTGGGGCAACCTTATTACAAGCACTGAGGAAAAATACAAAGCTGTGAGTAATAAACAAGGAGTTATTAAAACAAGGAGTTATTAGTTGCTGATAACTATGTAATCCCTGTAGCAGGTTTTCGTTATTAACTTGGTATTTGCCCAGTGAACTTGAAGATTTTTGACATGCACTTGTTCAGCTTGCAGAACTATTTTGTTTGCCAGAGTTTAAACACACTGTCAACTTCACAAATACAGCTTGGAGCCCCTTACTCCAGCCCCAGACTTAGCTATCTGCTCTACAAGTACAACTCTTATCCTTAAGTGCTGCTTGTAAGATTTGTTATTTAATAAAAGCAGTACATGACAGGCTAAGGGTCTCCAGCAAGAACCGGTTCTACTACTTTCTCTGTATCTGTCAAAGTACTAACTGTTTTTAAACAGTATTTTTCTCTTCAGTGATTTTCTCATCATATTATTGAGTGCTCGATGAGAACACAAACTCTCCATCTCAAACTTTTTTCAGCTTCAGGACAATATGCTAACTCCAACATCCTTTTTTTCCTTCTAGATGCATGCTGATCAGTTCCAGGAATTGTGTAAGAAGTCAGTGTTTCCCTCCATCCCCAACAGACAGATATACAGTGATATCACAAGTCTGATTCCATGTTCACCACCATGTACCACTGCTTGTCAAAGATCAGTTGGATCAGTTGCACACTGAATCAGAAGACACAAGTATCCTATGGTTATGAGCTCATATTTTATTTCAGCTACAGTAGTTCAAAATTTGAATTAAGACAGCTGGAATAAATCCCCAGGATTTGGGAGTGGTGTACAACAGCAGATCAAAATACTAAAGACAGTAAAGGTAAAGTATGTTGTAACTGTAATGCAAAGCTGAATTAGGAACTACACAATACTGTCCAATGTAGGACAAAACTGATTTGATTATCCTACCATTTTGAGACTCAGTAGCTAAGAACTGTCATACAAGACAAAAAATCTGAGTAGGTTCTGGATTGATCATAAACCAATGAAAAGGGCAGGGGACCACAAAAATCAGAAAAGGGTCCCCCAAAATCATGAGCTCTTGCTCACATTTATGAGTAACAAACAGCTGCTACAGTAGAAGATGTGTCTTTCCAAGGAATCTCTTTGGCTGAAATCCTCCAGACATATCACTATCACTCACCAAGACAACTGACAATATAGAGCCAGTAAGGTAAAACAAATCTTATTTACTTCTTTTGCTTCAGACTGTCAGACAGCTGTGAGCTCAGGAAGTTCTGTTCTCCTTTATTGTAAGTAATGGTGCTGAGTATATGGCCAAATACAACAGCTTTGTGGGGTAAGTTTAAAAAAAAAAACCAAAACAAACCACTCCACTGCAAGTTGAATAAAGAACTGGAAAGTTATTTCTTCTGAAAAGAAGGAAGTTTTTCAATACAAAATTCTGAAGTTTTAGAAATTAAATGTTACAAGGCTCAGGAGTTATTATGTGAAAAGAGATTTCCAATTTTGCCTCAGAGGGAAGCACCATAGAGTACACAATTTAAAGCCAAACCAAACAAAGGATTTTCTTTTCTGTTGGCACACTGCCTACTGTTCAACCCTGTAAATTCACTAGTTATGCACCTTAGTGTGGGTTTTTTGTTGTTGAGGTTTAGGTGCAGGTGGGAGAAGCCCACAAGGACAAAAGCCAGGCATACTGCTTTTAAACACAGATTGAAAAACACCTTTGAACAATTTTTAGAGCTACATTTCTTTGATAGTCTTAATATACATAACTATGACTTGGAATAGCCAGTTTAAGAACAAAGATTAGGTGGTTCCTTAATATACATGAAACTACAGAACAGGACAATAAAAGTAGAGATTTCGCTCTTCTGTACAGAGGCCAAAGATGAGTAGTTGGTGATAATGGGAATAAGTCATATGAAATTTCAGGGGACAGCTTTCGAGTTCAGGCGTTTGTTTTTTTTTTTTTAAAAAAACGATATTTTAATACCCAAATTTCGTCTGTTTACGAACAGCTACTAGTGCTAATTATTAATACCTACTACTTCAGGAATATTAAAAGGTAACTTGAGTAGCTGACTGATGAAGGGGAAAAAAGGCAACTGTATGAGATACCTACATTTACTCTTGATGAATGAAATTAGCACCACTGATAAATCACAGATTTAACACTTTTCCAACCCTGAAAAACATTGCATAGTTTTGATAAATAAGAGTTTCTACTTACACTAGGAACAGCCGAACTTTTCTTACGTTCAGGAATATCAGCCTTATTGGGATTGCTGGCATTTCCAAGCATTGGACTAGCTGGTGCAATTCCTCTTCCTGCAACAGCACTACTGCTGGATTTTCTTGACTGAATTCCTTCCTCTTTGAGGTCACTGTCTGTAGTACTAGTCTGGCTTCTTTTGGGATAAGCCACTACTGAGGGGATGGACGGTCCAGCTTAAAAAATGAACAAAAAGAAACAGGAACGGTATTTTTCTTCTCAGAAGTGCAGTAGCTATTTTTCACTACAACAGAAATGTATTCATGCATGAGAATCAAAATAATTGGGCTGGAAATTGAGTTGCAAAAAAGTAATTATTTAAATGATCAAAATGTGTGTATTTCAGAAAACAATAAAATATTATGAAAAACAAAAACCTTTCCATGTTAAGATACTACTTGATTTCCATGAAAGGATTATGAATTTCATGGAAATTTCTGGTGTTTTGAACACTGACATCAGTTTGGGCTTGCTAGGAAAAACCCTTTAAAGTCATCTTAAAGATACTTAACAAGTAACTGACTCAAATCAGGCAAGCCTTCCTGAGCACAAAGCTGGCACATGCTGTTCAAGTCAATTTCTATCTAACAAAACAGGCTCCTGAGACAGGAACCTGGTGACACAACTGTGGACTAATGGCCAGCAGACTACGCTCCTGGAACAGCCCAGAAGCAGCGGCAGTTTGCCACCAGCCTCCCCGGGTGTGCCAGGAACAGAAAACTGCTTTGGCACACCTGAGAACGAAGAGCCCCTTCAACAGTCCCAAGCCCCCTCTTGCTTTAATATTTTCCTGCGCATGGGGAAAAGCCTGTGGAGAAGTCAGGATTGTATTTTCTGCTGTCTCAATTACACCTCCTCCGAAGGGGATACATCAAGATACATCAACTCTGTAGTCAGTGTTTTAATAAAAATTAATCAAAAAGTGTATGTATATGCACACGCATAAAATTACATATAAATATATGTATAAGATATATTTACTTTAAAAGCATCACAAAACACAGTAACCATTATCCCAGGAGAGTTCCCCAAGAAAAGCAACCTCTGAATGCACTTCAGGTATTTAAAAGCAGACCTAAGCCGAGACTCTTTTTATGAGTCAGTGTCTGAGCAGGAAGATGTTTAAGCTATCTAGAAAACCTTCAGCTACTATCTTGCACACTCATTAAGCAGAAGAGTTCTAAGTCTGTATGAGACACTGTTCTTTAGAAATTTAATTCCTGCAGGACAATGAAGTGACACTACCCTCAGGAAACAGGAAACAAGAAATATTGGCAAACTGACATTTCTTCAAGTTTTAGACACAAGCTGACCTACTAGTGTCAAAAGAAAACAAAAGCTGAACAGACATACAAGAGCATGGGGGAGGAGTGCTGTGCTTTTCATGAAAAAGGGGGTTGCAACACTCTCTTCAATTTGTGTAACAAGACTTTCCCAGCATGGTCAGGAATGCAAGGGATAACACAAAGCAGAATGAGAGAATTAATTTGGTGTATTCAGCATTTCTCGAGACACTGTTTTTAAAGGCTTTATAACAAAACTAATTTTAAAAAAATAGTTATTCAGTAAATTATTTAACCCCCATGCTGTGAGCTACACTGCTTTTATCATCCTTACCTTTGGGGGATGGAGACAAATTCAGAAACAAAGAAATAACTGGAAGTCACTAGATTCTGCAACACTGAAAATGAGAATTGCTCACCGTGATCGCTGTACCGCCGCTGTTTCTGGCTAGAAGATATGCTTCTCTGAACTTTATGATGAGGAGATTGTCCAGTGCTATTATTAAGATCACTACTTGGCCTAACTTTGGCAAGTGAAAGATTGCTGCTGGAGCTTGAATCACTTGCATCCAACTACAACACAAATGAGAACATTAAAAACGGAGTTCAGGCAAAACAAATTAAACATCCATCATGTTATGGGAGCAGTAACAGGGGAGGCAGAAGGAAGATGACTCCGGTACACAGGAAACTTTCTGACAGCAAGGAAATTAGAGGTCCCAACTTCTCTTAGATTGTTGTGCAACTGCCTCAGGTAAAACTCAGCAGAATTTGCACCTCCTCAAAGAGCAATCAGAAAATCCATCTCTACTTCCAGTACTCTCTCCTCGGAGAGTTATCTAGCATTTTAAAAGGAAGAGAGGATGCATTTCATAGAAGCCACCACACCAACTCCTCCAGAAGATGAACCAAGAGCAGTTTACTGATGGCAAGCCCTCTCAACATCATATGGAAAAGTAATCTACAATGCAAGAACTTTTCTAGGTTTATTGGTTCTGCTCCTTGGTTCTCTTAATATTTATAGCCGGCACATTCACACTTGATCTCCTAGACTAGACAGGACAGTAACTGGCACACAAAGTCCTTCAGATGAAGTAATTGCTGAGCAAGCAGGGTAGTTCTGGAGAGCTTAAAGGCTAGAGTTTACTGACTCTGAGCAAAGTGAGGAAAAGAAATCCCAGTACCATTTGGACAGTTGACACTGATAATTAGAATAGTGTGATTTTAGGTGTAATGGACTTCTGTGCAGGAATGCAATGCCTATAGTTACTGACTTAATTTTTGCTTCTAACTTTGCTAAGGACACTTTGATTCCTCTGTTTCTCTGCATGTGTAAGAATGGTACTTACCTCTGACGATTTCCTTCCTAGCAGTAGGTATGTAGCTGTGATTTCATCATACTTCATATTACTAAGGGATTCTTGAATTTCTTCTTGAGAATATCCCATTCCTACCATAATATCTAAAAACAAACACACAGCCTGTAAGTAACAGAAACACTCTGATGTTTAGGCTGGCTGAGTGCTTAAGTTCAAGAGAAAGAGATTCATGTTTAAAGAATTAAACAAAACAATTAAGTGTGAGAAGCCTGATGAAATGTCAATATTAAAAGATTAGTTACTTTTTCCAAATGGCAATCAAATACAGAGTGGTGGAAGAAAAAAACAAAACCACCCACATCATGCAAACAGTATCATATTTTGAAAAATCCACAATTACCTATTCTTTTCTGGTCCGAGATGTCTAGTTCTGGTTCAACAAAAGGTTTAAGTTCATCCTCCTCATGCCCTGCATTAATCCACCTGTCCTTCATAATTTGCTATAAAAGAAAGTGGTTTGTTAGTGCAGTACACTTATCCGCAAAGAAAATGAGCTGTTGAAAGAACTCCCCTATCTACCAAACACTAAGGCCTTTTCTAATTTTTCTTTTCCGGAACAGGCCCCAGCACCTACTCAACTATGCACATCAAGCCAAGCTGTTTTGCAATCAGCTGTATTCTGGCACACAGTGAAAGCTAAGAGCCTGTAACACAGGCCAGGAGCAGTGTGACACCTCTGACAAGTCTAGTAGGTTCAGGCTCAACTATGGAAGTTCATGAAAGCCAGTACTGTTTGGGTCTTTTCCCTCCATGATAGTACAAAATGCAGACAAAAGGCAACATCATAACCTAGCAGCCAACACTTCCAGTTACTATTTGAAAATGTGGAAAATGTGCTGGTGGATCATCTATTAATGCAGAAATCCACAAGGTAACCATCAGGATAAGTTGTATGACATATGCAGTTGTAGTCTCTCACTCATTTTGAAAGTAACTGTGGAGTAAGGTCTCTTGTAACCCCCATAAACAAAATTTAAAAGAAAAGCTGTATGCTTTACTCACACCCCACCCCCCGAACCCATGTCAAATAAACTACTCAGGAACAGTATGACAATAGTAAGTTACAACTCAAAGATACAGTTTGCAAAGTATGATTTCTAGCTTTCTGATGCACCTTATTTGTGTCATTACCTCTAGAGTGCCTCTTTTTGTTGGGTTTAGCACCAGGAAACGTTTGAGGAGGTTTTCACAGTCTGTGGACATGTAGAAAGGAATCCTGTATTTTCCCCTTAGCACTCTTTCTCTAAGTTCCTTTGTAACAGAAGAGAAAGAGACAGTAAGTTGTAAGCAGAAAATCACTTAAAACTTTAGATAAACAGGCCCAGTATGCCTACAAAAACACACCTTTAAGTTCTGTCCATCAAAAGGAAGGGATCCACTCACAAGAGTATAAAGAATAACACCTAAACTCCAAACATCTACTTCAGGTCCATCATATTTCTTCCCTTGAAAGAGCTCTGGAGCAGCATATGGTGGGCTGCCACAAAAGGTGTCCAGTTTATTTCCGACTGTAAACTCATTGCTAAAACCAAAGTCGGCTATTTTAATGTTCATATCTGCATCTAGCAATAGATTTTCAGCCTGGAAGAGAAAGAATGGTTTGTAAGAAGAACTTACTCATTCTTAAAAGGAAAAAAGATGAAACATCTGTTACCAATCCCTTTTTTGCAAGGTCTTGCTCTAGTCTATCATTCACACATCCCCTATTTTAAAAATCTCTGCACAATAGCTTCAAACTATGGGAGCTGTTATTCTAAGGGATATGCAATTTCATGCCAAGCTACAAAGAAGCCATACTTCAGCTTCATCATCGTAACTGGGAATTCATTCTGTTCAGGCCTAAAACTTGTCATACCTCTATCAAACCACCATTTTTTTCTTCCTAAAAGATCTCTCAGTTAACACTGACCTGCATCAGATTTGAATCTGAGCAAAGGGTGAGAGGCTTTCTTCCAGCAGCCATTAAATTTCTTTATTTAAAAGCCTTACAAATCCTCTTCTTTATATTTGACATGGTTCTACACTTTAAACATTTTCAAAACTTACTATAACACATGCAAACTCCCCCCCCCCCCCCC
>NW_020799101.1:11423523-11458128 GCF_003259725.1 Athene cunicularia
AAACCCCCCCCCCCCCCAAAATCTTAATATACACTACATTTTATCAGCCCAATAAAGATCACACCCACAGGTACAGAAGCTCACACACACACTTCATGCACTTTTTCCTACTCACCTTGAGATCTCTATGAACAATATGCTTTTGATGGCAATACTGCACTGCAGATACTATCTGGATAGAAAACAAATCCAATTATATAAATGACATCTCAAAGAAGCAGGACTTTTAATCAAAAAGTTCAACATTTATTACTAAAGTTGACATGTACTTATTCACTCATAGCTACATAACCAGCTACTACAGCAACCAGCATATTTGGGGAAAAGCTGCTAAATAACTTAGGTGTTTGTTATTTGATCTATATGGTTTCTACTAGACTTGAAAGAGTATTTTGTTTTTCCTGTGTGGCTAATTATAGACCAGTAAAAGCAATGACTTTCAGAAAGGTTAGGAAAGTATTTCCATTCCAATACTGTATACAGCTATCAAAGCTTTCCCTCTAGACTGACGTCTTCCAGTCCTTCTCCAAAGGTGATTTTTCATGCTGCAGCATGGAGAGAAAAGGGTAAGAAATGAGCTTAGCTACTGGAGAAACTACTGGGAAAAAGCAGCTTGTTTGTCAAAACTTATGCAGTGAGAAGCAACTATGCATCTGACAGAGGTCTGCTGCCTAAGTGCATATGGTTTATTGTATTTTGTATACTGTACAAGAATAGCAAGCTCAATGGAAAAAACTCCATCTCTCAAGTGTAATGGAGTAACTTCTTCCATCACAATTTCCAAATACCAAGTTTTTCCTGCTTCATATAGAAAACTATAAGCTATTTGCACAGTACAGTGTCGTAGTACACTGCTTTAGATTCATAAGCATTGCTGCAGAACTCTACATGTATGGAAAAGCTGGATAAAGTCATACTGTTACCTGATCACAAATGTGGTCAAATATATTTTATTGTCATGCATACGTGGTCAGAATTGAGGCAGATGTTATGACTTCCTTAAGTGGAACTGCACATAAAAATAACTCACTGTAATCACTATGCTTAAATAAATGTATTTCCATTCTTCATTCAAGATTAAGAAAATCTCCAACACAAAGATGAGGCATCACTACTGCTACAAAAAAAACCCCACTTGTGATTGGACTGCCGAGCTTAGTACAAGAATCCTCCTGTTCTGGTAAGAAGCAATGTTCTTTCTCCTAGTATTTAGTCGGTGAAAGTAAAGTAGGTCAGAGAATTGACTTACAAGTCAATTTTGCATTTGAAACATAAGCACCAATGTTATGACCTTTGAGCTCCTGTATTAGCCACACACGTGTAAAATGTTACTTTAGAAACCAAGCAATCTATGGAAAGTTGAAGTATTTCCATTTCCTACACTTTCATTCTGGTTTTGCTTGTTCCTTTTATGTATTGGCTCCCTCTTTCAGACTTCAAGTTCAGCTTTTTACAGTTACCAAAACTGCCAAAGTGCTCCCACGCTACCACCTGTACCACCCTTTTGGTTCTCCTTCCTTTCCTCTCCACTACCACTACTTCAGTGCTAGTCACAAGATCACTCTGCAGGGGCTTCTCCAAGGCTGATGGCATGACAAAAACCTCAGAGACACAGCACTATACCTCTCGCTTCTATACTGCTTTTACTCTGACTAAGAGCGGAAGGTCTAGCAGATGATCAATCAGTTGTTTCCTTTGGAGATGCTTTTGAACTACCCTGCATTGCAACAGGATAGCACAGAGACTGCAGAAGCTAGTCCAATCTAAATAGAAAGCAAATAATACAATGTGTATGACATCAATAATTGAAGAACAGCAGTCGTAACTGAATGAAAAATAGCACAAAGCATGGCTGCACTGGATTGATTCCCTTGTCTTCCACCTTCATCACTGCTTCCTTTGACAGCCCCCTCATCCCCAGTCTACTTGAGTGTGAGAAATTTGCTGACGCTTGGCAGGTGGGGAGAGGGAGGAAACAGCAGACTTTTTTTGCTAGAGGTAACAACTGGAGCATTGGGAGGGATTTCAAAGATCTGTATAATCATAGGTTTTAAAAAACAAGTTGAAACAAGTTATCTCTAGGCAGAGAAACAATTCTTCATAAGGATTAAATGACAAAAGGATAGATAAATGACCTCTCAAGGTACCTTCCACACTGCCATGAGTACTTTGCTTCTTAACGGGAACATACACATGTAAGATGTATTTTATGGATTTTTTTATTTTGCAAGATCTGTCCTAACATCTACCAGCATTAAAAAATCGAAGCTGCTTCTGCAAGGAAAGAGTGGGAAGAGTGAAGGAGGCCAGATCTAATTGGCTGCAGTAAAGGAAGAGATGGAATTAATACGCATGAATTTTGGGAGACCCTCTGCCTTCAGTCTTGGCTTCCCATTGTGCATTAATTCTTATCCAGATGGGCAGATTTTTCTATGGAAAAAGGATGGTAAGATCAAACCTGAACTGCTTGGAAGCCTGTAAGAGAGGAAAAAAAACAAGGTGACATTAAGAATGCAGAATGTTCTGGATTTGAATTTCTCACACATGGCTGCACAAAAGGAGTTTGAAATGGTGAACTGCAAACCATGGTTGTATTTTTAGTGTTTGTACCCTCCTCTGTGCTCCTTGTCAAGCGTGACTGGAATAACACGATCACTGTCTTTGACATTCTTATTTCCTGCTAAAAACCTTAAGTATGCGTAACAAAATGGACCAAAAAAATGTGTTGGTTTTTTTTTTAACAAGCAAAGAGGGAAGAATTACCAAATTCTGCTCTTTGCCTGCTAGAGAGGAAGTGCCTCCTCAGATATAACACAAGTGTTTGATCCAGAAATCACATCTACTGAAAGAAGAAACATGATCTGAAAACAAGATATAATACAACCTATTGTAAGAACTAAGCTCAATACCAGGGCACAACTGTTTCTTCAGTTTAAAGAGAGCCACCGTCTGTTAAACCAGTTAGCAAATTAAAAAAAACCCCAAACTATTATGTCATAAGTCTCTATCTAACATAAGAACAGCTGCACTGAATCAGATAAAAGGTCTACAGAGAGCATTCTCCCTCCAACAATGGCTAAAAGCTATATGAAGCTATTCTGGGACTACAGTAAGGTGAAATGAATAGTTTTATGACCTGTAAACCCAATAAGATCTAGTTTCCTTTGACACTGTCCCACAGCCAGAGTCCTAGTGTCTAACAAATGCCAAACTGATCAAAGTTGCCTGTACTGAGCACAAAACTCAGTACAGCATAGCAAAGCAAAAGCATAGCAAAGAGCAATGAGCTCATGCTATAGTTTCTCTCCTTGGGTCGTTACTAGGATTCTCTTTTTCCAGGCACTCATGCTTCTTAAACTCTCTAGAGTCTCCCATCTTTGCAATCAAGGTCCTCTAAAGTTGGTTGTGCTCAGTAGCTGGGAAGTCAGATGTTGAGGGAGGACAGACAGAGCACAGGTGCCTGCATCAGGAGACAAGGCTTAGAAGAAGAAACTGAAAACATATTCCTGTGTATTTCAGTGGATTCAAGTGAGGCTATCTATATATCCTTACAAACTGCATTTAGTCTATCAAAGTTCAGAAAAAGCTCAGCATCTGAAGTACCTAAATTCAATGCTTGATGGGTCAAATACCCAACTCAGCAGGTTAACTACCTTTTAAATTCTTTCCCTTCACATTTGTTTTTGAAAAATGAAGTTACATTTATCCTGTACTACCCACATTTTGCCATAAAATTAAGCACTAAAAGTGTACCTGTAAAACACGTTTGACCTGTTTCCACAAGTTTTCACTTAAAGGGGAGTCGAATTGTTGGGAAAAAAAGTAGGTAATTGTTGAACAAACATGCAATTTCAATGGAATTACTGCAAGATCTTTTTCCACACAGCTCTTGACAAAAGAAACTGAGGACAAAGAGCAGAGAACCATACCAGTAAAAGTTTACAACATTCACATCTGAGAAAGAATAGCAAATCCTCTCAAGTTACTCTGAAGCACTTCAAGTGGCCTTACAAAGAGCAAGGCAACAGCCTGGGATTTAGAAGAGAGGGCTGAAGTGGAAATGACTGCTCCACAATCCATCACATCTACTCTAACATACCACAGAAACACATGCCAGAAACCCTCAATCACAAAGTAAAGTTCTCTACCTGCTGGAATATGAAAGGGAGGGAAGCAGCAGCAGAAGATATGTAAGATTATGTTAAAGAGGAAGAAAAAAATTACCTTACTATCAAGTGGTATCACCCCAGTGATACAACTTCTGGGGATAAAGTCTACAGCTGCCTTTTTGGAGTAATTTTGTTTGTTGTTTTTTTGGTGAATTTGTTGGCTTGGGGTTTTTTTCCCCCCAAAAAAAAGACTGAAGAGGGTAAATACAAGATTTAAAGAGATGAAAGAAAACAAAGGAACAAGGATTTCTCAGAAACACTTTTGCTGCCTCCTTATGTTGGGTTAAATACATTACTATTTTTCTTTACTTTCACTGCTACTTTTGAGCTTTTTGCTTATGTTGCTTTCACACAACTCTTACCACAGAGGGAGCAAAACAGTTGTGGCACAGTTTCCTAGTTCCCTAGTTGTTCCTTTCAGTCACACTGCCCACACTAGAGAAGTGTAAAAGTTTTCTTTACAAGGCATTTTGTGAAAGTCATTAATCAATCTCCTGGAAGTCTCACATATTCTATAAAATTTCTTCTACTTTTGTATAGCTACACTTAAGAAGTGAAGCTACCGAAGCCTCCCCTTAAAACAGTGAAACTCACTGCCACATCATTGCCACAATTCACCAGTTTAAAACCACTACACATCATCCAATAAAACATTAATGTCCCTATTCATTATTTTAAAGTGTCATTAATTGCAAGCATAATTTTGATACTTTTCACATTATCTAGGTTATCAAAGTGACCAAGTTTCTGCACAAGAGCAGGAAACAAAGTATATCAGACCAGTCGGGTCTGCAAATGAAACTCTAGATGCTATAAGAGCAGAGATTTAAATTGGTTATGCAAAAATATTTGGTTACATCCAACACTGCTCTACTGTAGAATGGAAATGCTTTTTACAGATCAGTTAAATTTTTTTGCAGGGCTAGTTTATCCATCATTAAAAAAGCTAAAGTAACTAGCCTAGAAATGACTTTTCCATGACTTTTTAGAACAACAATTAAACTGCATATTTTCATGTAAGCAGATGGATGTGGACGGGTCCCTGTAACATGCACAGCCTGCATTTTGAAACTGGTCTGCTTGTAGCCTGTTACATCTGAATAACTTCCAAAATATTACAGACCAGCTGAACTAAGGATATATGAAATCAACCCAGAGGAAATGCATTCTGGAACAAGACACACTTCCAAATCAAGCAGTAACTGCGTTTTGGCACTCCTGGACACCCTGGCACACGGCACACTAAGGAAACTAGCACCACTGAAGGGACTTCCAGCCCCTTCCAAGTACTACTGTAACCCAAGCTTCTTTCTCATTAAGGGCTACAAGTCTACAACATGCTGAACACTGCAAGAAGTCAAATGCAAAGGACAGCCATTTTAATCATTTCAGCATTAAAAAGGAGGGTGGGAAGAGTTGATGTTATACATACCTGTCTAAATTTAGCTCTAGCCTCCTTTTCCTTCATTCTTCCATGTGCAACCAGATAGTCAAACACTTCCCCTACAATTCAATAAAGAGATAGATTAATGCCAATTTCAGACTCTAGAGATTCCTCTCTAGCAGTTGCCCACAGCAGCTTCACTGGAATGACTGTACTTCAAGTTTATGATTACAGGTTGGCTCAAAAGAACAAGACACAACTGCTATGCAATTACTACACCGTCATCTCTTAAACAAGAAAATAATAAGACTTAATGAATGACTGAATATAGACAAAAAAATCCCATTTCCTTCCAATTATTTATGATGGAAACTTAGCAGCATACTTCTGTCCTGTAAATAAACATTCATAGACTTTCTCACAACAGTTTATTTTGCCCCACAAAAAATAGCTTCATATATGAGAACATCTGATGATATTTCTAAATACTGTCATAGTAGCACTAGAATTTTTCATCGTGCATGTGTATAAAATTGTTCTAACCAAACCCCCAAAATCTTGTCTTTAACCTAGGCTTGGAAGAGGTACCCACAAGGAATGTTGCAACAGCGAGCACAGTAGGACACACTGAAATAATCAATCACACAACCATCAGATCTGCAAGATACACTGAGAAGGATTTACTCCTGAACAAGCCCAGTGTTGTATAGCTATGGAGGACTAAAGGAGATTATCAAAGCAGTACTGAAGATCTGTTGTGGTTTGGGTTTTTTCCCTTTAATCGATCCAGTCATTTTACAACACATCAATAAGACTACAATGTTTGAGCTTTAAGTGCAGCCAACTGGCCCATGAAACACTGACATGTTTGTGAGAATAAAGGAGATTTGCTTTACTAAAAACCAATAGTCACCTACATAAGAACTCCTACAAACAGACTAGTACACAGTTTTAAAAATTCTTCACTAATATGTAAAATTAATGAAAACTTTGTAAGTGGATCAAATATCTAAATCTTCTCTACTGAGCAAGAAAACGTTGTTTTGTAGATAGCTACCTCATAAGGGCAGAGCTAAGTAACTCCACACTTATTTCTGAAAAGAAGCAACTCCCCCAAACTGGAATAAACCCCCCATATTCATAAAGAAGGAAAAGCAATAATGAGCAATCCGAGGGAACATCAAGATTTTCTACAAAATAGCCTTACTTCCCTCTGTAGTTATTATTTAATACTCAACTCAGATAACTCTCTCAGCTGTATTTCACAGCTGTTTCTTAAAAAAAGGTGAAGTAACAAACCTGAACACTTCTTGATAATTCAGGAAAAATGACACCAAAGACAGAATTAGCCCAAATTTATGCAAAGTGTTGCAGTTGTAGCAACAGTTTCTTTCATCCTGCAGCCACAGAGTTCATATGCATCACGCATGACCAGTATCTTGATAAAGAGAAAACATGGGGAATTGATGCCTGCCGCTGACATCAGCGGCCATTCCTGTCTTGCACAACATGGCTCATGCAAAGTGTACTGCTCACAGCCTTTTAGACCAGTACAGTATGTGTATCTCTGTTACTCTGAGAAAGATCCTCACTGCTTTAGACAACCACTGGCCCTTCTGCCTCCTAGAAGCTAATCACTAGATGGCAATAGGACTTCATTTCTAAGTCTAACACCATCAAACAGGACAGAGATGCCTCCACAAACATCTGTACTAGCCATTTTTAACAGTATTTTAGCAACTTTGTTCCTGTTTAGACAAATCTTAGCTGAGCATTTAGGAAGCTGCTAGAAGAAAACACAGGCAGGAAGATAATCATTACTTGATTTATAGTAATTTGTTAAACTTCAGGTAGTCTAACTTCAGAGTCAGAATTCAGTGTTGATTTTCTCTGAAGAGAAGTCTCTATCTCCCTCTCAAACTAAAGAAAAGTCTTACATATTTCCAGTTGCTGATGCTAAAGGGTCACATTGACAAACTGAGTGCTATTAGGTTTTAGTCAGCAAGGAGTAAATTAAGCCTGAATACCTTAATTCTAGCTCTGGTGAAAATATCTGACATTGCATGATGTGCACCTTTCCCTCCCCATCTGCAATCAGGAATAAATGTTTAAGTTCCTCCTAAAATGGCCTAAGGCTAAGCCTAACAACTCTTGACAGTAGAAGGTCTGTGATTAAGATATGTCAATTGTCATCAACATCTAAAAACCAGAAGTTGCAGCACTCCTGCTTTTGAAAGCAACAGTTAAAGAAAAACAAAAATGTTTCATCTGAACATGTTTTTACCAAATATCTTACACAAAATAGGACACCAGAGTAGGGAGCTGAATACAATAGGAGAAGATGACACTTAGTACAAACAGGAACAACTGATGGCCAAATAAAGATTCCCATTAAATTTGAGTCGTGAATACAAAGCAAATGTTACTAAATTGCAGTAAGTTCAGAAGCTGGTTTTACAAGTTATAATTAATTATGTTGCCCAAAGAAGTCCCAGAGAATATTAAAGATTTTGCTTAATATTTTAGACTACCACGACATTATTAGTATTATATTTGCTGAAAAAGAAAGCAAAACTTCAAAGAAAACAAGTGCCTTCTCCCTCCTGGCAATTTGTTTACATGTGTCATCACAGCAGGGAAGTACTTACCCCCACTTGCATATTCCATTATTAAATAGAGAGTTTTTTCGGTTTCAATGACTTCAAATAGCTTCACTAGAAAAGAAAGCCATTTATTAATCAATTAACTAGTTGCAGAAGTACTATGTTAACCCCAAAGAGAATTCTGCCAGAGGAAAAAAAACACCTATTTGCTTGCTGCTTGATAATATCAGACCATCACCCTACAGAAACTTTTTTTCTGTCTAATGGAAAATATTGTAACACATTTGGTCAACTCATACAGGACATCATTTTCTCAAGAAACAGTATTCTGTTACAAGGGAAAAGCAACTAAATTAAGCAGAACTTCCACACATTTGAGCATAAGCAATAGCCATTTTTATGCAATGAACTGGGATATATGGTGACAAGTAAGTTATCAGTCAGATTGCTGACAGTCCCTTAACAATACTACGTCATCTAAATTTACAATCCAGAACAATTTCTTGACCACTTCTTGGTTTTGGTATATACTTACTTTGAATGAGAGCCTGAATTCAGTCAAAATCAGTATTATACTCAAAAGGAGCAAAATTATCAGTTAGTTATGCAAATAGTAGTTTTGTGCAAAGGGACCAAACCAGGGGTTTTTTGGGTTGCTTTTTTTTAAAAAAAAAACAGATCTGAAAAAGTATTTATTACTGCTACTTTACAGTAAATTGACACCCTAGTGCAGAATCATCTTTTAAACTCATACTACAACAATTTTAGCAGCAGAAAAGCTAAAATTTCTTCAGAGGTGGAAATTATGTGAAAGAAACAAGGTACCTATATTTGGATGATTTAAGATCTTCATTATTCTTACTTCTCTAAAGAGCTGAAATAAATATAAAACATGAAATAAGTTAATGAAATAGGTAACACCCATTCTTCCTAAAGCCTGATCATTTTGATATATTTATTTTTTTTAAAAAAAGGGCAAACATTACTATTAGCATTTCAATGAAGTTCATGAAATAAGCACATGGAATAAGAAAGAGTTGAGTGCCTGCTTCTTTTAACATCCCTCCCCAAGCAAATCAACCCTCAAAAACCTGAAAACACCTATAAAGAGCTCCAGATAGTTCAGTAGAGAAGTGATCTCAGCTCAGTGGTTCGCAGCCTTTTGGGGCCAGAATATCATTATCAACCTACGCAGTTCCTGTCCGCCAGTACATCTCACACCATCTTTCACCTCCTTCACAGAAAATACTGTTTCCAAAGTTTCAGAGCTCCTTTTGAAGACCACTGCAGTATGTTACTGGTATGAATTCATCCCTCTTCAGTGCTTTGTTAAAGCCATGGAATTACTGTGCTACAAAACCCACAGGTGAAAAACCAGCTGCTTATATTGCACAAAAAGTGTGTTATCCAACTACACAGCAAGGAGAAAGATTCAAGGGGAGATGGGGAGGCAAAGCTCCCCCTCGGCCCTTCAGAAACGTTCCTACAAGGCAAATGAGACACAGCAGCATCTAGTCCTGGGTTTGTCCCTGCAGCTCCACTGACAACACTGGCAGACACCCAGCCTCCAAGGCTGCTCAGCCAGTACAACACACTTGAACGTACCTGCCAAAATTAAGAGCTGAATACAAACAGTGTTTTCCTGACCCCAGCAGACAGAGGAAAAGACCTTTACTTCAGGGATACAGTCTCAAAGGTATCACCTGCTCCCACCCTCTTCACCATCCACCTTCCCATGCAACAAGGGCTGTACTGCTTCTCTTTATGCAAGCATTGGTGTTAGCCCAGACTGACACACAAGGTCCAGGAACAAATTTAACAGAAAAATCTCACAAAACACACAAGTCCCTCAAATAAAAACACTCCAAGTTTTCTGCTGCAGCTCCCTTGCCCATGCCAGCTTATCTATTTTGACAGGATGGGTGGTGAGGGAGTACCATTGCCCACTTCAAGCTGTAGCATGACATTACATCAACAGCGCTGCATCCAGAGAACACATACCGATTGTAAGGATCTTGCTTCCCCCACCCCGCCCTGCCCTAACACAAATACCCATGTGAAGAGGGTTTTGCTTGAGTAGTTACTTCCAGAGTTATACAGCCTATCACATAAAGTTTGTGTTCTTGCAACTGGACAACAACATTGGAATGACATTAACAAACCACAAATGAAAGCAAAGTCTGCGACTGATCAGCTGTTAATTATTTTCACCTCTGGCAACTGTCTTTCTAAGAAGAGTTTTAAGATGCACATAAATCCCTAAGCATCATACTAAAAATGCCATAGGGGGTGTTACCAGATACAAAACATTGATTTTAATGAAACTGGTTAATAGCAGATGAACTAAAATAGTTCCACTTCCTCTCACAGAAAAGACAAGATAAAAAATTATTACCAAAAAATCAAAAGGCAAATACTATCATATTCAGAAAACCCAAAGAATTATCTTTTTAGGCAGTAAAATATAAATGGCAGTCAAATGCATAGCTGTTTTCACTCTGCAGCTCTCCCTGCCAGCCCAAGACTCCAAAGTGTTGACCTTCTTAAACCTCAATTATTTTCTAACAGCATGCTTCAAAAAGTGGGAGTAATCAAGAGGTTTTTATAAACCTAACACCAACTTTTACAGGAATACCAGAAATGTAACAGAGCATATTGAGCTTAATGTAAAGAGACTGAAGCAGAACGAAAATCCACAGCTCCACAGGAACACAGACATGGGAGAAAAGAAAGAGTTTGTAAATAAGAGATATCAGCACTGTTATTAACAGTAAGGAAGCAAAAAGTGCTGCTGCAAGATTTGCCTCAGGTCAGACCAGATAAAGTGAAGACATTTAATATGTCTACATGTATTACTAACGACTCAAAAATCTGTAGGTGTACTTAATAAAATTTAAAAAACCATGAAATATAGGAAACAAACAGAAAACAACTAAAGAGTCAACAAGACAAAATCCTCATTCCTTTTTGTCTTAAAATAAAATTGGGGGTGTGGGGTGGGTGTGGTAGAAATTAAATAAATAGGAAAAAAAAAAAATCACCAGTTGTTCTAACCATTCTCTGCTTCCTGATGTTTCTGTAAAGGCTAAGATTTGGGGAGCAATCCTTGTTTCACTGCCCAACAGACCTCTCCCATGCCACTACCCCAGCTGTGAATGGCACACTACCTGAACACAGAGTAAAACTAAACAGTTTTCTAAATGCTTTTAATTATCTTATTATCCTTAAGCAGGTCTACACCTGACACTTCACTAGATGACAAACTGCTTAAATGCAATCAGGATTGACTGATCAAGTAAATTTTTGGCCATGAAATACAGCGTTTCAAAAATGCCACATTCGTGTTTTCTTTTTCTCCCTGAGAGATAAGCAAATTGTTGTTGGGTTTTTTTTAAACTATGTTATTTCTGGAGCTTTTTCATATGTAATTAAACAAGGTAGACTACTTCACCATCTCTCTCTGATCATTAGAAATTTAAAAGCAGTTGGATCTGTAGCTATTTTTTTCTTCTTTTTCATTCAGTTCAGCTGAACTGGTGTATAATATATTCTAAATACTCCGTTAATACTTTTAATCACAGCTCATATAATTGAAAGCCTCTGGTTAGCTTTTAAAGTTTTAAAGACAGTTTGCTTAATTCACTCCTAACTGATTGTTGCTATCTTCTACCTCCAATACTCAAATAAAACCTACTGGGTCAGACTCTCACTAAAGGCAACTCCACTGCTTCACAGATTAAGACCTTGGCTGTTCAGCCGTTAGCCTCTTTATCATCACCTCACCCACCTAAAAAAACCCCACACATTCATAGGCTTAAATATGGAAATACAGGTAGTCATAACTGGTGCCACCAAACAAGAACAGTCAACCAAGGGCAATACAGAATAAGACAGTAAAAATGAGGCTAAAATTCACAGTATCATAATATAAATGAATATATTAATTACTTTTTAAAAATATGTTTACTTGGCTGGAGCTAGCTACTTCCTCCATAGTACATTGTACTTTTTGATGCTCTGATGTGATGAGGTCAGGCTCATACTACATTTTGGGCTGCTCTAAATATAACACTGGTCCACAGGACAACAACTCTGCATTACTAACCTGAAGGAAGCACGTCAAAAAGTAGCTTCTACATATAAGCCATTTGTTGAACTGGGTGACTAGAAACAAGCTTTTTAAAAAACAACTGGTTTTGTCTCAGAGGAAATTAAAAAGAAAAATACTTGAGAATAGGATTCAACCACCATCAAAATCTTTATTACAGTGTTAGTTATATAAATGCACTTCAGATTGTGCTCCCCCAGTCAGTTCAAATGTTAAACGTGGCATCTTGACACAGAGCAACTTCTACAGGGTATCTTCTAATGCTTGACATTGTATTATAGTCTATTTTTGACAGAGGAATACAATGCAAAACATCATACAACTTTCACACAGAATGCTGAAAAAAGGTTTCCCTGATTTAATTCCCCCCAAATATTAAGTGCATTTTTCTAGCAAATGAAGTAGTAATTGTCATCACACAGTAAAATCCACTGCAGACAGCCAGGTACGATAAAAGCCCACATATCTGAGGTTCTCTGCCCCAGGAACACAGAGGTGTAACATCAGAAGACATAACACAAAGGTTCTCAATACAGGAAATTATTTTCTTAGTTTTAGGAGCTTACTTGCCATAATGAAATCATAAAGGCAGATGATCAACTGAAACCAGTGCTTATCAGTTCGTTTTCTAATACTAAGATTAAAAACTACTCCCAACTTGTTGAACGGCTCCTTTTCCATCAACAGGAGCTCTACATATGTTTCTAGTCAAAGACAAACATCCTTAGTCTGCCAAACAAATGAGTTTCAGCTTTGTTGTGGTCTGGTCCTTTGACTATAAGCCATGTTAGATATGAGGAAAGAATTACATTTGATTAATGCTGCTAGTTGACAAACTGAGTAAAAAAAACCCAACAAACCAGCAATAGAAGCACAGACACATACTGAGTAATAATCTTGGATCAATTTGACTTGAACTTTATTATGCTGAGACATCTGAAACAGTAAGGGAGTGGGGGGAAAGAAGGACCCATATTTTGAGCTAACGCGCTCTGAACACAGCAAAAGACAGATTAGAAGTGTTACTGCATTAGCTATTTCAAGAGTTTCAGTAATAAATTCTTTCAAAAATACCGAAAAAATTTTGCTAAAAAGCAAGTCAGTACACTTGTCCGATGCACAGTACCAGTGTACCCTAGCCTCCTTCCCCACAAAGCAGGGACTTTTCCTGAGATGTTGTCCCAAGCCAGCTCAAGCTTGGCCTGTGTATTAGGCTTCTCCTGGTAACTGCTCACTGAAATATGCCCTACGTATAATTTGGAGGCTCAAGCAGGAAGCCTTTATACAATACAAGTTTGCTTCAAACAAACCACAAGTTGAGAACAGAAAAAATACTTGTTATAAACAGAAAACCCTGGGTATTTTAAATTCTCATCCTTTTCTTGCAGCTTTTAAAATACGGACTGACCCATGGTCAGAAAGGACATAGTCCGTGTTAAAATTGATGCTCAACAATTCTAAAAAGCTTTAAGAAAAAAATGGCCCAAACAAGTGACAAAACATGTGCGTATAATGAACAAATATTTGGCTGAGGAGTCAAGCTCTAAAAAAGGAAAATGGGAAGTGATTTAGTGATATTATATGGGCTTGATAAAAAACCCTTGCATATAATGGCATTGCTAATTCAAAAGAAAAAAAAAAACAGCATTTTTTTTTCTAGGAGGAAGTGAACTAGTGCAGCATCAGCACTTGTTTCCAGTGAGACCGATATTCACTGGAACTGGGTACACAAGTATATCTGGGGAGAACAGCAATTATGACTAACACCACCAGCATGGGAAAAAAGCTCTAAGAATTCCCTTTTCTTTCAAAGCAGGGAAGTACCAGTTACAGTTTCCTCTTCACTAAGCAAGAGCAGCAGAGTAGTAATTAGGTCCTAAAACAACAGTTAAGAGTAGCTGCATGTGGGTACCACAGACTTCCTCAGCAGCAGACAAGAAACCTGACTCTTCCGAAGAGCTGTGCTGCCGAATATTGAGCTGTCAGGACCACAGCCGCCCAGAGCTTACCACGAAGCCATACCAAGAATTACTGCTCCAAAAAGCAAAGCAAGTCCTTAACAAGGTTAACCTCTTTCTGGCAGCTGAAGTATCAGTGTGGAAGATGTAATACAAAAAAATCAGAACCAGAAGCCTTAATCACCATGTGTTTCCCCACCTAAGGATGATTAGGGTATGCAGCTATACCGCAGCTGAGACACTATACACCACACCCTCTTCTCGGCACAGCCCTTCCCTCCCCACCATACCTCAAATATTTTATTGCTCTCTCCAGAAGTGCAAGATCAGAAGCACTTCCATCTTAGCTTCCCCCACATCTACAGGTCGCGTGCGCAGTTGGCTTCAAATGCACCGAGGATATGGCACTGCTGACAGTGCTGGTGGAAAAGGGGCAAGGCTTAACAATTCTGCTTAAGGCTTTTTTTGTTAAGTAATGCATTGTGCATTCACTCTGCTTAATATGGACAAGCAGGCCTTTAAATTTTAAGAAAATTACTTTCAATTTTTTAATTGAGAACACTGACATATCTTGCCAATTTTTTTCTGTGCTCCTACAACAAATGAGCTTAGAGAGGAGAACACAGAAGCAATCTCACTCTTCAAATGTGATCTGATTTCTACCCTGCTATTTTGTACTATTCTTCCACACTCCCATTTAATGCAGTGGTAGACAAGACCAATTTACAAATCAGATTTTATAATCTAATTTTATAAATTGTACATAAAAATTAAATTACAAGGGAGACATGACTGGACACTGCTCAGGCTGAAACCCAGGAACCAAAGGGCCAACAATCGGTTTCCAGCATGTGGCTTTACCAACTGAACACCTGTGACTTGTAAAAGGTTTGCTTTGTACCTTAGTAGGAGCTCAAGTCATCATTATGGCCCAGTCTCAAGATAACACCATGTGAAGAATTAAGCTTTTACATTTTTGTCTGAAAACATGGCCTGTCTACTTTTCTCTGATCATTCCTCCCATGCCCTGACCCCTTCTCTTCATATCACACAGCTTTTGTTTCTCTTCCAAGTGCTTCAAACATTTAGCAATTTTTTCAGGTATTCCAGGTTGTGCAGATCTGCCACACAAATCAACTTTATCTAATCCATCATTATACCTAATTTGCTTTTAATTTCCTCCCTGCTTACCCAGGAATTACCAATAACCTCAGAGATTAAGCTGAAAAAAATTCTGAGAAAACTGGAATCACATTATCTATTTTTATTCAGTCTACAGAGTCAGTAGATAGTTGCTACCTGCCCAGAAAACAGAGCATTTCTCCTATAGGTTATTCTTTGCCTCTCAACCAAACTGTACAATGTAAGAACTTGTGTATTTTTCCAATTTACTTTTGCACCATTAATTAAAACATCCTGTCACACGATCTTTTTAGTAGCTGCATAAAATCCAAATGTGTATATTCTCCAGTTTACTCTGGTTATGCCATTTGCAGGTAAGTTCTGTGTATTCTCTCAAATAGAAATATTGCAAGGAGCTTTTTTATCAAAGTACTCAAAAGTAAATAAAAAGCCTTTGACTGCAGCACTTAAAAGGACAGAGTTAGAAAAGTCCTAGGTAAAAGTGACATTTAAATGTACTTCCTGCAGGCACTCCAAAGCAGACTGGCTTCCTTGATGAAAGAGTAGGATTTATCACTACTTATAGATAAGGCAATACAACTGTACCAGCACATTAAACATCTGAGGCTAGAGGGGAGAAACCAGAATAGCCATGCCCCAATTTGTTCCATAAAACTGCATCACCTTTCCTGCTGCAGACTACGTGAAAGGTATAGATACTGCTTGGCCTTCAGTCCAGAGGCAGTATTTTCAAGGCCAGTTTAAGAGGACAGAACATAAGCTTTATATTAGGAAGTTTAACAAAGTGACCAACATGAAGGAGGCATGGGGGGGCATGACCCCAAACCACGAACCTCCTCTCTACAGTTAGCTATGCTTAGGAGACAAAGGAAGTGGCTAATACCACTCTCTTCTCAGTTTACAGTTCTGTACAAGTTCATCTTGAACAACTGCAGGGTTGTCAAAAATATGTTACAAAACTAGTTATTAAATACAGTAGTCAGATGTGTGCAAGGTATGCAATGCTTCAGCTTCTCTAGCATAGGCATTCAGGGTTAAAGGAAGGAGGGTGGTGAAATGAAACAAGTTACAATACAGTTGAAAGATTAAATGTAAAAACCTACCTTTTGTAGACTAGTTGGGTTCAGCTGTGTTTTGTCAATTATTTTTATGGCAACCTAAAGGAAGAGTTCATAATCAGTATTTTCCATATGAATAATGCAGCATTATTACAAGATTGTCAAATCCAGTAACAGAAATGGAAAACATGAAAATGATTAAAAAAGCCACTCAAGTTTAAATACAAATATATAATTTGCTGAAGAAAGTAAAACCATTTGTAATTAACAGCTAAAGTGTAATTCAGTTCTACAGCAACAAACTTAACAGGATAGTGGAAAAACCCCTAGTATTTTAAGTGCATTAAAGCTCACAAGTCTTTTGTTTGACATAAAGACCATTACACTTATTACAGTGGAAGATCCAACACCAGACAGTGCCCCAATAGAGCAGTGTACCTACAGATAATATTTACACAGTATAATTACACAACAGATTACACAGTGCTGACCGGGCATTGGCAGTTTGTGAAGATGTTTCTTAAAGCTGAGATTTCAGAGCAA
The DNA here is from genome assembly GCF_003259725.1 of Athene cunicularia. NCBI lineage: Eukaryota > Metazoa > Chordata > Aves > Strigiformes > Strigidae > Athene > Athene cunicularia. Next base: position 11,440,490 of record NW_020799101.1, read on the forward strand.
ACTCAAAGTAATTCCACACATGTTTTGCAAGAACTAAGTTCGCCTTTGGAAATTCATTGATTATTTGTATCAATTTGTTCCCCAATGGATATGAAAAGGTATCACTTGTGCATCAACAAAAACCCACTGGTGACAGTACAACAACTTGGGCAAGTTCATTCCTTTACTGGTTCTCGTCTTTTCAGTAAATACTTCACAAAAATATTAAAGAACTAAATAAAAATTTCAGAAAACAATCAAGAGAGAAATTCAGTACCATGGTAACTAGTCAGAACCTCAAGATTTGAGGCAATGAATAGGCAACAGAGACTAGTTTCAGTGCAGTGCAATTTGGATACAGGATGAGTTAGAACAGGAAAAGGGGATCTTTCTAGAATTACATACCAATTGGTATTTTTCCTTTTTAAATTAAGAGACTAAACATACCAGAAGAAACCGTGCAGAGCCAAGGAGATGGTGCCTCTCAATGAGGCAAGATGCTGAAACTCAGCTGATTATAATACCTCACTGGTGCAATGCAAGGGCTTTCAATTCTCCTTGAATTTTTGGCTCTAACAGTAGATGCTGCTCCTTCCCATGCCACAGCTCCCATTTCCCAGCATCACTTTGTGCTATCTTTGTCATCTCATTAACTAGGGGGTTGGCAACATATGGAATAAAGACTATCTTACATCAAAGCAAATCTATATCCCTACATTCAAGTGCAAAAACACATGGATGGATCATCATGATGGAGAGGGTAAGAGGGGAACAGAGCTCAACACTTGGGTGCATCACAGAATTATGTGATGGATATGGTGTTTTCTGAAACTGAGATTCAAGATATATTTTGAACCCTTCTAGATGCAAGATATGATGTCACCAAGAAGTCATCTAATAATACTTTTGCTCTGGGAAGTATTTTCTTCTAAGGTATGCTACTGAAATTAAAGATCTCTTTCCTGAGGCAAAATTCCGTTGCAAAACCTTGAGAAATCAGTTCAAAAATACACACAAGAGATAAACACATTAAGCAATAAGTATTTTTATATTAGCAGCTGTATACGAAACCATGAAAGATTCTTATCTCTACCTTTACGCCTGTTGAACTATCGTCACAAAGGGAACAAGTTATTAACTCCCTGCAATCTCTTGTAAATCCATGCTGGATATAGAGTGACCACTGCCTTTGTCAAGAGCAGATAATGTTATTTGAAAGTCACCTGGTATCCCAAGACTACCCATGCCACAGAAGACGTCTGTTTGCTTTGTAAGTGCATGCCACTCAGAAAAAGTTGCATTTGTGTTCCAAGCTGTACCATTCTGGTCAATCTTTGAAAGACAAACTTGTTTCAACCCACTAAGTCTTAAGGTATTTGGTTTCTGAAAAACACAGCTCACCTCTCACACTGTGCATTGGTGTCAGATGATCAGAGAGGTCTCCGACACCGGCAAACAAATTCAGCCCTGGAGACACAGGGAAGGTATACACCTCAGTTTTCTGAAAGGCAGCCTCACAGGCCTGTTCAGTGCACTAATTATAGCCTTAAAGGCAGGATGAATTAGTGGATTCCTATCCATGTGAACACTAAGAGTACAATGTGTTAACAATGGCTTTGAGAGCTTGAACCAGTCATCAGAACAGGGAGCAATTTCAGGTACCCTGATAATGTCTCCAAATCATGGGCAAAGGGAGCCTGCCATCAAGAATAGTTCTGACAAGCCTGAGAAAGAAAATCCTCTGTTTTACTAAACATAGTTAGTAAAGCATTGAATTGCCTTCCAAAGCAGAAACTTTGCTCTCTTTACACAAAGTTAATCTGGAATGTTAAAACCATTCTGTGTGCTATGGCCAATGTCAGAGAAATTCAAGTCCACCTACACTGACCGCTGCATCAGCCATCATATTCTGTGTGAGATCATTAGTAGAATTAAAATTATCTTCGCTTTCACCATTCACAATAACATGACTTAAAACATTCCTCCTACATGACTTGAATAAGGGAGTTAAAGCAATTAGAAGTTGAGACACTAAGCAAATTGGCCAACCTGCCACCACTCAGAATGTGTTCTCCCTCTTAAATTTCACTTTTTCCAAGGGAAGAACAGAAAAAAAGATGACAATAGATTCCTTGGAGTCAGACTTGGATCCTGAAAAAAATCCTGTCTCACTAGGAAACTTCAACTTCCTGACTATTAATTGAACACATGCCTTTAGCAAGCAGAAGGATCCATATATTTTTGTTGTGATTCTAACCACCTCAGTAACAGCAAAAGGTAGTTTTATCTTTTAGATTAATTTTAACAAGTATAGAAAACTCAGAGAAAATATCCTTTGATAAATTACAACAGAAAACACACAGCTTAAAGCCAATGAATTAACAAAAGCAGACTTACAATGAAGATTCTTTTTTTCGAAAGGGCAGACAGACTACAAGTAATACGCTCCTAGACAGAGGATCTCAAAGGAGCATGTTTCCAAACATCAGCTCTAGTGCAGTGAAGCTAATCCTCCCTCCATACCTCTGCAGTGAGCAGAAGGCCACACACTCCTTGGCAGGACAATTCAACCCCCTCAAGTTAAGCTGATGTTCTGATCACCCCCCAAAGGGCTAAACATTTCTCCCTTTCTGTAATTTGAGGCTGGGCTCTCATAATCCTGCAGACACACTAAAGATGGAAATGAAAGAGTCCTGGAACTTACTCCAGTTGGAAACATGAAAGCTGTATATCAAGCAACAGGAAAATTCATAGGGAAGGACTCCAGATGTAAGGAGATGAGCAATTACCCTAGAAGAATGCTTGAACAAACATACCATCCTCCCAAGTGACAGAAAATTGCTGATCTGCAGCATCATTTAGAAGCTAATCATCACAGAAATATAAAGAAGGCATTGCCATAAAGTGAACTTGAACCAGACACTTAAAAGAACATTAAGAATAGCCACACAGATAACAAGTAAAAGATAAGTAGGGTTCAAATACAGCAAGGGTACAACAGAGGTAAAATCTCATTTATGCATGACTCCCAAAACTGAGCATTTTATTTTAGGTTTTGGTACAAAAGATGGAAAAAAGAATAGGAACAAAGGCAGGACAGCCAGCAGGAATAAGTGTGTAAAACAGGAAATCACAAATTCAGGAAGATGAGTGTCATCTGGCTAAGGCCAGACTGAGAACATTATCCTGGAATTCTTAAGAGTTGCAGGTTTAAAGAAACAGAAATAGCATTCTTGTAGCACAGATCTCTAACATCTATTAAGAACAAAATGGCAGCACAAGTTTAGAAACTATCAGACTTTTTTTTTTTTCATAGTAGAGCCATTTACCACAAAATTCTTGAGCTTGAAACTTGTGTGGAAAAAACAGGGAATCAGACAGAAGGGTTAAACACAACATATTTTCCTACAGTTAAATGTGCCCTATGGAAACACACAAGATATGACTATCTGGACTATTATAAAGCCTCACCTAGGAGGATGCAGGGAAATTACTGAACTAGATAAGCTGAAATGTCTGCAGAGCTTTTTTAATTTAAAAAAAAAAAAAAAAAAAAAGGCTAAAGAGGTATCAGGTTGGGAATGAAAGAGTAAGAGTTTTTCAAGGACGGGACCTGGAACCAATCTTGTTTAATATCTGTATCAGTGGCCTTGGCATGGGAAGTCAAACCATAATGATTAAGTCTGCTGAAGGAGTTAAGAGGCACCATCAAATAAAATGGAAAACTGATATAATCAACCTTGGAGATGAGTTAGCAAAGAAAGCAAGATTCAACAAAGTACAAGGTGCTGTTGCTGATCACAACCAAAAAATATCATTGTGACAGCCATGAAAAAGGTTAGCACAATCTAAAGATTGATCAGTTAAATACTTCTGTAAGGGCAAGGGTAAATTAATGACACTGGGGAAACTGTTATCCAGAATACTGTGAACAATTCTAGTCATACACATCTAAAGTATTTAATTATTAAACATGCTGTACAGTTCACCTGTCAAGAAGAGAAACTTTTACTCATCTCACAATTTTAAAAAAAGTTTAAAATACCTTCAAGATATTCCTATAAAACTAGCTTAATTGTTCCCTTCAAAGGAATGCCACTCATTCTAAGTAACCAAGACCAATGGCCACAGCCTGGAAAATATTTAAGCTCTTGATTGAATTACATCTATTTCATGAGAGTTAAAGAAACTTAGTAATTAAATCTTTCCAAATTTGGCCAAAGATTTTACACTGTCACTTTGTTGAAATGTGAAACAAAAGTAATGAACCAGAGGTCAACACACAGTTACAAGCAAGTAGAAGAAAACGTAGTTCAATTTTGGCAAAGCATTGCATGACATAAGATACCTACCTCCAACTCCTATACCTCTAATAAAGGCAAAGAAATACTAACGAAATACTTACATTTCCTGTGTTAAGTATCAGTAAAAGGAGAAGGGAACTTAAGTGGAAAGCAATTAACTAAAAACTCTGTCTATAAACTGGCACTAAGTTTAACAACAGAAGACAACTGTTGATCACCGGAACTGTTGGCTTAAAAAAAATCCCTTCCAACAACGTTTGCAAAATGTCATCCCCTCTGTTCCTCCCAGTGCTACTGAACTCTTTCTTAGCTCAGAAAAAAGAAATTCCCTTAAAGCGCTGTAGTCAGCCACATCGCTTTAAGTCCTTGCTGGTATCAACAAACATTTACTTCATTGGACAGGTTTGGCAAGAAAGGTCAACAAGGTGCTTCTCCCCCTTTCAGTACGTAAAGTTGCTATTAATAAAACAGCACCAAGAAATACCTTCTCGTAGCAAGCAAACAGTACTACAGTCACCAAATCAAACCATCATTAAGTACAAGTTATTAATTACACTGCAGTGGCATGCAGAAACTAATTATGGAGCTGAGTAAGACACTATGAAGATTAACAAGAGAAAGTTTGTCTACACCACACAACACAGAGCAAGACACACAAACCGGCTCCAAACAAACTGGAGTGTCTTCCCAAGGCTGCCCAGCACCGCAGACACTAGCAGAACTCCTGTGAAATGCATTGCTTTGGCAAGAAAATACTGCGCTTGTGCTGCTCAGACCATAATCAAGAAGATATTAATTCTCATTCCTGATTTCCTCTCCAATACAGCCCTGCATTGTCCTGTATAGAGACACCAAGGTACAGTCTTTCTAGCAAACTTCTTTAACTGCTATTGGGAACGGAGGATTTAGCAGAGAATTCTAGTAACACATTTGAACACAATTCAGTTGGATAGGGACTTGTCACAAATACAAATCGAAGACACCATTTTCAAGATAAATTGTTTTGTAATCATTACTAAAAAAATAGTTCTCTATTTTTTTCTACATCAGCGGCAATCTCTCTAGTAAGATGTGCTAAATGTTCACAGGCTTAGATGATGCTCTTCTAAGAAAACCTTCACACCTACTGCAATTCACTGCCATTTACACCCATACCACTTTACCTCTCTGCCAGTTAGGATGTGCCTTGCCAGTTTTACTTTTGCAAAATTCCCCTTTCCAATCGTTTTAAGGAGTCTGTAATTTCCAATATGTGGCTGCTCATCTGCGCAGGAAGCTATAGAGTTCCTGCAGCGAGCTCCAGAGCGCCCAGTTCGAGAGGAAACTTCCTGCCGTCCGTCTCCATGGGACGTGTGCTGCAATAAAACATATACAGATAAGGCTGAGAAATAAAAACACATCAATGACAAGAAGCATGTAACATTCAAAAACATCAGCAACACCTTTGAAAAAATCTTCAAAGGATCCAACTCAGACTTCAGGTTCATGCTGAACTTTGTTCTGATGGCAACAATAAAGAGGTTCCCATTTCATAACACAATATCCATTTCATCACCTGTTAAGGCCAAGTGGAACATCACCTGAACTGCAACAATACTTAAGCATTTTTAAGTAACTTATGTGGACTGACAAATCAGTTATGGAACATGGAGGTGTTTGATATTATTTCCCATTTGCATTACTGTACCTAACTAGAGCAGGAAAGCCTTTGGAAAGGAGACACGAACAAAGCTTTTCCAAAAGTACACACCGTAAAATTTTCACCTTTACAGTTTAATACTACTGATAAAATAATAAAATGGGGTTTTTTTCTCTTGTACTAGACTCCTGTTCCTACAAAACCTCATGCCTGAAAACACCCAGGACAGCCTGGAGAACAAGGGAAGAAATCTTACCAAATGTAGAGAACTCTCAGATATAATTAGGCTGAGCACCATTTGCAGAGATCTCAGATACGTCTGCAATCTGTTAAGTTCCTTCCACTTAGTTTCCCTGAACAGCTATTAGTTGTAAAAATGAAGGGGTATATATAATGCCTATAACAGTCTTTATTCATTGGATCACATGGTTAAGATAACAGTATTTTTTTCATTTCCTGACAGCCTGTTTATGAAAGAGCAGGTCCCCTCATGTCCCTTAGTTCTCAACTCATGGTTGAGATCTACACATCAACTTTCACTCATTAAAGTATTAGAAATGCTCAGTAGTCGGCAAATGTGGAGTAAACGTCTGGCTACACAGAAGATGCTAAATTCAGTCATTCCAGAAATCCCAGATCTCACTCTTCTACTGCTACTACTACTCTTGCTGAAAACCAGAGGGGACAACCAAAACTCTGGCATACAGCAACACTCAATATGTAAATCACTGTGGCATAAGGATGCGAGATCATAATCCAAGAGCTAATAACCATGGTACAGGCACAAATGAACAAATTCATGCTTGCACGACACTTGGCAAGTTTCACACTATTTAATAACTTGATGTAACCTTGTGATCATATACTCTGTCACCTTAAATTCCTTGGTTTGTTAATTCGAGTGCAACAGCTGTGATCAAATTATTTTTAAAAACACATTCAGTTAATTTAAGAAATACTACTGATAGAAGGCTACGACAACTCTTGGAAAGTTGTTTCAATAGTTACTATTAAAAAAAAACAACCACCCAAACCACACACTGTGGTGTATATAATGTTTTAGTATAGAACTGGCTTTAGCTTCTTCTTACTGCCTGGCTACTGCATTGTCACCAGATTTGTGCTCCCCATATAGGTACTTAATTACTATGATCACGTTACCCCTTCACTTTAGGTTTTTATCTATACATATCTCCCTAAACAGGCTGCTTAAGAATGATTAAAGACAATGGAACATTTCCTGTAGTTCTTTCCAGAACTCTCCTGTATTTCCAACATCTGTTTGTGGGGCTCATGCTGGAACTGGACATGCCATGCCAACAGTAGGTGTAGTAGGACTAAACACAGCGACTGCATCTTCTGTTCAACACTCCACTGATTTTTACACAGACAGAACTACCCTTCTTGGCAGAAGAGCATCTGTATCTGACCACCTAACACTGGCCCTAACTCTTTTTAACAATTATTACTTCCCACTTCCTTAGCACACAAAATGACCTTCATTCCTCATTCCTTACGTGCATGATCTCACATTTGGCTGAAGTGAAATGCAGAACTTCCTTACGTGCAGGTTATTACGTGTTCCCAGTGACTGGCCCACCCTGCCCTATTTAATATGCGAGCAATCTTTATCCCAGTTTTCAAGAGCAGTAGTACACATTTCTTCCAAACCACTAATAATTGGCATAGGAACAAGAAGCACACCCGTAACAAGATCCAGTAAAAATTCAATGCTTGATAACAATTCATCGTTCTCAATAGTATCTTGAGACCTATAACAACTGGGTAACTGTTTATCAATCAGTAATTCTCGAGGAAGGACAAGAGCAGTTGCCCAGCTGAAGGAACTAGTAAAGCCAATTAAATCCTCTGCCAACAATTTCACTATTTTGCATGCCCTCAACGCCAGGATGGTGCTGGTTGTTTAGGCCATCTTAGTTAACCCTCTATCTACTGGCACAGCAATGCCAATCCTCTATACTTCCCTAAACTTTGACTTCTAACAAACCTTGCAGTACACAATGCAGAGAACTTCTCTGTCAGCTCCTTTGCTACCTTCTAGTGTCAAATTATTCAGACCAGCTAGAAAAAAAAAAAAGCAACTGCTGATGCTAGATGCTAACATCCTCCCCCACAGTGCTACCCCCAGCAATCAGGGACCAGGATGTTCTGTACAGGCCCATGAAGGTATTTCTTAGATATATTAGAGGAAGGCTTTTAGTTCAAGTACAGCATCCCAGGAATACTGCTGTACTACTTACACTGCACTACACCAAGATGATAACCTACCTCAGAAAAAGAAGTGTATCAGAACTATTTAGACTATTGCCCTTTTACACGTGGGCATGCGGCACAGGCATACAAACTAGCTTCAGCAAGAGCCAGTCTGCCTCCAAGCAGGGCTTATTAGCTTAGGCTCTCCAGCAGATAGATTTAACAAGTAGGTTGCTTCTGAACGACACAGCTGACTGAAAACAGAGTATCTGCATCTGTGCTGTCTCGTGCTTGAACCAACAAACTGTGTTAGACCTGAGCTAGCATATGCAGCAGTTGAAATGTGGACATCATGCATCATGTATTCCCAAACCAGAGAACTTGTGTACAGGTTATTCAGAACTCATCATACTCATATTATATAAACAATATTAGGTAAAAGAAAGATTCTGTTATACTAACAAAATCTATTTCACACAGTAAACCACCCTAGTTGTTATATCTTGAGAGCTTCACTGTCCTCTGTTGAGGAATGACTTCTTGTGTCCTATAATTTTTTTCATGCTTTCTAGCTTTGCACTTAAGGGGAAGAATTAACAGCTGTGAACTTATTTGGAATAGCATTGATAAATTTAACACAATCTCCCTGTATGGAGGTTTGCATTTCCACCCTAACCCAGATTATTTCTTTTCAAGAATATGACCTTTTTCAGCTGTGGTTTCTGAATATCAAGCTGTGTGTTCCTAAGCAGTTCAGTTCTCTCCAACTGACTTGCTCACAGCCGTGTTTCACTCTGTAGAAATCTGTCCATTTGCAACCGTATCTAATTTGGACTTTATTTCACTTTGCATAAGTAAATCTATTAACAAGTCTTTCTTCTGTCAAATACAAAATTATTATATTGAAAAGAACACAAGCTTTCTAAAAACTGCAGTAAACAGCTTCCCATTTTCAACATGGATTTTTTTTTTATTGATGGAAATGAAGAAAGAGGAGGGCTTGGTAGCATACAGTACTAAAAGGCATAAACTCAAAACTGAGCAAAAATCTTTCTCCCACCCAAACCATTTTCAAGAAGCCATGATAAGTAGATGGGAAGCTAAATGGTGTAGGCAAAAAGCAAAAATATAGATGGTCTAGGAAAAGTTCAAGTCACACATTGGCTGGTATAGCATTTGGCTGCACTCAGCTACTTTCCAGGGTAGCTTCCTCAGCAAAAAGATTAAGAGCTCCAACCTCAGCCTGGAAAAATAGTAACAGTATCTTCTGCTCTCTAAACTGAGATGCAGGTCATCTGTCTTTTTCCTAGGCAGGCCCTCACCCCCTTGAGTTTTGCCTCTGTCACCCCCTGACCCCCAAAGATACTGTTCAATTTCAGGCTTCTTTCCCAGGTCCACATTCATATGGCTTCAATAAGAAAGGGGGGTTGTTTTAAAAACATAAGATTGAAAACAAGCATGTGTTTATTTGTAGTAAGTCTCCATACATTGCGGTGGGTGAGCTCTATCTCCTGGACATGCATTCTGTGTAAGGGTAACACTCGTTCATGACACTCACCATGGCTGAGGGATTCCCAAAACACCTGTCTTCATGCAAAGAAAGACCATTATTCTGCAGATGGGGAATAGAAGCAAGGGGACTGGGTACTTTGTGTGGCTGCAGGTTAGCCAGAGTCACCATCTCTTTTGAAAAAGAAAAATCTCCTGAAATCCACTTATGACAAGAAAGTACTTTCTTCCGTATCTTGACATGCATCAGATTCCATTTCAAAATCTTTTAAATACTTTAAAGAGGGTTTTTTTTCCACATAGTAGGACGGTTCCCTACAAAACTATCCATTTTCAAGCCAACAAGACAACCTCTCCCATAAACCTTTCTCCTCCTCCCCCCTAGCCCCACCCTGGTATTAGTCAACCCAGAAGGAAATGGAGTAAAACATCTCCATTTGTGAAAAACCTTCCTGTGAGTGAGGGACTGAGCCTAAGACCAACTATATTTGGAATACAACACAAAACCCACCTTTTCGCAAAAGCCTTCCCCCAATGATGAGCCGACATCCTTTCATAGCCAGATAATGATTAGCATGAAGAGAAAGAAAAAGAAAAGAAAAGAAAGTAAAAAGCAAATGAAGTATGAAGGTGCCAATAACTGAAATATTTTTGGTAGATGTTAGCTTTATCCAGTATCTGTATGACTAGAGATATCTTAACATTCAGAGCATTAGAAACACACACACGGCAGAAGATAACTAGTATCAAAGTTGTTATACTGCTTAAGAAGGTGCCAACAGCTGAGAAGAACCTGCAAGAGACAGAATCTGATATCCATTTGAAAAGCTGAAAAACATTAAGAAATTAGAATGCCCAAGACCTGCAAAAATCCATGTTTATTTACAGTAAGTAGGAAGCTTTCTTTTCTAAAACAAGGAGGACAAACATTATCAATATTTTTTTAAAGCATTTATTTTATACAATAGTGAAAGCTAACTTCTTATCAGTGGAATGAACTAATAAAATGTAATCTTACAAAAGTCTCTAGGAATGTTTATTACCTTAGCTGTTACCTCATCTTTGTATGAAATACTATGAAGCGGTGTTATAGAATTTCTTGGGAAGCTGTGAGACCAGTAACAATCATGATAGCCTTGCTCGATCCAGCATTTTTAATTATACTGAGAAAAAACTTAAAGCCTACACCTTACAATGTTAATAATCTAAGCATTCCAGGACATGATGAACATTTGACACAGTAAGTTGATTCATTACCCTAACTTGGGTACACAACATAAAAATACATTGTAATTTCTGGGTGTGCACTCCCCACCAGCACTCATATCATAGCTTTTTAAAACACAAAACTATTTTAAATGAAACATGCAAAGGCAAATTTTACTGCAGCTCTTCCTAACCGTGTGTTGTATTTTATTTCCCATTTATCATTAACATCTTTAAGAACATGCAGACTGCTGAGTACTACTCAGTGTCAGAGAAAAAAGGTTAGCCTAGGGGTATTCACAGAGGTAGCATCTTACTGCACAGATACATCCGTGAAACAGCACAGCAGGGCATCCTGCAACTGCTGACGAAGGAATTCTACTGGAAAGTCAAAACACAGACTTACATTTCTGGCAACCACCAAGAGGTGTCACAGCAAACACTCAACCACAATTGTCTATATACTAGGTACCGCTCTGGGAATCCCTAAGTCATCCTATATTATAAAATATCATATTATTTTCCTATATTATAGAATAGGAAGACATCAGGTGAAGACATCCTGTATTTGTCCTGATTTTACTTCCCTCCTACCACTGACTAGGGCACAAATCAGGACACTGAGCAAAGTCTCTTTTGTCACACTCAGTATGCCTATGCTGATGTCTGCATAGCCAATTCTTTGGTTCCAGCACATATAATTAAAAGGCAGTTTTTAGACTTGCTCGCTACATAATCAATCTTAAGGGTGAACAGTCATGGCTTCTATCTCATGAAATGTTAAATGATGTCCTACAAAAGAAAATGCTATCCAATGTGGTGCTAAAGTTACCAATCCATGAAGGCAGATTTATTCACTGAAGTGTGTTACAGCCCTACCATTATGAATGCTGTGATCGAGTGGAACAACTGAGAGGGTCAGAATTCAGCAAGGGAGACAAACAGACCTTCTAGAAATAGATTATAGCTGGTAAAGGAGAGAAAACAGTAATTTGGATGCTTCTGTTGTCAAAAGGTGAAGAATTCACTGTGCAATTCACAGCCTACTGTAGTACTCATTCATTTAACCAGTGTGACACTTCATGAAAATAAGTGGTTAGTTTAATCAGGTCATATTTGTCAAACAATCAGTTTAAAGGGAGAACCTGAAGAGTAAATAGAGTTTTTATCACACACAGGCTATACCTCTAAACACACATTCCTATTTCTCCCTAAACTCAGCAGGGAAGGCGAAATAAAGGAAAAAAACAGAAGTAACAGTCAGGACAAGGCAGCTACAGCTCAAGCGCAGCAGCGCACCTCTCTAGAGTTGGCAGCCTAATGGAAGCAGACTATATGGACTGGCGCACAGGAGACTCACTTGGCAGAGGGAGCATTACTACCTGAAGTAACACTTTGCACACTCACAATTCTGGCCACAGACTAGCAGTGGGAAGAGCTAGTGACAACCGCACCACCGCCCTGAAGACCAGGGCAGGAGAGCGCCGACAGCAAAGCACCAACAGCCTTCAGCAAGGAAGGATGCTCCTCTTCACAGACATACAGGGTCTGGCTCAGGAGTCCTTTCCATGTACAAACACTACAGCCTCTGCCGATGTATTTGACATCATTTGGTTCATACTCTATACAGCATATGAAAGAGAGTGAATCTGTAATTCCATGATTAGCACCGAACAACACAACAGTGAAGAAATCCTGCTTATATAATCAAAAAGATAAGTCTGGTGCCGGTTAGAAAAGCTTTTTAAAAGCTCTTTTGTTGCTTCACATTATCAAGATCTGACATTCATCATATCTTTCCAGCCAAAGTTTCTTTACTGCTGATTAAAATGGATATTTATTGACATCAGCCTGGGGTATAATAGCTGAAGAGCCAACCATATTCTATTCTTCATCAACAATACTGCCAACTAAGTTGTTTCCAGAATCATCACTGTCAGTAATTACATGCTAAACAAAAAGAAACCCTCACGGTTGATTTTCAAAGACCACATTGAGCTTGCAGATAGAAAACTTTGTTTAGACTTTAACCCTGCAGGAACAAATTTTATTTGAAAGTTAATTTTTGTTTATATGTATACATACACACACAGAGCTCAACAAGTTGCAGCTTTACAGGCCAAGAATTCTTCTTAACCTAAGGGTTTCATCCAGGAGACTGACTGGAGTGTTATCACAGGTGTACTCTGTACCTTTCAGGTTTATGCTTTATGAGTAATGAGCATCTATTCATCATGTGTTCTAAAGATTTTTAGTGTCAAATGATCCCCACACTAAGCAGAGCCAACCTTGATATGCCATGAGCCTGAATAAAAAAAGTGACCTCCATTTTTGATCTGGCTGACATCCATGAGGCAGCATTAACTTCACTTGAGAAGAGGAAGTTGCAGACACATGCTACTTATATGAAATGGAGATGTGGAGAGACTCCACTCTTAGAATTCTTTTGACTTGAGTCACCTGAGACATGTAGTCAACAGGAATCGTCTGCTCACATCAACAAATATGTCTTTTAACTAGAATTAAAATGGATAATCAAACAGGTTAGGATATTAGGCTAGTGGGTAAGAAAGCCTAGGAAGACATCTACAAAGTTTATTGTACTAAAACCCGTATTTCTTTACTTTCTTTCAGGAATTTCTCTACTTGTGCTCTGTTTTTCCAATTGCTACTTCTTAAGGCAACAATTTAAGTTATGTTCAGTAGTGCTAATAAAATATATTAACTAAGTCTGACTTTTTAACAACTTCTGGAGCAAGGTCCTGTAGCTTAGTTTTTCTGAGTTACTGAAATAATGTAACAAAGTCCAAAAAGAAGGTTGCTTCCTGGAGCAGAACACCACAATTTGTGAAAGGTGCACAACAGCAGTTACATATCTCTGTAGTTGTGGCATAACGCATGTTATCTTAGCCCTAGGGTGCTGTGCTATGACTAGCTTAAATCAAACCAAAAATAGTAAGAAACATTTCTAGCCTTCCCCATCTGAACCGGACATTCTCATCCTCTCCTCTGTGTCAGTATTTGCAGCCACACACAATGGGAATAAACGCACTTTTCTTAAGGGTTTGTTCCAGTCAGCTCAGAAAGCTGACCAGACTCGTCGTACAGCCCCGCAGTAATTAGTGCTGGCATAAACCGCAGGTGGGAAGAGGCAGCCAAGGCTGACGCCCCCAGCAGCCTCCTATCAGTTCGAGCTGACAGTGAAACCAAATGATTAAACAACACTGCATAGGCTGTTTAGCAGAACTGAAGAATGAAACTTCTCACTTCAAAATGTGAAAATACTAGCAGTCAGGGACTCACAATGTCACACAACCTCATCAGGTATTTTTTGAGTACACACACAGTACAGGATCTATCAGGCATCCCAGGCAGTATGAAATGCACAAAGAGCATTTTCCTGCTCTGTGAAAGTTTGGAATTAAAAAACACATCCCAGATGAATTCCTAAAACATATTTTATTTCTAGGTATTTTGTCACCTTCACCTAATTTAACTCAAACCAGAACATTTATGACAACTGGTGAAAAATATGGAAGAACATAGATGGTCCCTGTAGAAGAAAATCTACCAGAACTCTTGGCCACAGGCATGCTCCCCTCCTCAGCCCCTTCTATAAAAAAAACCCAAAACCCACAACACCAGGATTTCATGCTACGGAAGAAAGCATTCCGATTACAGATCTATCTGTAATAGGAGAAGACTGATAAATAATATATAGAATAATGTGAGCTTGCATATTTGTCTGCAAATGCTCTAATGCATTTCATGGCTAATTAGTAATAAATTAAGACGTACTGCACTAACCTTCACAGTATCTTAAAAGTAGATTTTTGAACCTAACCCTGCCTTTACTAAGCCTTTTTAAATTTAAAAAAAAAAAAAAAAAAGAGAGATACTTTTACTGCACAGAATCCTTTTGTATAGGCTTGTACAAGCACAGTTGCCATCACACTGGCTTTTTTCAATAGCAAATTTTTCACATTAGGCACAGTCATGGAGATAAGAGTATATTTTAGTCTCGCTTTTCCTCAAATTACTTAAATTTTTAATTTGGATTGGCTTGCAGTACCAACACATTCAAAATGGTTACCTTTTTTCCCCAAAAAACTACAGCTGTGCAATGAACACAGAGGTTCAAATGCAACTGTTTAGTCTAAGATTTTTCAATTTCACACTCCTTAAAAAAAAAAAAATCTACTAACCTCCAAACCACCCATATTTCCTTGTTTCTATCTACAGTTTGCTACCATCTTCCCACTCTTTGGGAATTTTTAAAAATGAGTATTTGTCCTACTCCCCACAATCTTGTTCCTTCTCCTATTTCTTTGTCACTGGTTGTCCTCCATCCTGCCATATGCACCTTCTTCTGTGCCTCCTTTTTTTCCACTATGGTTTTTCCACCATCTATCTTCCTTTTCCATTGTGCTTCCACAGTCTTCCTCCATCTTCTCTCCCTTCCTCCTCATCACTAGTAAAACAGGCTCACTCATTCTTCTGTCACCTAAAGATCCTTCTTCAGTGTCTACCTTGTCTCCCAGTTTTGGATGAAAGAAGTCTCTGCTGCCTCTTGCTTTTTCTCCCACATACAGGACATAATTCTGAAGACAGAAAAATCTGATCCTCTCCTTCATTTTTGTCCCCTAAACAGCTGGCAGCCATTGCTGCACAAGACATGGCCAGTGAGGAGCTGCTCTCACCTTCATGGTGAGATGCCAGCTCATCACAGGCCAACATCCAGATTCCAACTGTCCAGGTGTCAAGTTCCTATGATCACAGATCATCTGGGATGCCTTTCCTCTCAAAACCAGGTGACTCGGAGCCAAATTCTTTCATCTCATAGGCACTAAAGGCTTGATAGCTGTGAGTGGCTTTTAGGGAAAATCACTGTGACAGTATTTCCACTTCAGCAGTATATGTCTCAATAAGAAGTGGTATACACTGCCTTAAAAAAAAAAAAAAATCAGGTACTGACAATTAGACCTTGTCTGTTCAACAGGAGTTGCCAACCGCTGAACGTGGTTAACTGCAAGCACAGACAATGATAATTTACACTCACCATCATTCTGGAGGCTAACTTCATTTTCAAAACTGCAAGTATAGGCATGGATAAGCTATGATCAGCACGCTTCAACCAGATTCAACACCAGCCAAGTCTTTGTCAGCAGTGGTAATCTTCCAAGCAGAGAGAGGGCATTCAGGGGGTCCACAACCATGGCCCAAAGGCTAGCTGAATACCTTGGCACCTATTAAGCCTCTTCCCACCTGAGCTTCAAAGAGTTCTACGAATATTAACTGACTGGATTTCTATTAGGTGAATGACAATTAAGGGCTCAATTTACCTGCCAACAGAATACGCCCAGCTTTGGGGTGAACGAACAGGTAGCTTAAGTATCAAAACCATCCCATTTGGTATTAAAAGAGGGACCTGGCATTTAGAGCTGTAGGGGTAATTCAGGTAGACTAAATGTCAGATTTAAATTTAGTTTTAAGCAAGGCTGAACAGAATGCATTTCGGTGAATTTCTAAATATCTGGTGGCCAGAAGACCAAAGACAGCTTCTTGAGGGATAGGGTATTGTACTGGGAGGTTGGTTCAATAGATTGGGCAAGTATTCGGCTTAATCACTCCCTGTCAATATCACTACCTAAAGGTATTTCTGTGGTCACCAGCCCAGATTACAGCAGTTGAAAAATATGCCTTAATCTAAACCCAAGGCAATTCATCTGCAAGCAAGACAATCCATGTATGTTACATCATTAAGATTACTAAAGAGAAGTGTCAGACCAATATTCTGAAGCGAGAACAAGGTGCCCGAAGTGGAAGACATGTAAAAATCTAACTTCAAGTGCTAGAACACACAGCTTGTGAATAATGTATTTCCTCAAGCACATACTAAGTCTTTCCACCGTTAAGCTATCCATAATAGAGTTTAAATTAATTACATTAGAGAACCTGATCTGAACACTTTCTAAAACAATTTACTGGGTGGCCTGCACACATATACATGGTGCTTGAAAACCTCAGTCAGGTTTGCTTATAGACTAAAACAATTATCCAGATAAACTCTGTATAGTATTCTGTAGAGTATGCTACAACTTCAACACTCCCCATGGCATAGGAAGGGCTGCATAATATTTTAATTATTTTCTTCCACAAGGCAGGAAGCTCATTGAAATTTTACAACCAAATATGCTTAGTTGGCTTTTTGCTCAATACAGCCCTTAGCCTGCAGGTTGCATCTAGTGCTAAAACAAATAAAGATCACAGAAGTTAGAAGTGCCTATTATGTCAATAAAATCTAAATCCCTAGTAATGCAGTAATTGTTCCATGCAGCATGTTTTCTAATGCTTTGTCTGGTCTTGTTTTAAACAATGGGGCTACCATCACTTTTCTTGGACTGTTTATGGTCTGGAACAATCCAACAGTTTTTCCCGATCTTTAACCAAAGTTTCCACTTTTTATGCCCGTCCAAACATAAGAAGCCCTCGCAAAAAAAAAGGATGCTAAGCTTGACAGAGAAGCTATCTTCTAAAGAATATCAGATAGCCTTTACAGAAAGCTGGATACAAAGTTCACTGATCGACTCATTTTATACTAGAGTGAGTGACAACTCCCTTCTGTTTATCGTTTGGGGACTATGCAGAAAAACGGTTAGACAGGATACACCAGGATCAAGTTGTAACTTAAAAAGAAATACAATTCCTATCTGCAGAAAGGGAGTCTCCTACTGAGCTTCATTTATGGCTATCTGCTTATGTGGTAGGACTACCTTCCCCCCCCCCCC
>NW_020799101.1:11458178-11481486 GCF_003259725.1 Athene cunicularia
CTCCTAAACAGGCCCTCCGGGAGCTGCGGGACCCCCGGGGCGGCCGGGCCGGGAGCGGGAGGAGAAACGGTGTGAGCCGGGGCGGGGAGCTCGGGTGTCGGGGAGCACCGTGGGGCAGAGGGGAGGAAGCCGCTGGAGAAATGGCAGCGTCTCCTCCTTGGGCAGCCAGCCCTCGGCCGGAGAAGGGACGCGGGGCCAGGCCCTGCTGCCCGCGCACAGCCAGCGGCGGGAACACTAACGTGTAGTTCCAGGAGCGTGTCTGCTGTGCAGCGGCGGCCAGGGTTTGGTCCTCAGGGCTTCCGCCAGAGCATGTCCTCTCTTTTCTTGGACTTGGCCAACCCAGAAGATAGTGTGTGGTAAAGAAAGGACCTCACACCTGGGGGGCTGAGGCTGGTGTTAGCAGCTCTCACCTGCTGCAGTCCAGCGCCCAGAAAGTGTCCCAGCACTGCACTTCCATACCAACTGGGTGCTCTGTTCATTTGGTGGAGAAGGGTGGAAGCCTGGGCTATCAAAATATGCTTCATGTATCCAGTCGTTACTCTGCACTATCATTTCTAAGTGTACAAGGAAGATCTCAGTATAGTTATGAGTAGATCTAATTATGAATTAAAAGTGAGAAGGAGAAATAACTTGTATTTATTCAGCATATAGATGGCTTAGAAACAAATCTGGTTTTTTACAGAGAAAATATGAGCCTCTAGGAAAAAAAAAAAAAAAAAAAAAAAAAAAAGTAAATCTGGTGAGATTTGTAGAAACTTGGCACCTCTGGAGATCTGTCAGCCTAGTGATAACATTTAGTCTTTCTAAAGCATAGTTTATCTGACAAAGTTTATGTCTCTTACAAATATTTACCAGCTTAGCCTTGAAATCCATCCTACAATGTAGGTAATATTTTCCTCACTTTTAGAGATGTGAGCAAGGAAAGATAGCCTTTGTATGCTACCCAATAAATAAGTTGCTTGTCTGTTACTTCATCTTCAGGACTACAAAATGCTCCACAACACCTGACCTGCAGGAGGAGAAGCCCAATAGACTTGCATGGCATCTTATCTTCCTTCCTTGCTCTCAAATTAAGCTAACGCCTTGCTCTGTGTCAACGACAGGAATTTTGGATTTGAATAGTTGCCTCTTGTGCAAGTGATCTGTATTTCTGTATGTACATACATGTCCATGTATGTATATGCTCAGCTGGTGCCTACTCGTAGTGGAGTCGCTCTCTCTGGGTAGCAGGCAGGACCCTTTGCACATATAGAAGGAAGTGAGATTTGCCTGTATCTGGCTTGCCAAGGTCAGTCACGAAGTCTGAAGTGAAGCCAGGAAAAGTATCCAGATCTCCTGACTCTCTGCTTTTGCCACAGGGGTGCTGCTTCATCTTTTTCTTTTCGGTTGCCAGTAGAATATGTTCTTTATAATGTGTTTGTAAAAATGTAACTGACTTATGGCAGTGTCAGAAAAAGGGTAAAAAGTAGCCAGAAGTTTACTTGATTTGTTAACCAGACTAATGCTCTCCTCCTGCACTCATGGGCACTCCAGCCAGCGTGAGAAGGCTGAAGTGCAGGCGTTGCAGCCCGGGAGCGATTCATGGAGTGTGAGCAGCACACCGAGCTCAGTAATGCTGTTTGCTCCTACAGGTTTGCCAGTCCTGAGCCTTGACACAGCTGAGATCCGTGGAAGTTCTATGCACGGGCACAAAGGAGTATTAAAGTAAGCTAAGCATTGTGTTACAGGTACTTGCGTTGCTGTTCTATGGAAGTAGTAGTCACTCCGATAAAATCTGAATTATACAATGGTGGATAGTTAGGTGAAAATCCTAGCCTCTTGATACAATAGGAGTTGCACTATTGCCTTCGGTGAATCCCACATTTAATACTTGCTGTCCAGATTAAAAGGGGCTGAGGAAAGGATGCAGGGGGAAGGGCAGTTGTGGGGAAGGACTGTTTGTGTATTTCAGAGTTCCGTTTCTGACTGGTAAAGTGATTCTGAAATAAGAACTTTTTAAGAAATGCTCGAGAGCACAAAAATAACAGCAACTGATTTTGCTGTTTTATTGCCAATAAACACATCATTGATTAGCACTGCTTTTTCCATGTAGCAAAACTTGCATGGGCGATGACAAACTACATAGCAGCTACTCTCTTTTATCTGTTGCTATATTCTGTTTCTCCTGTTTAAACAGATTAGTTCATTTCAAAGTGTATTCATTGTCTTCTTAGAAATTGGGTCATAGTAAAGAAACTGATTGCATAGGTTTCCTATTTCTTTATCGTCTATAAATATTCTGCATATTATCAGATACTACTTAAGCTTCATTTGTAAATCAGAAGTTGATTTTTTTTCCTATCTAAGGGTTCTGAAAACTCAAACCCAGTCTGATAATCAACTCATGCTTTCTGCTTCTTGTGCTATCGCTAGTGATAGTGACAGTGATTTCATAAGTGGGACTTAGATGACAGTGTTTGTATGTTATCCAGGCTGCAACTTGTGCTTTGAACTGTACTGGCTACAGTGCTAGCAGTTGTAAAAACTTGGTTTTGCCAGTAGAGTTGGAGAATATGACTCAAAGACACACAGGAAACAGATCTGCTAGTTAAGGTGCCTTTTTTTTTATGTCACTCTTTTGGCCGTCGCTGCACACAAAACCCAAAAGAAAACAATATGGTACAAAACAACATTGTTGTGAAGAATTTAGATTACTTTTCTTCTGGACCTTAAAAGTCACACTGTGAATCTCTTAACACTGCACGGCACAGAGAGAGTAGACCCGAACTTTAACAGCATTTGAAATAAAACAAAAAATGTTGGAATTGATTATAACTGCTGGATAAAACATAAAGATTGATTTTAATATATTCAAATGCATGGATTTTGACACTTAATTCTGGAAGAAGTATTGCAAAGAAAGAACTGACTGAGGAATTTCTATTCTGCTCACCTCACTTTAAAGGCTGAGGAGTGAACAGAGGCAAGCAGAGAATCAGCTAATGTAATTGATATAGCTGCCTCATTGTGCACTGCAGCTATGATAGTATACACCAGCTGGGAATCTGCCCAAATGTTAAGTAAGTTTATACAAAAATAACAGTTTAGACTGATAGTTGCAAATTTTTGGTGTTTCTTTAAGCCTTTACAAAACACATTTTTAAATGTGTTACATCCACAGGGATATAACCACTATTATTCATTCATTTTCTGACACAGAATTGGGTTTTTTCCTTGTAGAAATTCTAAGATAATCCCATGTGGTGGAAGATTTCCAGGACTGTTTCATCATCAGTGTTGCCTTTAAAACTGAAGTCATTACTTGTCTTTGAAATCGTTATTTGTATTTGGTTTTAAAATTTTAACTTCCACAGAATACATAACCTTAGCAGTGTATTATAGTAGGAAGAAGTGTGTGATTTTGAAAATGGTGATGACAAAGCCATTGGTAGAAAAGGACTGATTACTATCTGCAACCCGAATCAATAGTCTATGCTCAATTGTAACGAGGCCCAAGTGCAACCCACTGCAAGGCCAGGGCAAAATGTGGTTTTGATGGCAGAGAAAAAATGTAAAGAAAAAAGATCTTCTTTCTTGGCTTCATGTCCAGCAGAGAATGGCATCTGGAAGGTGAGAGAAGATTTTGTGTACGTTGATTTCTTCCTTTGATCTGTACCCATTTAACTTCCAAACTCCGCTTCCAGGACAGCGGAGCAGCCATGGCAGTGCACTTAATCTGCATTTCTCAGGTATCAGAGAGGTTCAGGCACTGGGCTGCGACTATGAGAAAACAGTAGCGCTTCCTGGACCGCACGCCTCATTTAATTCCTTACCTGTAAGGCCAAACACGCTGTGCTGTGTCTGCAGAGCCATATGGCATGGTGCACGAGATGTGAACCTTTGTGATGGGATTGCTGTCAAGTGCATGAACTGCACTAATCCAACCACCATTTGACGCAAAGGCCTGTACGGATCATAGGCTCTGGGACAGAATCACACTGCTCCAGAGAGCAGGATGAGAGCATTGCTCTCATGGGTTGGCACAAGGTCAATGTTTAGGACAGTGAGAGAGTTGAAAATATCTCCTTAGCTTTCCATAAATCTGATGCCTTGTGGATTACAAAAGACATGCAAAGGACAATAAGCCAGTTGGCGGTGATGCTAGCTCTGAATTTGACTCTGTATGCTTGAAGCTAAAATATATGTTTTACAACAAGCCTCTTCCATTCCTACTAGTGTATGTCCTCAACAGAGCCACATTTTAAACATAAATTCTTTCGGGTGCTTTGACGTCTGAGTCAGGCATCTTAGTGTTCCTCCTGTGCTGTTTCCTGTGTGGTTGATACTGAGTCAAAGACTCCACTCACAATGATGGGAAAAGAATAGGTGACTCTGGCACACGTCATGTTTGCAAGTGCAAATTAATAATTAGTGTGCCTGAGTGTTAGTGGGAAGTAATTGTTTTATAGCGGCGAGATAAATTCCAGAGTTTTTGAGCACAGGTTATCTAAAAATGGTATAGCCCATGCTTGTTTGAAAAGGAACATCTGAAATTGTCAACAGGCTAATGGAAAGTACACAGCTTGGCTGAAATTCTCAGGGCCCATGATAAGCCCAAGGAGCTGGGTTTTCCTTGGAGAGGCTTCCCAAGGAATTGTTAGACAGAGCTTCCTTCTCTGTCTCCAACCCTGGAGCATCTAGCAGGGAAACCTGCAGCTCCCACTGGTAATAACCATTTGCACCTTCAGTGGTCAGCAAAGCCTCCCAGCTGCTGTCCCTGTTGGTTATACCATTTCCTGCTCTTCTCTGAGAAGAATCCTTTATTCTCCAGAGACCTCAAAGTGTGTCTACACAGACAGCTCAGTATACACCCATACCCACATGTAAATCCACCTTGTTTATATGAGAGAGTGTGTTCAGTTCCAAGCTTGGACTGAGCCTCAGTAATCTCTGAAGGCATCTCAGGTGAAGGTCCAGTTTCTTGCTCTTATGGTCTCCAAAAACTCTGGCAGAACCAAGCCCTGAAGTCCTCTGGGTGAATTTCCCTGGAGTAACTTGCATTTGATTTAGATTGTATCTTTCATTTAAATATTGCCAGAGCAATCCATGAGAACTGTCCATGTGATTGTTCCCCCTCACCATTAGAAACCTTTGTTTCTGCTTTGGATATGCCTACTAATGACAGCTTCCTGCTTTTGTCTTGTGGATGATCAGACTTTTACTCCCAACCAGGACTCAGCTCAGCTCACAGCCATCTCTTTAAGAGACTGAAGAGGTTGAAATCTTGGGGTCTGTCACCAAAAGGCATCCTATTCCCACTTGTAAGCACTAGCGTGCATGTTTTCTCTGGTTCGTCTGCACCTTATCTATTGGCTTGTGCTGTGGATACCAGACATGAACACAGTATCCCTGCTGTAATATCACAAAACCCAAATACGGATGTTATACAGCTTATTTTGCTGATGCCACAGCCAAAGAACCCCTTTAGCCCTCTCAGATACTCTAACTCTGTAAACTCACGTTCAGCTGTGACTCATGTACCCTTTCCAGAATCTCTGACTCTTCTCCTCCACACACATATCTCCTATCTTGAAACTATGCTTTATTATTCCTACAAGTATGATTTTTAACTTTGGTCATACTCAAATGTATATATTTCACGTGAACACAATTTTGCAGACTGGTTTGCTCCACACCACTGATACATCCTTTAACCTCTCTGTCATGGTGTCTTCTATAGAGTTTAGTAGTAATCCTTTTGTTTATTTAAAGTCCTTGATAAAATAATAATTAGTGCAGATGAAGAACTAATTGTGCAGGGTTACAGGACCATATTGCATTTTCCTGCCGTTAACAAATCATTGATAAGTAGTTGTCACCTTGAAAATTCACCCACAGCACACCAGCCATCCCAAGGTGGGAAAGGGCTAGAGGGAAAATAAAAAACTCAGAGAAAAAACAGCTAATTACCAGGGTCTTCCAGTGAGCAGAGGGAAGGGGTGCAAGGACTGAGGGCTTGATAGATGGTTGGAGGGGGACACTGAGCCAGACATCCCAGGGATCAGTGCCTGCTGCCCGTGATGACCCAAGCACCCTTCCAGGAACACTAGGGTGGTGTTTAAGGGATGATTAGTTAGACAACCATTTTATATGTGTCACGTTGGGATTGTATTGTTCCGGTTTCTTAATCAACATGTCCTGCTGCAACAAGTTAAAGGCCTTAAAGAAGCCCAGGGGTTTTACATCAGCTTCTTTACATTTATCACTCAATCTTGCAATCTACTTGGTGAAAGATAACAAGTCAGTTTGAAAGGGTCTCTTCCCATAAATTCCTGTTGATTGGCATTAATTATATTTCCCTCCCTTAATTCTTTGTTAATCTAGATCCATATGAGTCATTCCATTATACTGCTGAGACTCCTGTCAGGAGACGAGCCTATAAATACTTAGATCTTTCTCTCTACCTTTTCCAAAAATGTTCCCAACATCTGCTTTCCTTTGGAGCTTCCTTACTGCCCAGAAAGTTACTGGAGATCACACGCAGCTGTAGTGCTGTCTTATGCATTGAAGACATCCTTGATAATATACCTGACAAAGCCAGCTGTGTTGTATATTCTACTGAAACAAGGGGATCTTGAACAATGAATTAACTCTACAGTCATAAACAACCTTTGCAAAAGCATGGGAAGAAATATTTCATTTGCATGTTTATCCCAAGTTTCTATATCGCAACCTAGTACTATGGCTACAAAGGGTCTTTTAAATCATAGATGGTTGAAAGAAAGGATTTGTAGGAGACTGGTCAGAGGGATTCATGGCACGGATGGATTTTGTGGATGGTCCCCTGAATGGTGCTTCATAGCACCTTTGTTCTAGTGCTAAAACCACCTTACCCCTTCCATTCTTCTCAAACAATGACAGCAACCCAGGAGATGGAAAAACAGCTTCACACTTACTACTGTGAATGTAGATGCGTAGTGACATCATCACTTTTTTGTTTGTTTGTTTGTTTGTTTCAGAACATGAAGGAGATGGGACATATGTAACATATTTGGGCTTGTTTCATAGGAAAAGATGAGCTTCTGGTTTGAAAATACCGCTAGAAGGTCAACAGCTTCAATTTGAATTGGAAAAATATCACATTAATTCTGTTGCCCCAATCCTAATTAGAATTCATATCACACAAGAACATAAAAACACTTTTGAAGAGAGAGGATGTTTTATCATCTAAGAACAGGACAGTTCTCAAGATGCATAGAAGAACAAAATGAATTAGAATGTTTTAATATTATTAATATAAAAAGCAGGAATTGGGACTATAATAATTTCAAACACACACAAATAATAAACTCAAGTCCTGTATTTATCTGCATCTGTATTTATCTGAACAGGTATCTGAGGTTGCTGGTGAGGGCCAGGTTTCCCCACTCTGCCCCTGCCTGGTGCTCCTCGGCAGGGAAGGAAGACATGCTCCCAGCTCAGGCCTTGGAGGAATGGGACATCTCAGTCCCACAATAGACCGGCCAAGAGTGCCAGTCACAGCTTAGCCTTTTTTTCACTGATGACAATAAATGTTTTGGGATTAGGTCTGTGGTCTGTATGAATCACATAGCTCTGCATGACTTGCTTGAAGTGCCTGACACTATATAAACCTAATAAATGAATGCTCCCTTTCAGCAGTGAAGTCCCTTGCATGCTGCAGATACTCTCCATGGAGAAAATCCAGCCTGCCGTGTACAGCTGAAGAGATTTTACTGTGTATTACGGAGTTTCCCTTTGAATAGCTTGCAATGATTTTCTTTTCACACGTTATACAGCATCACATGATCTACAGGCAAACATCTAACTACAACTCTATTACATTAATTACCATTCGTTGCTTTTCTTCACTTGTGCCCTTCCCTTTTTCAGCCTGGTACTTCTCCTGGGACTTGTGAACCAAAGTCTCCTTTTTCTGTTCATAAAAATACCATCAGAGCAGCCACAGCTGTGAGCTGCTGGGAGCGGGGCAGGTGGGGAGCCCTAGGAACCCTCTTGTCTGGGGAGTTCTGCTTTCAGAGGGCTCTGCACCCCTCCCCTGCCCTCACTGAATGCCCACTTCACCACCCACCTTCTCCCTGGCCTCTTTGCTACTCTGGCAACAGAGCGATAAGTCTTGCTGGCAGGATTTACCCTTGCAAATATAGATCCCACTGAGCTAATAAATACTTCCCGTCATTGCCTAAGGTTGCCAACAGTAACATTTGCTTCCCCGTTTATAGAAGATGCTGAATATGGCATTGGTACTATTAACACCTTTAACGTTTCTCCCATTAACATTTTCTGCCCATAAAAGGAATTTTGTATTTTCTGTTGGTTTGGGTTTTACTTTCTTTTGTGGCTACTGAAGCTTGAGCCACCCGAACTTTGAGGAGTCAGCCCTTTAAATTTGTTTTAAAACTTTCACAATAATTACAAATTTTTCAATCTGATTTCAAAAAGCAAGGTAATATTGGAGAGAAATACATGGGTATGACTTTGAATGCTTTAGGAACCTTTTATATTTACCCTTTTTTTCAGTAGCGAGATGAAAAAAAAAGGAAGAGAGAACCAAAGCACCCATGACCCATCAGTAATTTTTAATATAAAACTTTTCTAAGATTTGTTGAACAAGGGAAAGATCTGGAAGCCAGCAGAATGGAGGAGACTTTGCAGATTTTTAAAGATTCAGTAAATGCTTACTCCTATTTTTCAAACTGCTCTTGCTGAAAGCACTTTTGTGTGTCTACATTAGCAGATGAAACGGTTTCATCCGCAGTAAGCGGGGAGATGGGAGCAGTGCTCTTTCCTGCTGACCTTGCCCTGAGAGGAGAAGAGAAGGTCAGCATCAGAGGGGCCAGGGCTGGGTGGGCTGCGGGGGGAGAGAAGGAAGGGAACACACATGCGGGACACGAAGGAAGGTCTGACAGACTGGAAAAGCACATGGATCTGAGGGATGGGGAAAGAGCTAGTGGCTGGAAAAACATGCAGGCACTAACCCTAGGAGAATTTCCCTTTTGAGTCAATCTGCTCTGCTCATAAGGAGCGAACTGAGAAACCACATTAGGTCTCATGCTGGGTATGGTCCTGGATGGTTTGAGTTCTTGTTTCCCAATACTACCTGGCTTCAGAGAATATTGCAGTTGGTTATTACAGGGATGAGCCTCTAGGACACCCTTTAAGAGGAGGAAAATCATTCTGCCTTATATGAGGCAGACAACCTGCTAGGGCACTTGTCCCTAGGGGACACTGCTGAAGGTATGAGGCATCACCTGCAGCCACCTGAGACCAAGCCTGGGCTCACCTGGGACCAAAGTCTGACAGCAATGTGTTGAGCAGGCATGTTTGGAGGACATTAAAGGGCTCCTTTAACAAGGCTGCTAGTTAAAGAAAAGTGCACTGTTGCCACAAGACTATGTTTGTTCCATGTTTGCCATCCGCTGCCATGTCCCATAGCCCCCTCCATGGCATAGTGCCCTTGGACTTCAGGATCTCTCTCAGATCTTCTCTGGGAAGACCCAGCACAGACTAGGAGAGGACTTGGGAAATGCACTCTGTCCTTGGCAGATAGCAGTGTGAGGCAGACACAGTCAATTCATCTTGGCAGCACTGACAAATGCTATGTAAGCATTCATACACACACACACACACACATATTTATATGCCTCTGTGTGTGTACGTATAACAGGAAACCACCTTCTGCTCCCTTCATAACAGACCCTCCCGGTATCTGTAAGCATGACACATGCTCCCCTTAGGAATTATTGGAGGCTGTAATGTGTAACAGAGTAGGATTTATCACGTTTTCTAACACCTAGGGAAAAGACTAACACTATTTTCTCAAGTACTGCATTGTTTCTGGGTTCAACTGTGTTGCTTTTAATATTTTATGTATGTGAATATGATGTACTGCAATGAAAACACCCTTATATCTTTTTCTAGTAAATGCGTCTTTCAAAACAAGGAACGATGTCAAATGATGGAGAGGAGTTCTGAGTCTGGAAGGCACAAAAAATGCATAAAAGATGAAGTCCTATTTATGTTTCTTGCATGCACAAAAAAAAAAACAAAACAACCAAACACCCAACCATAAAACAACTCACCTACATTAAAGAAATGCTATTCAAACTACAAAGTAAATCAGCCAGCATGTGGCTTCTCTGTACTCGTACATTAGGATCCAGGCTTCAATTACAGGATCGCACACTGCCTTTCCAGAGCCCCCGTGTACCAGACCTGCTCTGGGGGCATGGAGCTGCGCGTGGGAGAGGAATCCCCTTTGCTTTGCTGCCGGAGGTGGCGAGGCTGCGGAGCTGTGGGGGGAAGGTGTCTCCCCAGGGGACTGCAGCCTGCAAAGCTGAATTCAACAGGGACTGCAAAACTTCCAGATGCTGATGTCCAAGGGAAGATTGTGCAATCAGCTGTAAAGGTGGCATGGAGATGACATGTTGGCCAGCATATGGAGAAAGGAAAATCTTGGAGCTGTTTGCCAGGATGCACTGATGGTGCATGGCTATGCTGTGTGGTTAGCTGGGTTAAAGTGGGTACCTCTACCACTGGCAATATAAATGCATTAGTGCAATGGAGCATGCTCATTTCCCCTTAGCTCAGCAGTTAAAGGGCTTTAGGGCTCACAGAGCTGCTTCAGGTATCTCTCCAAGCAGGAATTTTGCTTAGCCATTGTTCTGCAGGTGTGAACTGTCCATTTTGTGAGTGGACATGAGTCTGGGTGGGCAGCTTTGAGGAAACATTGGAATGAGAAACGTGCAGATCCAGCCTTTGTTTGGAGTCTCCTAACTCTGGAGTGGCCAGCTGTGTAACCTCAGCTTTCTGAAAGTTGCTTGCACATGTGCTCGCCTCTGCATGGGCACTCCTACGTGGCAGCAAAGCAAACTGGAGGTCCCCAGTAGGCCCACCATGCCTTGGTGACGGGGCCATCAGCAGAGCCAGAGTGCCAAGGCCACCAGGTAGAAGTGTGATGGGAGCTAACAAAACATTTGTCACAGTGGAAGGCTGCCATCCACAAGGTGTCAACCGACATGAGATGTAGGACCAGAAGGTTTCAGCTGATGATGGAGGAGAGATGCAGATGGGAGTATTTTGTTCATCCCAGGAATTTCAGGGGAATTCTAATTAGAGAATTAGAATCCATCCTAATGTGGAGAAGGGTCTCCTCTTCCCTCTTTCTCTCCCATGTCTTCTGAGGTCCATGTCTTCCTCTCCCCCAGCTCCTTATCCCAACTTTCTCCTCCTCATCCATTCCACTCCCACCTCAGACTTTCCCCCTCCGTCCCCAAGATACCCACGTCTCTTTACCTCCTCATCCCAGAGCTTTCCCAAAAGGTCAAGGACAAAACATGTCATCACCCAGCCTCACCTTTGCCAAACTACCTTGACCGAGTTCTCCCAGCATGGCAGCCAGCTGTCACCTCCAAGTCCAGCCCAGGTGGGTAAATCCTGGCAAAATGTGACTGAAATGGGTTTTACAGTAAGAAGGGCCGAGCCGTGCTGACAACAGGCAGTGCTGCCAGTCGGCAGAGACATCCTGTGCCCAAGCAGCCCATGAAGCTGTCTGGCAAAGGCAGGGCATGTTCCTGCAGACTTAATTCATGGTGGCCGTGTAGTTTGTAGCCATTAGAACACAACTTGTGGATCCTCCTGCCTTATTAATCTGGGAAAATAATTGGCTCGCTTCTCATGAGTATCCTTTAACATCAGCAGTGCTGGGCTTCATGGTGAGGCATTTCTGGGAACCAACTCTGCATCAGGGAACAGACATTTCTGCTGAAGCCGGTGTCTTCTGCTTTCCACTAGGCAAGGTTCTGGCTCTGAAATTCATTTTAGTTGCCCTCTTTCCCAAGGAAGTGGAATGGATGCATGGTTTTGTGGGCTTGTAAGCATTTCATAACTTAATAATAGGTCACATTAATTCATCTTTTCGCTCTGCCTTTACTCTTTAGAAAGATGGAAGTTATTTTTTAAAAATAAAGCATTGCATATGCCACATGTGGGAAGTGGTGATTTCTAGCTATGGACTGAGGGGGCAAAATTGTATAATTTATAACTGTATCATAAATAATGAGTCTGATGCCTGCATTACTGTGATTTTATACTAGTCTAAAAGTGGAGTCATGAAGCTGAGAGTCAGCCCCAATATGTTACCACTCCATTGCAGAGCTACTAAACACTGGGAATCAGATCCTTGGCTGAACAAGAAGAGTTTCATTAACTTTATTTTTCAGTTCAGCTAATGAGCCAGGCTGCAAATACTTTGCATGATTCAAACCCAGCACTTTTGCACCAGAAGGTAGGATAGGGTAGGTGTGGAGTCCTGGACAGAAATCAAGGACTGGCAAGATGTCAGGAAAATATCTGCTCATCTGGACTGCCTTCAGTGCAGCTATCCTGACTTGTCCCAACTGATGAGCTGGCCCTGAAGTCACAAGGCAGCAGTTGAACCTGAAGTGTGCTGTTTAGTGCCTCTGATTTCTTTGAGAGACACAAGTGCAAGGCAGGATGAGGTCCAAACCTCCTCAACAGTGTGAGTTCAGAGGAGCAGGTGTTTGCTGCTGACTTGCCAGTGCTCAGTGTTCCTCCAACATACTCACATTTGCAGCAACTCCTCTGCCTTGGGGGACTGAGATGTTTGAGCTTAATTCATAGCACATAAATTGAAACACAGAATAGGCAGGGTGAAAAATCAAACCAAACCAAACCAAACCAAACCAAACCAAACCAAACCACATCCCACCACAGCAACACAAAATGCTGAGGTGCAGCTGCCCAGGTGCAACTTGCATCCTTTCAGCTGCTGCAGACTGTGAATAAAGAGGGAAGGTAAGGTCAGCACAAGGTCCCCCCTGCTCTGCCAGCCCCTGCCGCTCTCTGTGCTGCTGGGGATGCTGTCCCAGGAGATGGTGAAATGTAGCAGACTGGACCCGGCTGCGAGGAGCCCAGGGCAGACTCCCTCTCCAGTACACAGACACACACGCTCCCCTTCAAGGCCTGTCACACCGAGATGGAGACACATGCCATTTGCCTGTATGGGCTTATCTGTCCTGACATCCCGGGGCTGCTCTGTCCCCAGGCCACTACTGGGAATATGGCCCTCGCTCCCAATGCTCCTGCCCATGGGTGCCTGCACCCCTCCCTGCTGCAAAGGGGGCTGCCTCTCACCCTGTCCGTTCATCTGCTGCAAGCTTCAGGAGTTCCTCAAAGGCCTGATCCTCTTTTTGTGCCAGAGAGACAGCCAATATCTCCATTGACAGCAGCAAAGTCCCTCATGATGTTTCCCTACTTAAAAAGAGAGAAAACACAGACTCCTTTGCTGAGGGAAAAGGCTTCCTGCCTGAGAGAAGAAGATATCCCTTTTCCTGCTCTCCTACCAACAAGCCCTTTCAATACAAGCATTCGTTAGACCTTTCACTGCAAGC
Organism: Athene cunicularia; assembly: GCF_003259725.1. Taxonomy (NCBI): domain Eukaryota; kingdom Metazoa; phylum Chordata; class Aves; order Strigiformes; family Strigidae; genus Athene; species Athene cunicularia. Next base: position 11,471,609 of record NW_020799101.1, read on the forward strand.
ACACAACAGGAAAAACCACAGGTTTGGGTGTCAACCACAATTTTCTAGTCCAATGAATCTCACCTTTTTCATTTCCCCAGCAATCCTTCCAGTTGCAGGACCAGCCCCACAGCAGGACTCCTTCCTCTCCCTATGCAGGAGGGATGTTCAGTGAGTTTTGCCTTTTCCCAGGAGGGGAGACCCCTGGGGCCATGGCTCCCCATCCCCACTGCAGCTCCCCATCCTCATGGCAGCTCCCTATTCCCAGGGCTGGCCGCCGCGTGCTTTCCCAGTGAGGTTACACAACAACTCCGGGGAATGGCGTGTTAGGACAAGGTATGTGAGTCACCAAAGGTACCAGAGTCTTATATAACCCCAGCATACATTTTTGGAGTGCACTTCAGCTGAAAGGGCTGTCAGGAGCCCTGAGAAAAGTGGCAGCCTGGGAGGAACCAGGCAGAAGAAAGCAAATACTGCTGTTCCTGGTACCCCCCTCCTTACGGTTGTTCATTCTGCCAAAGTTTTTTCCAGATTCAGGAGGCCCTGAGCAGTTGGAGGACCAGGGCAGCCCTCATGCATCCCATGGTGCCTGTCAACAGCTCCTCCAGGATGGGCTTCACTGCGGTGTTTTACATCTGAATCTGAAATCTCCATGAACAGACCACAATGATCTCCAAGCTTGCCGCCCTCTGCTTCTGACCCAGGGCTTTGCCTTCTCCTCCAGCAGTTGAGCCTGCGTAATCCCACGTTTCCCTCCATGCTCTTCTCTGTGCTGGTATCACGAGCCTTTCCTAAGATTACTGCCATCCTATCTGCACAAGCTGCCAGGGCTACTGGGGTACAGCAACAGCGGGGCTGCACACCCAGCCCATGTCTGACAACACGAGTTTGAAAGCCCTTGTACAGGACCCATGTCAGGATCTCAGCAGAGTTTGCCTGGGGATAAGGGCTTCGCTTGACTCACAGTCAATCCTGCGCACTGGCAAAGAGGGATGTGACACAAAGCCAGATGCCAGCCCGGGACTGTGGCATGCTTGGAGGTATAATCTAAGAGACTGTAGGCAAGGATCAGAAGAGTTTCCAAGTGATGGGGTAAATTTCCAATGGCTTTATCTCTGAACTAAGTGAATCTTCCAGTTCCTGCATCAGGTCCCAGGTCTCATGATGCAGTCGATGGGTGAGCTTTCACCAGCAGATGCTTATTTGTGAAGCACAAGATGTTTTTGTGTTTTGGGTTTGGCTAAACTTTCATCAGACAGCTGTTCTGGCTCCAGCATGGACTCTCCAGAAAAATCCAAGGCTGGGGGAGTATGAAGCATTATGACACTCACCTGGACCACTGGGACCCCAAGGCAAGCTCCATCCCATGCTCACCAGCTCCCACCAGCAGCCTGATCTGGAGCCAGTGGGCTAAGGAGATGGAAGATGTCTGAACAGCTCTTGCTGGGCTGGTCACACTTCTCCACCAGCAGGAATGTAACCATTTGCATCATGATTCCACCTCTCTCAGGGATCAGGAAGCTTGGGTCCAAGTCCTGCCCCTGATGAGGTTGAGTTGTGTGAGGAGTGGAACGGGTCACCCTGGGGACTGAGAGAGGGACAAGAGAGCAGGACAGGGTGCTTCTTGTGTAGAGGAGAAAGTGGCGAGGGAATCTCTCTTTATGAATGGGATAATTTCTGCATAAACAAAGAAAGTCTTGGCTCCATCCCAGAACTAAAGGGGAACACTGTCTGCAACCGCTTTATTGCAGGCTCCCCCAGATGGCCGAGGCTTTCTTCAGAGCAGCAGAGCACAGCCAGGGACTGGCTCACCAGCAGCCAGGAATGACAACACATGGGTCTGGGAGAACCAGGGGCACAGCTTGGAGCTGGACTTTGCTGAGCAGTGTCCACCACAGACACCAGCATGGGGCTGGCATCCTTGCAAGGAAGCAGTGACCAGCACCAGCACCAGTGATCGGCACAGATCTCTCTCACCTTGCTGAGGTTTTCTCTACATGGAAAAGGGTTTTGGACTGAGCTTGGAGGCTGTGCAAATCATGTAATGTATGGGACAGGTTCCCGGCAGATGCTTCCTCCAGGTGTGTGCTAGATCAGGCTGGGGGACCCTGTGCAGCACCTTCCCCCTGCAATGCTCAGAGATGGTGAGGAGACCGAGAGCCATCTCTCACGGGTGAGAAGTCCCTCTTCTTCTAGCCAAAGGAACCCATGCTTGAATGCCATGAACCCGAGCTGCATACACATGTATCTATGTATTTTACAAACACAGGACAACCCTGCAGGCATTACTCATTCCAGTGAGCTTAGAGGGGTCCTGCAAAAGAGCCAGCTGCTTCCACAGCTGGAGGGAAATGATGCACTTGGCAGCGCACCCCATGGCTGCAAAACAAAACACGCATGCACACACTAGCCCCAAGCACCCCTGCTTCCTGGGCCAGCCTGAGCTTAGGAAGGAAGCTGGACCGAGAACTGACAGCCCCCTCACAGGGGTGGTGCAGCCTGGCCAGGAGGCTGGGGCTGCCCTTGCCCTGGGGATCAGATGGCAGGGTGCCACCACATCACCTGGGGATGGTTCCTGGGTCTCTTCCCCCTGCAGCGCTGCTGGGCCAAACAAACCGGGTGATGGAGCTGGCTCTCTGGGGTTGTGCAGATTTTGGCAGACCAAGCGGCCTCCCAAAATGGGCTGGCCGGGTGCTGCTGCGACAGGGCAGGGAGGGATGGCTCAGGGCTTGGGGCTTCCCTTCCCCACAAAGCAGCTAATCTTAACTGGGTACATGAGTGTCAACAGGTGCCATGGAGGGAAGAGGGACGAGGGGATATTGGTGCAGCTGGAGGAAGTATTTATAGCTGCTTTAAAAAAAAACACCATATAGATCACATCTCCATTAACGTATGTAACACAATCGGGAACCTGAGCTTTTCATGATCCCATGGCTGCAGGATTTCCTGTGGAATCCTCTACAGGCCACAAAAACAAGCTAAAAATAAACAGTACATGCCCGTGACTCCTCTCTGACTAGTGAATTGGGTAGTGGCAAGAGGGGTAGGGAAGGGGACAGGCCCTGGAAAACTCTCTGTAGTAACTGCTCTGGTGTGTCCTGGTCCCCAGAGATCTCCAGGCACTCAAAGGTGAGAACAGTTGCTGTTGACAGGGGTTTCACAAGTTCCAAGCATAAAAAGCCGGAGGAGTTATGAAAAGGTTATCCAGGAGGAAGAGAACAGAAGCAGATCAGGATTCCCCCGGCCTGAAAGCAAACCTGGGGAGCCTGTCTCTCCCCTGGCTGGTCCCCAGCTGTTTTCAGCAGCCACGCACTGGAGCAAACACTGTCACACAGCCCGGGGCTCCGGAGAAGCAGACCTGCGTATTTAGCACTCCCATGTATTTTAGAAAAAGATGCAGAGTAATGTTTTCCCATGCACTGGGAGATGGACAGGGCCACCAGTTCATCCTTCACAGCTACTGGGCTGCCTGTCAGGGTGGCCAGCAAAAGGCAAGGAACCCCACGGGTAGCCCCACGACAGAGCATTCATTCATCACTGCTCTGCAGGGCCTCCCAAACCCCTCTGGGCACAATCTCCTGCCACTGCCACATCCCCCCAGCCAGGCCCTGGACACCAGCTCCATTTGAAATCACGGCTGTGATGAGATGCAAGTTAGCTCCTGGAGGGAGCACTGGGGAGCAGACAGGACCTGGAGAGGATGACAGTATGGCCTGGCAGCTCAGCATCTCACCCTCCCTTGGGCTCCTCTCCTCTGGAAGAGGACCAGGATGCCAGGACACCTTTTCCCCTCTGAGTGGCAAACCCATCACCTTGCTGCTGCTGTCTGAATCACAACTGCATTCCCTGTGTAGGATCAGCCAGTAATGGATACATCATTAATTAGGACAGCATCAGAGCTCCTTGGAGTTACAGTGTCCCTTGGAAGGAGGGGAACAAGATTCTCTGTTGCTGAACTGAGCCTGAGCTTCATACTCTCTAATTACCCCAGGCTGTCATGATTCAGTTGTTACTTGCAGCAAACACCCTGCAGGCAGCAGAGGGAAGGAAGGTGGCTCTTTCTGCAGATTAACTCAGCCGCTGCCTTTGTTCCAGTGCCGTTGCACTGCATAGCAGCTGCTTACCCCATATACTCCTGTAACTGGACTTTCGGCAGAAGCACGTGCTCCTGGTTGCCACCAGTCTGTGATTTTTGTGCTATCACTCCAAAGAGAGTTGGCTCTGTCCCCTGTCCTGTTGCAGGGCTGCCTCCTGCCACCAGCACAGAGGCGGAAGTATCACCTAGAACGTGGAGAGAGGGGAAATAATCTGGTCACCGATGTAACCACATATCAAAACCTTTCTCTTGTTAGGAGGGCACGTAATGTTATTAGTAAGAAGGTGCCTTACACTAGCTGCTTTGGCATATGGTCCCTTCCCCCAGCGCCTGCTATTAGCTGCCAGAGATGAAAAGCCATGATGTGCAGGGAGAGAGCTGGAGGCGTCAAAGATGTCACCTGCAAGCTGCTCTTTGCAGGGATGGGGATAGCATGAGGATGCGGATGGGATGGGTGAGAGCAGCCAGCTGGAGGGAGCAGAGCAGCCTCATAACACAGGGAACAGCAGTCGGGGTTGGGGCTGCTCAGCCCTCTCCCACTCCACGCCCACTCCGCATCCACACCTCCTGCTCCACTTCTGCCTGCATCCCCTGCGCTGCAGGGAGGATGAGCCTCCAGCATTTTGGGGATGCCTCCATTCATGGGAGGGAGTGGGCCTGCCTCAGCAAAATATCTGGGGAGCACAAAATGGGTTTTATGCAGTTCACCAGAAAAACTCCCTTCCCAACAGGGCGTCTTGTGCAGAACAAGCTACAGATGTAAGGGCCAATCCCTGGTTTTAATTTTTTGGACTGATTTTTAAGCAGCACCAAGGGAAGGGAGGCAACACATTGAGAGAGAAATAATTTTACCCTTTCTGTGCTGGTGGGGAAGATGGTTGTTGTCTACCTCTGTTCAGTGTTTGAAAGCCAGACCATATCTGCTTGGATATTTCTGAATATCCAAGCTAGAGAGGAGTAGGATAAAGTCCTTCACATCTAGGGCAGCATCATCTCTCATCTTATGTTCTTTAACCTCTCTGGCTTTGGCACATCCCCTGTCACAGCACATGCATCCATTTAAGGCACTTCTGCAAAGCTTCTTTTCTTGGCTTGTTGCTTTGACAAGGTTTCTTTGCATGGCTTCCCTAGCTCTTTCCTCACTGCATCCAGGAAAAAATGGTATGTCTTTTCCTGGAAGGTCCTTTACAGCTTTTTCATATCAAACCTGCAGTGCCAATCAGAGACTGGTTGCTTCTTTGCTGAGTATTTGCCATTTCTCAGTGAATTATCTTCCTCCTTCCTCTTGCAGAGGTATTTCTACCTTGCAGAAAGGTTTTGCTAACACCTCCTCAGCTTCCTTTCAAGCCTTCTTTAAAAACCTTCCATTAAACTTTAAACTGGAAACAAAGAAAAGCATGATACCCTCAAAAGTCCCACCCACTGCTTCAGCTATGACCCTTCAGAGGGTCTGAACCATCATCCAACGCCATGACTGCAGGATACCCCATGGATACATGGCTGCTCCGCAGAGGCTCAGCCCATTTAGTTTTTTTCCCTCCTGAAGCAGCACTGCCAGCCTCAAGGAGCTCCTTGAACCTTCTCTGAAATCAAACCGGATCAGTCCCTTCCATTGCAGGTGGCTGGTGCTGGAGGCTGACAGATCCTGCCCCATCCTCAGCCTCTCCGTTAAGATGCTGAGCCCTCCTTATCTGCATCCACCACCCAAACATTCCTGGGGTTGCTTCCTTGCACAGGTGGGTGCCTGCAAAACAGCCCGGGGCTCTGCTGGGGGCAATGGCTCTGAGCTGGCCGGGCTGGGAGCAGCTCTGCTGGGACCATGCTGGGTGGTCAGGCTCCCTGGGTTCTGATTCCTGAGGGAGTAATGCATCCATGAGTGAAGCAAGAGGAGCCTGAACCACCCTGCAGCTGTCTTCAGGTTGATGCCAAGACATCCAGCCTCCAAAGAAATGGCAGTTTTCAGAACCCACCTCCATATGTTTTTCTCTCTGCTGTGGACCAGAGGGAGCATGGCCCCAGTGAGGGCTGGCAGGTCCCATCTGCTGCAGTGATGACTAACCAGACAGGGTGGATTTGGCATCCCATTTGTCCTAGGCTTGGAGTTCAGGGCTGCCCAAGCAGCTTATCCCCTGCTGAGGGCAATCCCTGCTTTCCCAGTACAAAAAAATTGATGAATCAACCCAAAAATACCCTCCTGCCCTGGGCTGATAGAATAGTGTCAGGACTACTCAAAAAAGCATGATGCTATTAATATAGATAGGAAGGGGGGAAAGACTGTTTTTCAGAGCTGGATTTTGTGGTGTTTGAATAAGAAAGACACACTTGGAGTCACTGTATGGCATCATGGCTGCTGTGGAGGCAGCTACATCAGCTAGTCCTCTCCCCATCCCAGCTGGATGGACAATCCAGTCCTCACAGGACTGAAAGGCTGGGGTTATTTTCCTGTAGAATTACCATGAAGGTCCACAGCCTCTCTTCATCCTCCATTAAATCCATTTTCCTATGAAACTGGAAATCTTGATTAACAGCCTGCTAGGGCAGACAAATCCCTGGGGTCTTTCTATGTGCCCAAGAGACTGTCCCTGCTCCAGGGTAAACATACGCTTCAGTTTTGCTCTGCAAAAGAGAGGATGGACTGAGCTGTTTTCAAGGAAGCCTACAGATTCACAGGGAAAACTAAAAAGAAAAAAGCAGTTTCTTTGGAAATCATTTTCTCTTAAGAAGTTCTGTCTGCATTTTTTATTAATAATACAACACCCTGGATGTGTCAAAAGAAAAAAAGAGAATACATTTCCTGGTGGGGAGCTCCAGTCTGTAGAGCCAGGCAATGCAGTGAGGTTGTCATTTGCTTCTTGGAATTTCATTTCCTAATCAACACGTCCATGAAATCACTACATTTTCAAAGCTTAGTTTCCAGAGCTGCTGGGATCAAAGACTGGAGAAGTGGGGAGAGAGTGGGGAGGGGAAAACCTGCTGTCTCCATCAGCAGCCCAGCACAGAGAAAATACCTGCATAAGAAAGCCTAAACAAGGAGTGGTTTAATGCCCTGACCTGAGTTTAATATTTCAGATCCAAACAAGAAAATAGGGACTCAGAGATCCAGCTGTTATCACACTCCCCCTTTGGGGAAAAAAACCCAATTATTAAAAATGTGGGGACCCCCTTGAGATTTGCAGGGTCTGGCTGGCCCCTCCTGGGGTGGCAGTGCTACGGAGAGCCATGGGGCGCAGAGCAGGGAAGGGGGCCTGCAGGGACCCTTCCAGAGCCACCCTGTCCTGTGGCAGGTGACACGAGTGGCACTGCCTTCACGATGGTCCCTGAAAAAGGCAGCCGTCACCCAGGCCCAGGATGACGACTTGCCTGGCTTTTTGACTTCAGTGTCCAACTGGTCCCACCTCCCAGAAAGACTTGGGCCAAGCAGCCTTTCCCCAGACATCTGATCTCACAGGTGTCAGGTGAAAGGAACTAAAATACATTAAAATTGCCCAAATCTGAGTCAAACAATTGGAGTTTTGCTTCTCTGACACTTGCAAGGCCATAAGTTCACTTGTCTGGAAGCCACCTAAAAGCCCTTCCAGAAGATGCAGGTCATTCTTGTGTTTGAAAAGTTAAGGAGACTGGGGGGAAAAAAAATGTTTAACAAAACCCCACCTCTGGTGACCTCACTTATCATTAATTTTATTTTTTCCACTTTCAAGAAAAGACGTCACCCCCAATTTTTCCCTTTTTTTCATTATGATCTTTTTCCTGCTCACTACATGTAGAGATGCCAACCGGAGCTTGGCTGATGCTCAGCAGGTACTCGCACTGTTGAAACCACCACACTGAGGAGCATCCGAGGCAAGAGGGAGGTGCCCACCCATGTCTCCTGGAGATATCCATAGCCCTTGGGCAAGCGGAGTAACCTGACTCGGAGATGCTGGCAGAAAAGTTTGGGTGAATCAACCAGAGGTGCTAAGGTGATGCACGGAGCTGTCAGCCACATGGATCTGCACCCAGTGCTGATTTGCAGCTGCTTTTTGGGTGACAGCTTGGTAGCCTCTCCCTGCAGGATGCTGCCCATGCCTGTGCCTGGTAGAGCTTCATGGATGCAGCCAAATGCCAGCGGCAAGTTTTTGGACCAGTCTCTGCCAGAGCCAAGGGGATGACAGAGCAGCTGGTCCCCCAATGCTCTGCACCAGCAGACAGCTCAGCCTCCATCAACCCATCCCTCCACCCTTCTGCCACCTCCCTCACTGCCCAAGCAAAGCCAAGATCAGCCCTGCTGTCCTGCAGCAGCTTCAGGCAGGATCGTGTAGGGAGGTCTCTCCTCCTGCATGGCTGATGCTGTTGCCATTGTGCTTTTCATTTAAGTTTTGCTGTGCGCAACATGACTGCAGAAAAATAACATCATAGCAGAGGGGGAAAAAAAATAGGTGCTCAGATTCATCCTATTGGAGTGCTGGAAAGGAGATAGATGGCATTGCCAGGCCTTTAGTTTTATTTTCTCTGCAGCTGCCTGCAGCTGTGGGTACCCCTCATGCTAACAGAGCTGCTCCAAGGTGTTTAATTATAGCACCCCAGGTACCAGGAATACAGCCGGAGAGGGGACCACGGGAGAGCAGGGTGCTGTGTAGGGGACTCAGTGGGGCAGGAGAGGGGAGATCTTCCTCCTAGGATCTCCACCACAGCCTGTGCTGGAGGAGGAAGGTTGAACCCCCGAGATTATCATCAGGACAGGGCAGGCAGGATCCCCTCGCACATGGCATTTGGGCAAACGCAGCTGGTGAAATGGCTCGTTCAGAAGATGCGTTACCTGGAAACAGAGCCAGAAGCCATGTGGAGGATGCAGCTCCTGCCTCTGTGCAGCGTTTTCTCTGCCGGGTGTGAAGATATGGTCGTTGTTTCTGTAGATAATTTTGTTCTCAGAGCATGTGAGCTGAGATCACATGGTCCAGGGGTGTAAGACCATCCTGCACAATACATGCTGGAGGGTATCAGCAAGCAAGTTCTCCCTGGGTGTAACACTGACATATTATATACCTTCAGGAAGAAAATACCTCCTGATTTATAGACTGTGTGTGATGGAGAGGCAGCTGTAGTTTGCTCTCTCTCTCTCTCTCAAACACTTTCTTGACAATAGTTTTCGGAGAGGATTATTTCCACCACTCTCACCTCCATACACTGCCTGCCCCATCATACAGCTCCCCCCAGCTTCCTTCCAGAGGCATCCCCTAGCTGCAATGCCCCAGCCGGCCTGGGCTGGAGGGTGACAAGGTGGCCCCTGTGCCACCTCCCCATCCCAAGGCTCCCTGCATCTCTTGGGGCCCTGTGACAGGCATGACCCCGCTTCCTACAGGGGCTGCCGAGGGGTGTGGTGTGAGGCTGGGGGTGGGAATTCCCTTTTTATCCAACACAGAGAATTTTGCACTTATTCTCCAAAAATGTGAGGAAGAAAACATGACCTCAGTGGGTGCTGGGAGAGAGGAGACCAATCCTGGCAGATCCGTAGCGGTAAAATATTCAGGAGTGTGAAAACTGGAGGGGGAGGAGGATTTTTTAGCAGTTTTTCTTTTTTATTTATTTTTTTAAATTTTATTTCTCTTTTAATTTTTATTTTTTCTTTGTTTTTTCCCCCTTGTTGTCCCCTTATTTTTTACCTTGTTTTTATTTTTTCCCTTTGTTTTTATTTTTAATTTGTTTTTATTTAATTTCTTTTTGCTATTTTTTGTTTTTTGTTTTATTCCCTTGATTTTACGTTTTTTTCTTTTTCTTTTTCTTTTTCTTTTTCTTTTTCTTTTTCTTTTTCTTTTTCTTTTTCTTT
>NW_020799101.1:11481536-11496114 GCF_003259725.1 Athene cunicularia
TGTGTATAAGAGACAGCTCCCACCCGTGCTAGCAAACACGACCCGCGGCAGGGCTGGTGGCGGGATGCTGCGGGCCACTGGCGGTGGCACCCAGGCTGGGCGCGGGTCAAAATCTGTCCCTGTTGCCCTCCAGTGGCCCGCCCGCCTGCCCCGGCTGCGCCCCGACGTGCGGGAGAGGCTTCACGCTTGTGTTGGCGCGTTGGAGCGGGCAGGGTCAGTCCCAGCTGAGATCCCCGGCCAGGTTCTCCAGGGCTACAGCCTGGGGACATTCATGGGAAATGGGTCTCTGCTAGTGTGAAGAAACAGAATTTAGGGACGGAGGGGAAGTGGGTCATGGAAAATTTCCCAGCACCGGTGGCTTGTCTGATACCCGGGTACCTCCACGGTGCACAGACCTCTCCATGATGTCAACCCTCTGACAGCTACAGGCGTCTCCATTACAGATGCCAAGATGCCAAAATCCCCCACCACTGACCAGCTCTGGACTGAGGCAGAGACAGTTTGCCACCGAAGCAGGGCAAGTCCCATGGAGTAGGAAAGGCAGAGTAGTCCGGGAGACATGCCCTCCAGTAGATCCTCACAGGTCACCAAGTCAGGCCCTGAGCAGCATTTGGCCTCTTCGACCCAGGGCTGAAAATGGGTTCATGGGAACAGGGAGGACAGAGGAAGGCGCCTGTCATCCCCCATCACCCTTGGGCCTGCAATGTGCAGGGCAGGTCGAGTCATGAGTGCAGCCACTCCTTCCCCAGCCCGCAGGCACCTGCAGGTTTTCCTGCAGAACAGGTTTTCTGGTATTAGCGATACCACTGCTTCTTTCTGTCTTCCAGTCCCACCCCCTACTGCTGAGGGAAAAAAAGGAACAAAGGCAGCGACAATCATAAAAGACTGTAAGAAAAAGAAACTGCAGCAGTTAGTGCCTTGTGCTCATGAGGCACTGCAGCTCCCGGGTGCACATCACCAAACGCCCCCAGAAAAGGATCTCACTACAGACAGGTACCTCCTCTCCCACTTCTCCTCCCACCAGGAACACTCAGTTCCCCCTAGATGATTCAGATAAAACCACCCCCTTGCCTGGGACGAGCCTGTCGGTGTTACAAAACAGGAAGGCCTCACCGCTCGCCTCTCACTCCTCCACTACCCACTTACCACCACAATCACCTTCACCTCTTGGCTTCCCGCCCACTGGCCAGGACCGGGACGCAGCCAGCCGTGCCCATGGTACTGAGCTCAGCTTCCCTCGTGCCCCCCTGCCAGCACGCACACTCCTGCCCTCCCCAAGGGACAGTCCCGAGCAGACGTTTCACCCAGGTGCCCAAACCTAGCCATGCAAAACTGAGAGCATCTCCAGGTGTGTGCAGGTGAGGAGATTCACCAAGACTGGGTATTGGGGAGAGGCTGGCTGCGCAGCTCCAGGGGCTTCATGAGCACCTCTTGCTTCCTGTGGCAATTGTTCTGCCAAAGTCAAATGTGTTGCTCTGGTCTTCTGGAATCAGGATTGACCAGGAGCTGGCTAGGAGGACTCATCACTGTTCATCCTCTTTACTTTTAATCAGCATGAGGAGCACACAGTTAATTAGTTCTGCCTACATGTTACTACTTTATAGGATTTTTTTAAATCCCTGTACTCTTGACTTCAGCAAGTTATGCTACTTGCTAAAATCTTTGGCTCCTCCATTTGGCTGCAAGGTGAAGGTGGTGTTCTTCGGTGACCTCCGTTGGGTAGGATCCAGCCTGCTTCCCTTACAGACAGGTTTCCCTTCCCTTTTTCTGTACTGCTCCACCTAAGCAGAGACTGCTCTTCTGAGGTGGTGTGTTCCTGACAGCAGCCTGAGTGGATGTGGTTACCACATTGTTCTGACCTCATGGGACCTGGCTGGCATCATTTGTCTCTTTTAAACTGGTTCTGCAGATTTTTTTAAAAGTCCACTGATAGTCAATGACTTTTTCCTTAAAACTGCCCCTTCTGCATCCTGGATCTTACACAGGAGTCTTTCAGCAGAATAAATGGAAACTAAAATCTAGCCATACAGTTCACGGAGAAGGCACAGAGAATGCAAACTCCTGGATTAAACATCAGATGATAAATAAGAATCTGAAAGACATTATTTAAAATCCCATGACTTGCCCCACACAGAGCAATATTTTCCTGTCATCGCAGCTGTGCTCCTGCTTCCCATTCCCCCCCTGAGTGTGCTTGCCCACTGTCCATAGCCATCCCGAGCCCCACAGCATGTCCAGCTGGGACCACTGGCGCCTCTGGCTCGCAATACAGAATATGAGGACTAGCTGAAGGAACAAGGAAGGCAGGAGATGGAAGTCTTTAAATCCAGGTTTCCCAGCCTCAGAGACCACATGTAAGCCCCTTAGTCTCTTTATTTAGTCTTTTCCCTCTTTATTCAGTCTTTTCCTATGTGAACTACTCCATTAACGATTTGTATACTTATAACTTTGTCCATAAGTGATTATTAATTAAATAATTGTTTATTAACAATTCCCTGACAAGACAGGGACGAGATTCTCCTGGGGAAATCCTCGTATTTCTTTTAAAGCTGCCACATGTCTACTTTAATTGCGCAGATATAAAGTCACTGATGTCAGTGCGGTTAGCTGCATTTTACTAATACCAGACAGATATAAAAATCAGTATCAAGCTAGAATTCAGAGAGAATAATACAGTAGCCACACAAGCCTCCTGTTGAGGAGTTCCAGGTGCTGATACTTCTTTTATTTGCAATGCATGGCTGAAGTGCCTATGACCCTAGGCTCAGACCAGAGCTTTCCTTTGCATCATCTCTTCCCTCCTTGAGAAAGAAAATGCTGTGCAGAAAATGCATCCAGCACCATGGCAATGAGATAAGATTAGCAGTGGAAAAACTAGCACTCTCCATCTCCAGCCTCATAAAATGTCAAGGGCCTTGGAGAAGGAACAGGCTCTGCAACCTCTTCCCCTGCCTCGCAGGTGCGTGGCTGCCTGTGTTCAGGGTCAGCTCTGATAAGGTGCAGACACGTAACCTTGGAGCTGAGCGACCTGGAAGGAGCAGTGTGAGAAAGAGCTGGGAGGAGCCCAGTCTGGGGCCTCCCCACCTTGGCGCTTAGGCTGGGGCCCTTGTAAAGCTTGTGTACCTGCACCCAGCCATGGGCCTTGCTGATCCTGGCCTTGCCTTACTGACCTGGCTTCCAGGCTTCTCCCTGGACCTGCCCCGTCACAATGGATTTGTGTGGCCATCATTGAAAGCTAATGGCATCCCATTCACGGAAACCCAGGATGCAGCTTTTTGCTGAGGATAAATTACTAGAGCCAAAGCTATGTAGTAAACACAAACTTTGAAGCATGTACAAGTGGGAAAACTGATGTCTGGAAAAGATGAACATTTATTGAATTTCCCTGACATCACAACAGTAGGAACTGTTCCCTCTGTTTTACTGACAATGATCAGGTGAACTCCTGTTTCTTAGCTTCCTAACCCAAGATATTGAAGATTTTTTTCCCTCTGAAAAATATTAAGGAGTTACAGAATTTTACTGAATTAAAGGCAGCATCATCTGAGCACTGAGGCTGTGTCCCTGATGAATGTAAGGAAGCTGGGGAGATACCCTGGCGCTGGTCCACACTAGGTAAGGAACCGACATCCTGGGAAAGCTGGTCAGCGGCCCCGGAACAGCTCCTCACTGATTCCAGGTCTGGAGACAGACTCTGACACCGCCGTGGCAGCAAGATGATTGTCTTCAAAATGAAAAACACAGACAATGCCAGCAGCCTGTCAAGCATGTAAGCAGTCCTAATGGCTCCAACAGCTTTATAAGACTTAAGCTGAAATTTAAACGTACAAACAGTATTTCACAGATAAGGCTTTAAAGAGCATTGCTTTCAAGCTGCTTTTTATTGTCTTTATTTCTGGGTTTTCTGTTCCTCATCTTCACGGTTCAGTGGTATTACTGAATGCCAAGGAGTCAATCCTCAGCAACAGCCCTCCGAGGCTCTTTCAGAGTAATTAGTTTGAGAATAAAATAGCTGCCACAGTTTGGAAGACTAATTGGTGGGTCAGCTACATTTGTTCCATCTCTCCTTGCCATTTCCATTCACTGGCTTCACTGGGAGACCAGAACTGCGGTGATCTTTATCACTACCCTGTAGCAGCCCTCAAATGAGAAGACTGCTTCGTTACAGTGCGCTACATTAACCGCTTCTTAGTGATACCTCTTCTTTTTAAACAACGAAGTTAAGAACTTGCACAACTGGAATATACCCACATACAAAGCATTATTTATTAAGAGTTATAAATCAACTCTTAACTCTGTAGTACATCTAGCTAGCAACAAATCAATCAGGCTGTTTGACTTGGGCTGAGATTGGGATCTTTCACTGAGCATCCCAACCCAAAGAAAAAAAAAAAAAAAAAAAAAAAAAAAAAAAAAAAATCTCAGCAGGGAGGAATGATGGCCTCGTTGCAACGCCTCACACAAGTGACCCCACAGAGCAAACTGCACCCTGTTTAAAAAGCTGACCTCTTTGGGAGCATTGCATTGCAGTTACACAGATTGGAGCAGCTGTTACCACAGCACAGGGAAATTTAAAAAGTGTTCAGCACATTACTATGCCTACTGCAGTCCCTTCAGATCACTTCATCTTTAGTCACCGCCTTGCTACAAGCCTGAGCTGTATGTTCTCAGGAGCAAAGAGCATCCTTTTATGCAATACATGCCTATGTATCCAGCTGAGTGGGGCCCTGGCCTCTAATGACAATTTTTAGGCTCTCATTGATAAAAGTCAAAGCCAACAATTTTACTTTTTATACGCACAACAACAATCAGGATTTCAAATGCTGGTGGAAGCCACCGAGCTCCTTTCATCTGATGGTGTGATGCTGCCTCAAAGTTGTCACAGCAGAGAAGCTCCCCGTTGTGCTGGACGAAGAGAAGCCCCTGATGACGGCTGCTGAGCTGCAGTAAAGCTCCTGACCGCAGGCTCCTGGAGGGAGATGAAGGTTTGTAAAGCCAAGGATGAGGGACCTGCCGCTAGACCTTCCACCTGCCAAATTGCAGCATTCCCGCTGAGGTTTTGAAAGAGAGAGGCTGTAAGGTACAAAGTGAGGGAAATCACCCAGTACTTTCCTTTCTAGGTGCCAGGAGTGTCTCCAAAGCTTCAAGCAGATTGTATCTAAGCACCAAGCTGCCTTTTGAAGATGTACTTGTTGCTTTTAATCAGATAGCAGCAGCAATAAATTCAAAGACTCAGGAAACTCCTAAATCAGACTTCTTCCTTCCCTAAAGAAATGTTTGCAAAATGAACACTCATTTGTATTAGCTGGTGGAATCCCCAGTTAATAATCTGGGATGTTAACAGCACTGTGTATGAAAAAACAGGGTGAAAAGTGTAACTCAGTGCCAGGAATTTCCTAGTCAGTGGTAGTCGCAGTGCTTCTAGAAGTCCAAATATTAGGGTACCACTTTATAATACACTTAATCTGATCTTAATCTGATGTGGGCTGTTACAGACAAGAACACTTTCACTCCCTGCATACTTCTACTATGTTTACCCCAAATCTGCCATATATCATCCGTTCACTGATACTAAAGAAAACTGTTTTTTCAGTGGATTTATTTCCTAGTTTCCCTCCTGGAAGTCACTAGGTCTTGGGGTAGAAAAAGAGATTACCCCCTTTGGTGGGAGCCTACAATTAGACTCAAACCTGCTCTAAAATGAATCTTAACTACACCCTAAATGAAACTTTACCACGTCACAGCCTGCAGCAGCCACCACCACCACAGCACATGCTTCAGACAGAAACCTCCTAGTCACATCCTAGAGACGGCATCAACCCGGACCTGCAAAGCCACAGCTACAGACCATCAGGGTGGAACCGAGTATTTTGGTGAATGGCGCTGACCCGCAGTAGTCAAGATCAGGCTTGGAGGATCAGGAGAGGTACCGGCGGCACAACACCCGTTGCACCGTTAGCAAAGGTCACAGCACTTCTTAACGTCACAGCTCTGACCGCTCCTGGGAAAGATCCCTTCATTCCCTTCATTCCCTCTGCAAGCAGGCATGCTGCTCAGAACAGCAAAGCCAACTCTACCCAAAGAGCTCCTCCGGTCTACAAGCACCCATCTCCCACTGCAACAGGCAGCTAGCAGGGAGGCACCACTTGAGAAGCCTCATACCCCCTGGAGATACTCATTTCCATTTTGGGGTCCTAGTAAAGCCCCATCTGTTGGGCAGGACCCCCACGGCTGAAACTTTCCCTCCAATTAGACAAGGTTTTTAACCCTTCTGTCTCAAGCTTCGAAGTTCTAGCCTTTTGCTTAAAAAAAGTTACACAGGCTCTAGTCTCTTAATTATTAATGAATGAAAACCCACCTCTAGTTTCCACAGCAGTACCAGGCAAAAAATCAACAGCTCTGCAACAGCTACACTGTTATCAGCTGGGATTTTTTCTGAGGATTTCAAGCTTCAGGCCTGGCAGGCTGTAACTGGGTGCTCACAACTGTCACACCAGGGAGGCATGTGCCTGCCCCAGGAAGAACTAACTGCCTTCCGGAACAGTCAAATGGGGATTAGTAATTAATCTTCCAGGTTCCCAACAAGCATACAAATTGATAATTAGCTTCAAAATACAAACCTAGTTTAAGCAGAAAGGGGAACAAATTTTCTTTTAGAGAAAAGGAAGCCAGGAATCAACATGTATTGAAATTAAAAATCATTGTTTTGTACTACTGGAAAAAGCACACATCTAAAATAAAAGAACACTTTCAACTGCTCCATGGCTTCACTCCTTTTTGACACCATTTGCCACACCTGCCAGCACCACGTGACAATTTGATGCCAGGGCCACCAGCAATGCAACAGTAAGTTCACAGACCTACACCCCACTACTGTAACCAGCAAACAAAATCTTCCTTCATCCAGTTTTATGTTCTGCAAAAACAACTTGACTAGAAAAAGCAGCTCATTGTGCACTGGAGCCTCTTTCTCAAAACTTGTGATACTGTCACACAAAAAAAAAATCCAACACATTGCCATGCTCTTGTCACTCACTGTTTTCCAGAGCAAAAGGCTGAGAAGGGAAAAAAACACCCCACACTGACAGGCTCCTAGGCCAAAGCCTGTCACACCACTTTCCTTAATTTGATGGGTCCATGTCTAAAGGAACTTGGTATCTCAGCATTGGCATTTAGGTTCTAAAAAACACAGCTGCAGAGCTCTGCAGGCCAGCTTCAGGGGGTGCTGCACTCAAGGACCAGGCAGAGCAGAGCATGCTCTTCCCTCCCCTCCCTGCAGCAGGCTGTCCAGCGGCAGTACCTCCCTTAGCTCCAGGAAAGCTCAGAAACCTGCATTTCATGGAGCTCTTTAAAAGCTAAACAAGAAAAAAAAGCTCACCAACTTATGCAGTGAACACCTGTGAAAGTTGTTTAAAAAAAGCCTGCAAGGATCCTAACCCAGACACTTGCCTTCTGCATTTAGCAGCTGGCACCCATACACTGTAGATTACCCAACACCTGCTTCTTGCTCAGGCCTCCAATCTCCCAATGTTTCAACAGCCTCTAAGGATTTTTTTTTCCCTATCTCACTGCAGACATTCTTGTAATTCTGTTTCAAACTTTGCACATTTCATGAAGTTGTGTGAATACTTACTTGAAAAGAAATAAGGGGGTTCAGAGTCACAAGTGAAGATTGACCAAAATCAAATCCTTTATTTCCACAACTGTATAAATGTGCTCCAAGTATGTGTCCAACACAAGTTAGAAAAACAAAAACAGAACATGCCAGTTGCAAACTAGATCAGTTCACTGACGTGCTGACTCCTTGGTATTAGGCTTAGTTACACAAGACCAGTCACAGTAAAAAGAAACATTTTAGAGTACAAAGAGTAGCAGGATGTTAAGCCATTTCAGCTTGTGCACATACAAGTCACACTTCTGGCAGAAAATGCAGAGAAGTTTGCATTTTTATGCAGGAAGCTATGTTGCATCACTTTAAATGGCATCAATATCGATATCGTCATCTTTATTGTTTGCAGGCTTCACAGTTTCAACTTTAGGTACACTGGCAGTTGTAGAGTACACCACCTGGGGATAGACAAGACACTTTTACTACAACACCTACTCGCCATGAAGCACAGTAATAATAGCAGGAGCTGCAACACCTGCCCGCTCAACAGCCCCTCCTCTCTCCCATCTAGTGTCATGAGCTGCATAACCCACTGCTCCATCTTCTGAAGTGTGCTGCACAGCACCTTCCAGTACAAGGACTGTACAGGAAACCCAAGTTCAGGTGTGCTGAAACTGCAACTATACCTTAAGATCAGTCTCTAGAAGGCAGAGGCACACGTATGTGCCTCTAAGGTTCTCATAGCCAGGAAAAAACCCACATGCGAAAGAAGTCCCAGTCCAGAGTGTGGCTAACAGATTTTACCTAGGCCTAAATGTGAGAACAGCCACTTTTTTCCCAT
The DNA here is from genome assembly GCF_003259725.1 of Athene cunicularia. NCBI lineage: Eukaryota > Metazoa > Chordata > Aves > Strigiformes > Strigidae > Athene > Athene cunicularia. Next base: position 11,489,987 of record NW_020799101.1, read on the forward strand.
CAACTTCTCCAACAAATGTGTTTTAAAAAGAGTTAGTGGGGGTTTACGAGTCTTTTACATCGATAACTCGTCATTCTTCCACTACACGAACCACTACTGTGCAAGAGACCATTTGTACCATTCCACAATAATAGTCTTTGGCTATTAAGATGCACCTGTACTGTTACAAAAGTGATCTTGCATGGACAAGCACCTGCGTGGCAAGAACACTCTGACAAAGCATCAGAAATAAGGTGGTTCCTCCAGTTCCTAATGCAGAGTAATGCATGAAGCAAAGTATTTTAGAGTGCACCAATATGAACTACAAGACTTACATATCGAGGGACAGTGCAACCTTGGAGCTAATTATTTACAGAAAGTGAGTCTTTCCTACCTCTATGTTTTCATCTTCATCCTCTTCTTCATTACCGGAAGATTCTTCTTCAGCTTCCTTCAGCCATGTGATAAATGGTTCTGCTTTGACACGTATTTCTTTGGCAAGCTCCTTTGAAACATATTTCTTTGAGGACTGAAAGACAGAAATACACAGACCCTGCTTTAACACTGAAGGACTGTACATCAGATTACACCCGAATACATAAAGAGCTTAACTTAGAACTCTAATCTCATCCTGCTGCCTTGAACAGCCCATTTCTGAAAAAGGATGTTTCTCCCAGATAACTTCTCTCAAGTTAGAGACATCTGCACAAGCTATTACACCAGAATAGTGAAGCCAGATGCAGTGTACTACACACAAGTCCTTAGCCAATATGTGAAATACTACCCCTTACCTTTTCTGCCCAGCCAAGGATGACTTCTTCTTCCAGAAGATCTGCATCATACATTTCTTTCAAAATATGTGGTATTTTGGAAATAAGCTGAGACTGATGCATGGCTACCACACACTCAAAGCCATGGAGAAGGTACCTCTGAGCCTTCTTATTATTGTGGCAGAACTGTAATTGTGAGAAAAGCAAAAGCAATTAATTTTTCTCCTCTCTAGGAAGAGCTACGGCTTCTGCTCGCAACTCTGAGATGACAAAACTTACAACAGCTCATACTATCCCTCCCAGCAGCTCTCCCTAGCTACGGGTTAAACAAAAAAATGACAAGAAGCCATCTTCCCCACAGTACAAATCAATCCAGAACTGCGTCAAGTAGTTGCTACAAAAAGCCAACCCAACAGTTACGTTGTGTGCAAAAGAACGGCTTACACGAAGGAAGTGACGCCTGTATTTCCTTATCTGTTCACGAATCTTTTCATCAAAAAGGACTTCAGTGAGAACTAGTGGGCCCATAGCCTTTACATCCAGTCTCTCTGCTTCTGCTACAATGTCTTTGTCAGAAGTATCAATGACGCCTTCTTCCTTCTTTTTCTATAAAGACAGAAACAGAAATGCTTTAAGGCTCCTGAGGTCTGTCTCAGTGCTCCATTACACTGCTTCCTTCCCCACCACTGGTGGAACCAGTGCTTTGGCAGCTTAAGCAGCTTGCCCTCAGTCTCCTCACCAACATTTTATACAGCTCTAGCAGAGTGGCTACCAAGAAACCAGAGAATATTCACCTTCACAAAATCAAATAGTATGTTGACTCTCTCCTCCACTGTTCTTTCCAGGTCTTCACTAAGTGTGAGGTTCTTTGCATGGTCACTAATTTCATCCATTCTACGCCTCTGAGCTTCTTCTGTGGTGTCTTCACCCCAGTCATCATCATCTTCCTCCTCCTAAAAAAACCAAAACCAAACCAACAGGTTCATACAATGTTACTACAAGCTTAGCAATATGCAAGTGTTGTTTCTAGATCAAGATCTGAGAGCATTTTTATAAACAGATACTTCTGAATTTTCCTTAAAAGGCTTACACTACAATTTAGAAGCCAAAGATGATGGAAAAAGCATAGATGTAGGAGAGGAGTAATGGAAGCTAGACTGAATTTGCAGCCACCTGTAGGGTTACCCAAACTGCAGTTTTACTTCAGTACACTCTCAAGACTCTCTTTTTCAGGGACCTTGATTATAAAGGGTATGCACCTTCCACTTAGTAAGGAGCACAGTGTTACCAAAGAGTTGATAAAGCAGCTATAGAGGAGACACAGGGACACTTTTATTCCAGCTGTGAGGTTCTGGGTACTGTAAGAACTCTTGGTGCAATGTTAACTTTCACAGAAAGTGATTCAAAAGTTTTAAATCAGAACAAACCACCACACCTTCCCATCTCCCCACATTCCCTTCTACTTACCACAACCTGTGGAGGAGTAATCTCCTCTGGTGGTGGGGGTGGAAGTGTCTCATTGCTGGACACAGAACCATTCTCTTTGTCCTTTCCTTTTCTGTTCTTCTTATCCTTTTCTTTCTTTCCTGTACCAGTGTCACCACTTTCTGCAATTGAATTTTAACGTTTTATTTTACAACCTAGAGAAAGCTAAAAATTCCCAGCACCTCTGCCAAATCCCCAAGTGGTTTGGATGCTTTTATGAGCAGCAAGTTCTGTACAGTACCCATCAGTGGATACATTCAGGGTAGATGTACACCTACTGGGGAAACCCTTGGTTCCAGGCAAAGTCTTGTTTCTCATCAAGACTCAAGGTTGTCCAAGTCTATATAACAGGTGACCTCACAAAGCAGAGACCCCTGGAATAGGTTAGACTTTTCTACTCTAGCAAGCTTAAATTGCAGCAGGCAACTAGATGCTTACTACAGAGTGTTGCTTGCACAGAACAAGTTTATTAGTCAGCATTTACTATACTGCTTTTAATTCCTACCCTTCAAGATGACAGAGGCATAAATGCACTGGAGCTCCTGCTGACTATCTTTCCTCCTATTCAGTTTTGTCCTGCATAGGCCAATCCAACTCTTCAAATACTTCTTGGGGGGGAAGGATACAGGATCACAAGGGAAAAGATTGCTCATATTTAAACTATGCTGACCCACAAGCATATTCCAGGAGTATGCTGGAGCCTTTTTACACTTTAATTAAATGGGAGCTAATTGTTTTTCTGAGTTCCCTTCACCCCCACCAAATAAGTAAACACACTTACCAGGTGGGTTTTTGAGAATGAACGTGCAGAGTTTATGGTTTGTGTCAAGCATGCCTCGATAGCCACAGGCTTTGCAAGAGTTACCTATAGTTTGTTTCTTAGGATTGACATGCTGTAAAAAGAACAACCTCCAGTTAATATACCACTTACAGAACAATCACACATTAAAGCCTAAACCTGAAGTTTACATTATCATCTGCACAGGATTAAGCCAGAGGTTAAATATTTTTTATCACCCTCAACTGATGAAGTTTAGAAGTAGCCATTTAGCTCAAGTGTTTTGAACCGTTATAAATGTAAAGCCTTCCCAAAGGGGTGTGGGGGTGTACACTGGATTTTCTTTTCACAGATATTCAAGTCATCTATTAACTTCCCACCACTTCCATAAACATCTGATGAAGTGTTTCCATAGCGCTACCATTAATACAGATGGCAAGCACTCACCAGATCAGTTTCGGGATTCTCACACTCAGGACAGAGAACAAATTTTTTAATGAATCCATCCAACATGTCTTGCAGCTTATTCGCCTCATGAGATCCATTGACAATGTAACGGTCATTCTTAACATCAAACTGGGTCTGTGCTCCCAGCTCACAACCAAAAAATTTGGTAGGATCTGTAAAAGCAAAGTATAATAACCACGACTGCCCTTGTATCTTTATTGGGATTTTTAATATCAAGTAAATATGTCATTGCTTCTTTCTGTTTATTATTCATCCTGAAATAATTCCTACAAATCATTAAAGAATGGTATTAATGCTGTATTAGCTACTCAGTGCTAAAACTTCAAACAAGAACATTAAAAAAATGCTGTGTCATTCCAGACTACTTACACGTTGGAGGCCGATTAAGCGCCTTTGCAACGTCAACCATGTTGACTATAACCGTCTTTATTCCATTTCCTTTGCCCTCCACCTAAAGGAGAAAAAAAAAGGTGCTTTTTAAGATTAAGTGACTGCAACAGCCAAACCCAGTATACATTCCCCATTTCACTACATTGAAGTTCTGCACTGAAGTGTTGTCTTAGAGCTAAGGTGCACTTAGTCTGGACAGAAAGGAGCAGACACCCTCCTTGCCCTGACTTGCTAATTTAATTATCATTACCTCACACCTCTCCTTCCTCTATCGATAGAGAGCGAGTGGTGTGAAACTACCTACTTACCACTAAAAGTTCTTAAGTTACCTTGGCAATCAGACGGGGCATTTTGTAGCGATAGAACTGATCTGAAACACTGCGGTTGACGTTGACAGACATTTTGCCTTATTAGTAGCTTTATCAATAAGATGAAGAGATCTTTGATTGCAGTTTTTTGGTATCTTCTGTCTGGAGAAGACGGGATGACATAAACGACTGCAAGAGTTCTCGGTCTCTGACATGAAAAAATTTTCGCCACTGAGGCTGTAAGGTTCTTGCTTGTATGCTATGTTTCCCCAATACAGGTACCAGTGGCTGCGCAACAGCTCTGCAAGTGTTAACAAACAGAAAAGAAATGAAGTTTATCTTAATGTGCACCAATCGCTACAGAGCTATATAAGGGACTACATTTAAGGTAAAAATTGGAAAAAAAAACCCCATTCTTTATGCTACAGCTTTCTTCAACTTGTGGAACTGAAAACAATAGCCTTGAACTGTACTAAGTAACTTTTCCTCAACTACGCTAGAAGTTTCCACCCTTTTTGTTCTTACTACCCAAAAGCAATCGACAGGTTAAGACACTTTTCTGTACAATTAACTCCCAGAGGAGTGCTGTGATCAAGAAGGCAGGGAAAGGAACACTGATGTATTATGGAGACCAAGGGCTCCTGCACCGAGAGGGTCATGTGATACGTTTCAGGCTGCAGAAAGCAGGAGAAAGATCTGGAAAACAGTTTCGAACACCACATCATAGCATTAAACTATCACACAAACCAAAGCCTGTCAGAATGTTTAGAAATATCAGTAAGATGAAGCAGCAGGAATCTGTAGCCCAACATAATTTTTACATGGCTTACCAGTTTTTTGGATCGGAGTGGAAAAGAGATGAAAATTACGTAATTCTCCCTCTCACTTATGGATTCTCATAGCAGCTTCTGTTGAGTTTTGACTTAACAATAAGCCTGATACAAGTCTGACATAAGTTGCTTCACTGTAGAAAGCCTAGCAATGCAGAGGTACAGAGCAGTGCAGCAGCTTTTCCAACTGATTATTTTCTTAGGGAAGGGGGGAGGGGGAGGAAGGGGAAGGAGGATGAATCCTATTATTAAAGTTGCCTTAAGCAGTATTTACATATTTAAATTAACATGTGCCTCTATAATCAGATCTAGGAGTACTTAAGCCATAACTGGTTGACTACACAGGCAACCCTGACTACAGCACGGCTATTCTGACACGTCATCATGTTGTTACCATTAATGACAGAAGCACTGACACATTAAAATAGACTTCTGAGTATTTATGCATAAGAGCACGCCTGTACGTTCCACGCTGTCCGAGTTCCTCCGATCAGGCTTACAATACGGAGAGAGCAGATCTATACGTGCCTTGTGTTCTACATTAGCCTAGATGCAGTTTTGCCTTTCCCCAAGCACAAACCTCACCGGGGACTTTGTCTTTCAAGCACGAGGCATTATTCCCAAAGATGTCTGAAACGAGCCACCATGGGATCTGGTCACACGCTTTGTAGCAGCGCTGAGGAATCTCGGTGACTGAGCATGAGCTCTCAGACAAAACGTGCGGTTTCCCCTCCTTCAAAATTACAGCTTTTGTCTGCTGTAGACTAAAGCTCCCTCTCCTGGCCCTTAGGACACCTCATCCAAAGCACACACACACCCCCACCCCCTCATATGCTATGCACAGAGGAAAAAGCGGGAAGGCAGATCGAGTCGTTGCTTCAAAGCGCCGTTTCCCCGCCCCGCTCAGCCCTGTGATGAGTCATAAATGCAGCAATTAGCACTGACTCAGCCCTGGAAGGGATGGGGGAAGTCACCTCCAGCCACGCATGCGCTCTCCGGCCGCCAGAGGGGAAGGCTCCGCGCCCGCACCCCCGGCTCCCCCCGAGGAGGCGCAGCCCCCCCTTTCCCGCGGCGGGTTGGTAACTGCGCCACAGCCGCCCGCGCCGCGCGCCCCCTCCCC
>NW_020799101.1:11496164-11553985 GCF_003259725.1 Athene cunicularia
GGTGTGGCAGGGCCCGGGGCGGTGCCTGCGGGCCCACAGCGCTCCTCACGGGGCTTTGAGCTTTGCTCGGCTTCCCTTCCCCTCTATCCTTCTTCTTTCCTTCCCCTCTATCCTTCTTATTTCCTTCCTCCCTGCTGTCTGTGCTGAGAGACTTTTCCCGTCCCCGTTTTGCTGCGGTCAGCGCCGCTTCGCGCCCTGCGGGAGTGAGGGGCCCCTGGGCGTCCCCTGAGGGCTGCCGGCCGTCCCCAGCCCCGCCCGAGTCCCGCGCCCCGCCATCGCCCTCCCGCCGCAGGCAGCGTGGCGAGAGGCGTGCGGGGCCCTGCGGAGGAATGAAAGCTTGGGTGGCTTGCGATTCGTAATAGACCAGCGATGACAGAATGCTGGACATCACGGCAACTACAAGTTTTAAATCACTTAAGAATTTAAATTGCTTTTAATTAGAATTTAAAGCAATTGAGTTGCTGAATAAGTTGTGTTTTTCCTGTATAGCCCGCATTCAGGGTGCGGGAAGGAGCCTATTCAACTCCGGTGTCATAAAGACAGCTGTGGGTAGCTCTGGGTACTTGGGCTGCTTTACAAAGGATGATACAATTGCTATGTGCGTATACGCTGTTCATGTAAAATGTTACCAGCCCTCCTTAGCTAATTTGGGACCCTGGATGAAACGCCTGTATGGATTTACATTCGCCTAAAAAGCAGAAAAGTTTGGTCCTTTCTTCCCTATGTTCTATTCTTTCCAATTTTCTTCTATCTTCACTCTTCCAGCATCACAGGCATTGCTGTTCTGGACATTTTAGAATGTGCATAATGTTCAAGTGGCAAAGCACTTTTTTTGACTTTATCGATTGAGTGATAAACCAACTCTTTCACCCCTATAAATACTTCCCAGAAGAACAATACTTCTCAGTTCCTGTCACTGTCTTACTGAATAATGTTGGGAAGCTTCTTGATGGGTATGTGGGTGTGTGTATAGAGGAAAAGAGAGGGAATGAAGATAAAACTAGTAGTGACATTAAATAATGTCATATACTCTAAATCTCTTCCTGTTTGAAGTTAGTTTTGAAACATGGGCTTCCCGGCTGACTTTGATAACACGTTGATGTGGTCACAGAATCATGCAGGCTGGAAAGGACCTGTAAGATTATTGAGTTCAACTGTTAAAGGGAGTACCCCTACTGTTGAACCTTCAAGTACCTCTTGAACATTTGTGTTGTGCAAAAGAACTGCATTAAAATAAAGGTGACTGATAAATGAGGTTTTCTTATAAATCATAAAAACTGGCCTATCATTATGAGCACTTCCAGTGACACACAATAATGAAAATCTTGTTCATTCAGGTAGAGCAACAAGAGATAAATCTTGGTGCTTTCTAACAAGACCCCACTCCATGATGGCTGCTGCCCTAGTTATATGTCTCTTTTCAGTGTATGGAATAGCAAATTTCTGTAGCCAGGAAACCATCCTGTAAAACATCATGTGAGTCTGTCTTGGACTTCACTATCTGCATTTGGAGAAGTTAAAAAATCTTCAGGATGTGTTAAATGTTTCCTTGATAAATAGAGAGCAACACTTTTTAAACATGAGAAAGAGAGGGCAAAATAAGGAAGCATCCTCAAAATATATGAGGCTTGGTGGTTACCATGAGGGGAAAAAAAAATCATAAAAATATGGGAGTCAAGAAAAGCACAGCAGGAACTCCTTTGCTGTGAAAATACATGGCATGTAGGACTTGCTAAATGCCTCCTGTCTGTGGTTTTAGTTGCATGCTAAAACACCTATGAGGTTAATAAATTATGAGTGTTAAAGCATGCTGCTGCCAACACCACCGTATTGAGCAGCAAAAGGGAAATGAGACCCTGGATTTGGTGCTCTGACATAATGAATACTGAACAGTTATGATTAGTAGAATCAAGAATAATTTTTTTTATATAGTATATGAATCAACATCATTAAGTTAAAGAGTTACCTTTTAAGATAGTTTCCTTCTGCAAAAAGCAGGTCCCATCCAGATGAACTCATATGACTCCTGGACTATACAAAACAGATTGAAACTGTGGCTCATTGTCATTTTGGTGCCTAGTTGATTTTTTTTCTCACCACAACAATTAATATTAAATGTTGGATCCCAGATATTTTTACTGAATCTTCATAGTTTGTTCATTTTAGTATTTCATGGCTTGGCAAGACAGAAAAATATTTTCTCTCCTCCCTCTTGAAAATGTCATGGTTCTATGAATCCTGAAGTTCATAGTTCACATTACTTGTGTAGCCTTCAAAATACAGACCACTTGTGTGCTTTGCATTTCATTAGTAGAAATTAAGAAAGTTTTCTGTATCCTTTTGTAGTTAAGACACTTTAAATGGCATTATTTAGTCAGGTTTTGGAAGTGGTTTCATGTCTGAGAGTGGTAAGTTTTCTGCAGTGGACTTTAGGGTGCATTTCCTTATCACAGGAATGCTTTATTATTGCTCAATTCAGCCTTAACAGTTCAAGTTTGTTCTATGTTGCCTTTGTCAGTTTTTATTAAAAATAACAAAGAGTAAATGCCTGTGATAATGGAGCAAAATCAAAATTCTATTGGAAATCTTAATACAGGTCTAGATTTAAGATTTAAATCTTCAAAAATGGGCATTGTAGTCATGTGTGTTTATATTCTCTGATAGACAACACTGTCCTGTCGGCGGTTTATTCTTCAGCAAGTTTGTCATTTATCAGTGATGTGGTTGGCTATAAACACAACCCTATTTCAATACCCACTTGGTAACCTTGGCCTTGAAGAATGATTTTTCTCTGCTTCAAGCTGTACATGTTATCTCCCAGGGGCTGGTTCAGAGCTGTTGTTTTGTCCAGTGCAGGCACTAACCCTTAACAGCTGAGTAAGTGATTCCTCGTTGTGCTGTCTTCACAGCTTTGGCTGTAATTTCAGTAATTTCAGAAGATGGAAAGAGGACCAAGATTCTGTATAGTTACACTGAACTCTGAACAGCGATAGCCTTTTTCCTATCTTGGCAATGGGTAGAGAAAGTGTAATTATTTATGTGTCAGGTTTGAATATGCAGTCTTTGGGGAAGCATGAGACCAAACTCCATCAGGATTGACACTAGACACTCTGACTGATCAGTAGCAAGGACAGAGGCTAATTTTGGTTTTACTGTTCAGGAACTCTATGTTCATTGCTGTAGTGCAGCTCACTGTTCATCCTGGGTAGACTCACTTTGTGAAGTGCCTTCCTTTCCATGCTCTGCAACAGTATCATTCTCGTCAGCTATTATTAGTAGTTCAGGAATTAGTAAACAGAGAAAAAAAGGAGAGCAAGTGTATGATGTTAGATGCACATATACCCATTATTTATGGTGGTTATTTTTGTTGCTTCTGTTACTATGCAGAAATGCTAAAATATCCCAGCTAGTGTTTTGGGTCCCAGTGCACTGAAAGGGCTCAGTGTTAGCTGACAGCATGAGGCAGGCTCTGCCCCAAATCTGTTATCATCTCAATAGACAGCTGAACCTCCCTCCTGCCCTCCCTCTTCCAGTGTGTGCCTGCCTATGTAAGGGAGGCCCCTCAGCAAGGAGAAGCAACCAACTGCAGAATATAAACTACTGTTTGATAGCTGTAAGTGTTAAGGGAAAAAAATGCTTTTTTACTGCTTGGGACTGACTCTCCAGTTAGCACTGCTCAATATGAGACCCACGCACAGGGTCGTCTCCCGAGGCAGCACTGCCTGCCTGTACCAACACTATATCCAGCACAAAGTACATTCACCACCTTGCATTAAACAGAGGAGGGAGTGGCTTCCCAGATCATCACCAAATCTAATGGGTCTGTTGTCCCTTTGGCTCTCAGGAATAAGGATGAGGTGGGCAGAGAGTGTCCTGACTTCATCGGAATGTATGTTTGTTGGAATACTCTTTCCAAAAGAATAGTAGTTTTCTTAGACCAGCTGGTACATCTGGAAGGACTAGCAAGTGTCCTGAACAGCCGAGTAATACCTGTCCATGTGGACTGAGAGAAGGGCTAAAGGCTGTCGTCACATCACTGAATTTTAAGCCGTGCATATCTTCAGCAATGCATTAGAAAAGTGGGTGTTTGGGCTATCAGGCTGCATGTACTCAATGGCATTTGAGTAGTCTCACTGTGTTTGCTAGGATACCATGGATTTTCATTGTGATATTTATTTTTTAGCGGAAACACGTTGATTTGCTTTGCATGTTTTTTTCCTGTGTTGGTGATTTTTCAATAGTGTACCTTTACATTTGGCATTGCACTTGGCTGGTTCCTTGTCTGTAGGAGGAATCTGTTGGGAATTTTGCAGACAGTAGTTGTTTGGATGGAATGACAAAATAAAACATCCTTTTAAGCAAATAAAACCAGGCTGTCTGTGTTTAAAGAGGCAAATAAACAAAGGCAAACTCACAGAAATTAATGAGGAGCACAGATGAGGTAGAAGGTGGTGAATTCAGCTCAGCACAGTTCGGAAGTCTGTGAAAGAGGGATGCCCCTGGCTTGGAGAGCTGTGTTTTCTCTGTGTGTCTCAGCAGTACGTGGAAGTGTTGGTGATAGGAATTGGAGAAGCCAGGTTTCTGCACTTTGTCCAGGTAGAAGCTTTGGCCACGGGCCTAACTGGCAACCACAAGCGTTATCCAGCAGTTGCATGCTTGTGGTTGGCAAATCTGCCTGCTACTTTTATATGGTTGCTGAAAGAAGTGGATGTGGAAGATAAGGAGTCCCTGGGGAATATAGCTTCCAGATGACAACATGCTGTCAAAGCTGTCAGCCTGTGCATTATGCCCATTAGCAACTGCTGCATTTACATTTCCCTGCTACTTGTCATAGTCAGGCTTCAGACATCAAAAATCTGTCTGCATGTGTGTTAAGTTAAATCTCTCTTCCAGTATTGTTCTAGCAATTTATGCTTTCATTTCCATTTCATTAAAGAAATTGCTCAGGTCCTCTGCATCTGTCATGTGCTTTGCCAACATCTCCACATATATGTCCCCTCATCCTTTTTCTTTGGCCTTTGATGGTCTGGCAACCAGTGATGTGATTATCAGTATCAACTTTCCAGCAGATGTTAACTATGTAGTAAAAAAGAGTGATGAGTGCTTAGAGTTACTTATTGGCTTTCTACTTTTCCTAAGAGGAAGGTGTGGTAGCCCCTGGTTTTGAAAGCCAATCTCCAGAACCTCCTTCCAGTCTGGGAGACCTTGGAGATCTTAAGTGCTCTCAAAGCCCTTCTCCCGTGGGCAGAAGCATGTGGCTGCTGACCTAGTTTCTAGGGGTCTGCACTGCTAGTTGCAGCATGTTTTGCTCTTTTGTTTTGCTCATTTGAGCATGGAGGAGTTTCTTTGCTTTAAAATAACATGAAGGCATTGCTGGGAGATGTGGGGTTTGGAGGCAGTACTGAGGCCCAGCTGGGGACTGCGTTTGTGCTTCTACTGGCAGATCTAGCAGAGGAGAAGGTATCCCTGATGCTTGTGCTGAAAGCAAAGGAAAAGTCTGGTTTGAAGGCAAAGGAAAATCTTCATATTCTCCAGAACTAAACCTTTCAAGGCGCTGCTTGGTTGGGAGGGCTGAGCTCTGCATTTGGAAATGGACAACTAGACATACAGCAAAAAGTTTTGCCTCCAAAGTCTGAGTTTATGTCCCTTACAGAGTTGCCTCTCTTGCAACACTGAAGGTATTTTGCAGGACACTATAGGTTTTGTAGTGGATAATGTTGAATTAGTAGACTGTACTTTAGAATTTGCTGCTTGTTTGGTATGTTTTGCCTTAAACTTGAGTATAGCTGTGTGGGCTTCTTCATAAAAATACAGGGATTATCTTTTGTAATGAAGCAAATAATACATGACTGCAATGCAGTGCCAAAGTCTTTGAATGCTCTGGTGGTTTGCAGCTCAAATATTTATATTACTAAAGTAAATTATTTTCCAAACTGGAAAAAAAAAAGAGTGGTACTTAGAAAACAGAGGCAGAAACTTTGTTCTGTAGTTTGCACATGCCAAGTGTTATGTATGCTTAGGATATTACATAGCATAGTAGCGATATTAAAATAGCTGATAACACACATGGTTTCCAATAGTGATGTAATGAATTAAGTCTGATTTTGGCCCATGGGGATTCTATGATGGCTAATAAAAGCTGACTTGAAGCACTAATAATGCCTCACTGTACCCATCTACCCATGTCTCATGTACCTGAATGTCAGTGTATTTGGATTTACCCACTGGGTTTAGGAACAGGTAGATGGGGCTGAAGAGACAGGCAGGTGCACACACACACACACACATGCACAAATATACACGCTATGATCACATAAATCTTGCTTGTTTAAGAAACAAGGCTAAAAATATCCTTGAATGTGAATCAAGGTCAGACATGGTGTTGACTGTAAAGTCTAGCATGATTTTATTGACCTAATGTATGTTTTTGTTTTTGAGAACAACCCAAGAGACACACTGAAGGCAGAACTTTCTTACAAGGATACTATTGCCTTGAATTGTTTTCAAAATCAGTTTTTGAAAGACCTTAAGACACACATTTGGGTCAGTGAATGCTCAAAAGCATAATGGAGGCTGAGTTTTGCCTTGCAGCTCAAGGATGTTATTTTAAGACTCTGAGAAACAAATCTTGTGCTCACTGATTGTTTTTGAGCTTTTAACCTGAAATAGTTTTAGGGAACAAGCTTCAAAAACATTTCCTGAAACAGGCGTTTTCATCAAGTTGAAAGGTTCTAAAATAAATGCTTATAATATGGTCTGTGGCTAGTATCTCTGTCCATACTCATCTGGGAAACTATGGCATCAACAAATATGTTAGACTAGATGGTACTTGAGAAGATTTTGGTGCTGTAACTCTCTCAGGACTTGATTTTAGAATTCCAAAGCGATGATGTGCATGTAAGAGAGATCATTGGTATAAAACATTATTCAGCCCTTGGGAGTCTAATTTATCCTTTCACTAGTGTCCTTAACATGCCAGTTAAGCAATTTCTGCCCAGTAAAAGCACAGTAGCATTTTTGCTTCAGTGCCTGATGTTGTCATGGGGTGTCTGAAAGAGCTATAACTGCAGTTCTGCAGTTCTCCATGGGTTTTGTATCTGGCATGCCTTCCCTGCACGAAAGAACACCAAGTGGGACTCCTTAGAGTTGCTCACAACCACTCCACCCTCTAAAAGAAGCGATACTCAGGAAGAATACACTGGTTGATTTCAGTGTTGTTTTGCTGCACCTCACCCACAGTTTGTTTTTAATCATTCTCATGAATGATTTACTGTTCCTTTTCTATCATGTTACATTTTCATTGTTGTCTCTAGCAGGCAAAAAGCTTTCAAAGGGTTCTTTAGAGTTTAATGTATTGTTTGTCCTAGATATTGGGCATGACTTATTCAGAAATGTGTAATAAATACACAGCTCCTCTTGTTTCTGATTGTTTGCACAGTCGACAGATTAATGGATGACTAGGTGATGGATGCATTCTCTGTTCTAGATGGAGGGTGTGTGGGTCCAGGTGGGATCTTGAAGGTCATATGTAAATGTTTGTGGGCTCATTCAAGTCCGTGGAGATGCACCATTTTATACCAGTGGATGATGTGCTGGTTTAACTCAGAGACTTGACTTCTGGGACAACTTTCCTGGTAGTGGCTTTGTGCACTTATCCCTGATTATACCATACAGATATAATACTTCTGTCTCCAAAGATGTATTCTTATATAAACAGTTATTTTTAGTTTGAGGATATCCAGTTCTTTTGATTAGTAGCACCTGTGGCTAAAGAAGGTCCTTATTTTCCCTGCTTGCCCTTTTTCCTGGTGCACTGAGACAGGAAGTGCTACGACAAGGGGTTTTCATAGTTTGGTCTATCTGCCTCTGTGAGTATAAGTGTGTGAGTCTCTGCACTCTGGAGGATATTAACTAGTACACTTTTGATAAAAACTTCTTTTTGTTTTATAGGTAATGAATTATGAATCTCTGTGCCACTGCTGCTCCCACAGAGACCTGCAGTGAACAGCTGAGTCACACAGATGAAGCTTGAAATGTCTCCCTTTGCAGGTGTAAGGGAGTCCCATTACTTCCTATGCAGAGAGTCCTGAGCTACTGTGTTCTGCACCCTGTAAAACGTTTGGGTGGGCAAGAGGGTGAATGATTTGGCCCCTGCACCTTGTCTGGCAGTGTGCTAATTCTGGTGCACAGGGAGGCATATGCTGTGACGTGTGCAGGCGGATTGCTCACAGTTTACTCAATTCCTGGAGCAGCAGGAAAACAGGCAAAGTAGTGGTGGGCTGCCAAGTCACAGCCTGATAGCTAGGTTGCTTGAGAGTCAGCACAAACCTCCTTATGCCCTGGTATGAAGTAAACTGCTCAGTAACGTCTTCTCTTACCCTAGTGAAGGTCTTAAAGAGGCAGTTCTGTAGCTCACTTCAGGTTGTGACAGATTTGCCTGATTTTTGACTGTTTACTTATTGCACTCAGATCTGCAAACAGTAGTGTGTTTGCCATAGTGATTCCAACCTACGTATTTCTGCTGAGAGATCTTGGAAAATGTGATTAATGTTCAGGAGGTCTGTCTTCCTACACCCATGTACTCTGCACATGGCTATTGCACAAAAGGCTGTGCAATATATTTGTCTGAAAAACCTGCTAATGAGAACAAGTGAATCAAAGGAGTTATTAGCCATGGGTTTCCCATAGCAGTCTCTTTCATAGAGTGCTGACTAATGGCTGCTTCTCAACGAATAAAAAATATCAGATAAAATGAACTCAAATTCTTAAGCCTTTACTCAGGATCCGCTAAGCTTCAGCCATGTGTTCTGACCGCTTTTGAAAGCTTGGCATGCATCACTTGCATACGGGAGAGCTGTGCCAGAGCTGTGAAAAGCCCTATGTGTCTCAGCTCTTGTTCTGTGTCTTACATCTTCCCCATTTCCCACTTACACTAGCTGTGTTTAAAGCTTTTTAGAGGGTCTGTCATTGTGTGCAGTCCGTGCTAAGGCATTAAGAACAGACAAGATTCTGTTCTTAAATCCTGCTTTGAAAATCTCTTCATAATGCGTCCCTGGAAGAAACTCCTGGTTTGTTTATTTTGATTTGTCCTTTGGCTGTGGCTGGATGCCCGGTCATGGGCCAGAATCTGTCCGACTACCAACCCAGAGCAATTTGCAGCCCCATGTAAGTGACTTCAGTTCATTTTGGCGATATCTCTGCAGCATTTCCTAGAGCCAGTCATCTGATCAGAGTGCAAACTGAACTCTGGCTTGCCTGGCTGAGCTTGCCAAGAAAAGCATTAGCTAAGCAGAAACAGCTTGTAGCTGAGGGCAAAGGTGAGCATGCATTAAGAATCCACGTCTTGATACAGAAAGGATGCAGCTACAATCAAAACAGGGGAAAGGGGACTGGGCAGACAGACAGCCGCCTGAGGTGACCCAGGAGTGCATGCCACACTGCTTGCTGAGAAAGGCTTCTTTGTCTCCTTGCATTATGCCTGCCTGTTTTGACTGAGATGCAGAACAAATGCAAGAAACCCACCTATATGGCCTTGATGACATTTTTCTGTTTCTTGGCATTGCTTTGTTTTGCTCAGAAAGGCCTTGAATGTGTTGGACTATTGTGTATACATCGGTCCCAGCCAAGCAGAGATATTTGTGCAGCTGGCTTTGCAGTTCCTCTCTCCCTAGGGGACAGAGAGGGTGTCTGAATGCGGGGGCACCTTTCTAACAAGGGAATTCACTGCTGAATCACAGCTGGAAGACAGGAGAATGAGACTGAAGTTCTTCCTCTGTCTAGGAAGGAACGGAGAGGAGAGCTGGGGAGGAGACCTTTAGCCATCACCTACCCCTTTAGCACTGGCTAGTGTGTCTGCCTGATCCCATGTCATGCAGCATGACAGCATTTGTATTGTTCCTCTGTTCCCATTTAGATTAGAGCTTGACCATTGTGACCTGCATTTCCAGACTTATTTTGAACAGAGCTAATTCAAACCTTGCTCTTGCACAAGCCCTGCTGTGTCCATGAGTATCTCTCAGAGAGACAGGACAATGTTTCTTATCAGTTTTATGAGGAATGGTCTAATCAGCATTCTTGGACTTCACCTGGATATGCCCAATTCCTTCTTGTTGTGACAAGGCTTTAGCACTTTGATAAATTCTGTTTATAACATTCCCCCTGCCATAGGCTATAGATAACATGATATAATGGACTTGACTTCCAGTTACAACTGGTTTTCTTTTCAGACCATTTTTCATATCTGTTTTTGCACTGGCAAAATGGTTGGACTGTGTGCCTTGAAGCTGTAAGACTGAACATGAGAGATACCAGTTCTGTGTTTCCCTGAACTTTAGCAGCATTCCAGAAATTAGATTTACAACTTTACCTCCGTATCTACCAAATACCAGTTTGGCAAAATAATTTTCTTGAATGGCACGCTCAAATTCTGGATTCAGCTCAAGGCTGTTTTGTGGGGCTGTTTTGTGGGAAGTGGTGACTTTCTCCTTGTGCAGTGGTTTTACATCGAGCCAGGAGACACCTTGGGTGTTGGCATGAGGTAGTGTGGTCCTTCAGCAGTCCTGGCTGCTGTTAGCAAAAGGCAATTCTAGTGACAGAGAATGCCTAGAATGTAATGCTTATTTCTTTTAGTTGTCGCTTGCTTTGATGTCCAGCAGGGCCAACCTCTGGGCCTATTGGTATGAGAGTAGCTTTGGTCACTTTTGGAAATTGGGGACTATGTGGTCTCAAAACTGCTCAGTTTGCATGAGAGGGCTGAGATTAAGTCCTACATCTGAGCTCCAATCCCATGTCTTGCTTGAATCTTTCCCATTTCACAGAATCACAGAATCACAGAGTCATCTAGATTGGAAATGACCTTGAAGATCATCTAGTCCAACCATTAACCTAACACTGGCCATTCCCAACTACAGCATATCCCTAAGCACTATGTTGACCCTATTCTTAAACATCTGCAGGGATGGGGCCTCAACAACTTCCCTGGGCAGCCCATTCCAACACCTAACAACCTGTTCTGTAAAGAAATACTTCCTAATATCTAGTCTAAACCTTTCCTGGTGCAACTTGAGGCCATTCCCTCTTGTCCTATCACCTATTACTTGGTTAAAGAGGCTCATACCCAGCTTTCTGCACCCTCCTTTCAGGTAGCTGTAGAGGGCGATGAGGTCTCCCCTCAGCCTCCTCTTCTCCAGACTAAACTCCCCCAGTTCCCTCAGCTGCTCCTCATACGACTTGTGCTCCAGACCCTGCACCAGCTCCGTTGCCCTTCTCTGGACACGCTCGAGTCATTCAATGTCCTTTTTGTAGTGAGGGGCCCAAAACTGAACACAGTAATTGAGGTGTGGCCTCACCAGTGCCTAGTACAGGGGTGAGATCCCTTCCCTGTCCCTGCTGGCCACGCTATTGCTGATGCAAGCCAGTTAATTTCCCGTTAACTGCGGAGCTTTAAAGGTTAAACGACAAGCCTCTTCAGACTCTCTTCATTCTTTGTTGCTCTCATGTTTGTTTTCATTCCAACTCCCTAAGGGGTAAACCAAATGCCATTTGCAGTTCACTGTTTTGTATTACATTTATTGCCTCAATCTTGCTCTCTCACAGAGCATGAACCCAGCCAACCAACTTCTTATCGGTTTGACAGGCTGTGACTGTTGTCCTGGTGACCAACATAGTTGCTCTATCATCACGTACAGAAGGCAGCGAAAGAGATGCCTCGACCTGTGGCTGTAGCTGTGCACGTGCATGATACACCAGTAAGTCACTGGGATACATGAAGATATGATCCATGTCTTGGTCTGTGTATGTGAAAGATGAAGCAAAAACAAAATGGAGAAGCAGGCAAAGTTAATAGCTATAAAAGAAGAAATGAGAATGTGTGTAGGAGTTGCAAATGCTCAGCTCTTCTCGTCATCTGATCTGTGTACCCGTAATTTCGTGCATTTGTATTTGAGAGATGCTTGCCCGCCAGCCTGCTGTCTCTGCCTTTGTGTCTTTTTCTACCCACTCCATTTCTTCCATTTCTTAGGTTTATGGACATGAGCAAGAATAATGTTAGTAACACTTCTGAGTCATGTTTTCCATCCAGACACACCATGCTTAACCCATTTATACACACATCCTTGTACAACGTTGACTGATTCACTAATCACTCACGTGAATTGATCAGACTGATTTTGTGATGCCATGTCACAGATGATTCCTAGGTGCTAACAGAAGGCCCTGCTTTGAGCAGCATACAATCCAAGTGGAAGACAAGGAACGACAGATGGAAAGAGATGGGTAAAGGAGCACAAAGAAACAGTGAGACATCATTACTCAGCACATAGACAACGGTGTCAGCACACCAGCTGCCTAATGCTTGGGACAGCTTTTGCAGGCTACGCAGCATGTTCTTGTTTTAGCTTTGGCTGGTTCACATAGATACTGTCAGCTTTTAGCTATCGAAAACAATATGGGATGGGATAACCTAGATAAAGCCAGATCTTGGCTAGTACAGGCTATATGTTAGTTATGGGATAAGTATATACTCAGGTCTTCTACCTGTGAAGGACTTGTAATAAGCCTGCTGGTTTTGGTGCTGAGCAGGGACAGCTTTAACCTGCTGGGGTCCAAGTGGGGCATGGCTCAGAGGCTCGTGTGCCCTGTGTTACATGTGTGGTGGCATGGTGGTGTAGCCATGGTTGCTATGGGGAGGAAATGTCTGGTTAATCACCAACCCAGCTAATCTTCCATGACTAATTGAGAGTTGAATATGATTGGTTTACTGTAAAATCTGGCCTTTCTGAACACTTATTGCCAGGCATAGCTCCACAGACATCAACAGAGTCCTGCACTAGACGCAAAATTGTGGGAAGGTACGTCTGATCTGCTGCCTGTCTTGTTTTGCTTCTGTATCTATGTCCTTAGCATTGCCCTTGCCTGTGTTTGCTTATCTGTGACTTACAGAGGCCTTGCAGCTGATAGGACGCTCTGCTAGACCCCTCTGCTCACATCTGTGTATCTCCAAACAGCCTTCGTGGGGGGAAATTTCTGTGGGAAGCATTGGGAGGAGGAGCTGATGCAGCAGATTTGTCTCCTGGAAAGGCCTCTAAGGCGATGCTTCAGAGCAGTCTGTTTTCAAGCGATGGTCAGTCAGGAGAAGGGATGTGCCTGTGAACATGAGTCAGCCCCCATGCCAGCGCTCCCAGAGCCCTGCTGCCTAAGGAGGAGAGGTTTAAGGATGTTATGGGATGGAGCTTCTGTCATGTAAAATTCATGGTGCTAGCAGGCCATCTTAAATAAAACATTAACCTCTCTGAAAAAGACAGTCTTCATTTCATGCTTATAAAAAAAGAAAAACAAAACAAAACAAAACAAGATGTTTAAAGAATGAGGGAATTCAAGACTGTCGTGTGTGCCACTCTGATGTGACCCTGAATCTGCTCTCACAGCAGCTTTGCACTGGAATGATGCGTGCACATTGCCCGTGAGGAAACTGAGCAGTGAGGGGACATCAGTTCGAGGAGGAGAGGGCTTGTGCTTTCTGATTAGCAGAAACAGAGGAGTTGCATTTCTCCCTCTGCAGCAGCTTCAGCTTTGGGTGGCTCCATGAGCTTCAGTGACAGTGCATGGTGCTGGTGGGCAACAGAGCAGACCTGCATCAGCTCTCTTATTACAGGACAGCCGATAACCTGGCTCCCATTACACTTCTTATGCTTTTTGTTTGCCAGCCAGCCTGTGCTTATTGTCCTGCACTCATTAGCACTTCTTCTGTTACCGAGATGAGACTGTTTTTCTTGGGCTGCTCATAACTCTTCTAGGTGTTATGTATATTGAAATTTCTAAGGGATTTGTGAAAGTCCCATGTACCTTGAGCTAGTAAGGCATGATTATGTGGCCCTTCCTTTGTAACATGAGTTCTTCCTCTTATGGGAAGCCTGATAAATGAAGAAGAAGCTATTGTTTGCTGTTGTTACAAAAGGCTCTTTGGATAAATGGGAATCTGGCACTAACAACTAACTGTGTAATTTCAGGAGGGTAACTGAAATGGCTGGAAAATAGTTTTTGCTACTAATGAGTGCAGTGAATAATTGCTGCCTTTGGTCCTTTTCAAGGCAGTATTAGTTTTCTGTTTTTTAATAATAAGATAGAGAATGCATATGTCAGTGACTGATAAAGTACATTTTATTTTTCTATGAATTAATCCCAAAAAGCTGTAGTTACAGAAGATTCAGTGCAACATCACATGAGATGTGTTGCAGGGATAGGTAGCAGAAGTGACCATGTGCAAGTCTTATGTAAGGGATGGAAAAAAAATTGAAAGTTTGGGGTATAAGGAGCTCTCTTCATGTTTATCCCACACCACTGGTTTTCCTGGGAGCAATATTAGAATCATGTGTCATAGCAGTGTTAGATGATGACACAGTGATGCATGGCTAACCCTCCAGCCGGTTTGTATTACCCAGGCCATTCCAGCAAGTTTGCAGGATATGTCCCATGTTCTTTAAACACTTCTGAGCATCCCTGTGTATGATTCTCACTCACCACCCCTGAAACACAGAGCTGAGTTCCCATGCTGTGCCACATGTAAGAAGGCCTCACCTTTCACCATTCATTTGTGCTGTTTCTGTTTGTCGGAAAATCTACAGTTGCCTGCCCTGCATGGAGGATGTAGTTTTTATAGCTTTTTCTTCAGTGCATACCTAATGCTTTCTGGCACCATGATCTTTGCTGAAGAAATAATGCTATTTGTAGTTTGGAAGTTGAATTGCATCTGGTCCTGTTGCCTTTGTCTCTTCCTGTGTTGTTTCTTTTGAAGTTCTTGTTTCTGTTTTGGGGGAGTCACCTAGCCAGTACAAGCAGTTAGCTCAGGGAGGCAGGCTGCCAGGGATAGGAGCCTCAGGGCTTGAGATCAATTACAAAGGACAGTTGAAAACAGCTTTTCTGAATTCGAGTGTATGCAGCATGCTGGTGGATTGCCAAAGAGGCAATTGGGACCCCAAAAGGGCCCCAGTTCTCAGGCGGAGGCAGAGAAGGTGTCAGCAAGCACCAGACCCTCCCAGCCAGCTCAACCCCTTCTCTTTCCCCATGACAGGAGCAGCCTGTCCCTGTGCTTTCATCCTCTCAGCGGTAAAATCTGATGTTGCTTGCACAGTTTTGAAGATGAGAACCAGCAGTCTCCCAGCTGTGCAGAAGCCCTGTGCTAGTGGTGGTGTCCTGGGGAGGTGGGCAAGCAGGATTCCCATGCGGGGCTCCCCTCCTGCCGAGATGACTTGCCACAGCAAGCAGCTGTTGCAGGGGCCATTGCCAGAAATGGAGCCCATAAAGGCATGTGACTCGCCAGCCATACAGCTGACACTGTGACCTTGCAGATCATATACATCTAAATTTTTTATGTGAGTAGAAAGTCAGAAGACCTGTGGGCCTGGAGACTAGTTTCTGATACTTTTTGTGGTGATTAATTTCTGGAAATTCAGGCTGTGGTTCATCCACTCTGAAATACATACATTGAAGTCTGAGCTACTCATTCTGAATTCCTTCTATTGTTGATGGAAAGAATTAGGCAGTGCTGGTATGCTGCTTGACAGGCCGCTTTTAGATGTCTGCATTCACTTGAGAGGAAGGGCACTACCTATTCCAGTGCCTTTTTTCTGGTTATAAAGGCAGTTTGGATTATCAGCAGAGATGTAGACTTCTTCACACTGGCCATGCAAGGTTAGTAAAAGGATTCACATCCCCAGAACTTGAATTGCCTGTTAACTTCCTCACTGGGCAAAGACTCTGTATTCTTCAGACAGGCCAGATGAAAAGCAGGCAGGTAGAGACCTGGACACAGTGGGTCCCTGCTAGGTGACGGCCATAGGGGCTGGGCCCTTCCCCTCGAGGGGATCCACCCTGGCTTGGTTGTCCAATAGATATCTGTCAAGGTTGTGATACCAGCCTGCTGAATGAAAAGCTGGTACAGGATTTTGTTGCCTCAAATTGTTTTGTTTGTGCTAAGGAGGTAAGAAAAGGTCTCAGAAGATAAACTTGAAGCTCTGGACAAGTTTTCTGTTGCTGAACCTGGCTCTCCTGCTGACTTTTGTCTAGCTGCTGAGATCTTGTGTTTATCGCTTCAGAAGCTGTGAAGATCTAAGTGCAGTGTTTTCTATCATCCTTCAAACTCTGCCTAATTCCCTGTCTCCTATAACCTGCTGGCATCTTTTCTGCTCCATATCCTTGTCCCTTGTTACCTGTCCCTGTCTTGCCTTTTCATAGCCTCTCAGTGCTCTTGTCTGGTTTGGTTTGCTCACTGCTGTATGTGCTTTGTTTCATTGACTGCTAAGGCATGTGACCTGCAAGGTCTCTTGATTGAGTCTGACTTTGACGTTTAAAAAGAGGCCTGAGATCTCAGTAACCCACCCAAAGAACTAAAAAACCAAAGCACCCCAAACAAGACAGACAGGAAAATATACAGTGGATCTTTCTGTGCTCTCATAAATAAAAGTCAGACAATCACATGGTTTTCTAAAAATAACACCCATAGCAAGTGTTTTGGTAGGAATAATGCTGACCTAGTTTGCATGTTGCCCACATGCAAAAAATAAGTTGGTGAGGAAAACCCAATTGCCTGATGCAGTATTTGCATTTGCTGAACCACAGCTGAATTGAGAGGTGGTTAATTAGATCTTATACTCTCCTCTCGGTGGTTCCTCTGGTCTTAGATAAGATGCTTGCTGGCAGTGTGGCCGCTGCAGTCGCTTGCCTTCTGCGTGGGCTGGATGTGTGCAGTGCAGTGAGTGAGGGTCCACGTGAGCAGCAGTCCTCTTCTGTAGATGCAGTCTGGGATGTTCATGTCTGGAGAAAGGGCAGAATATCTGTGATCAGATTTATGTATGTGAATTTAGCTTTCTGTCTCCATCTGTGAGACAGATCAAAACAGCCTGGTACTGAAGGAAACCTCCCTTGACTGCCCAGCTCCTGCCCACCCCAGGGACTCATTCTGTGCTCCTGTCCTTGTCCCTGCAGCCCACACTGCAGCATAGCCCTGGGGTGGGAGTTGTACCCTGGGGGACATGAGAGTGTCTTGCACTAGCCACTTCCTGCCAGGGAGATGAGGAATGTGACTGTAGACAAAATGGATCAGTAGCAGAGGCAGGAAGAGGAGGACTTGGAGGTCCTTACTCCAGGGCTGACCAGCCTTTCTGTCCTTCCGTGCCACATACCACCATCATTATGTTATTGAGTGCCACAGGGATGTGCTCCCCATCTCTTGGAGAGCTGGAAGATGGAGAAGTGTCCGGTGTGGTTCACCAGCAGGACATGGCATTGCCTTGTCAAGGCCTCCCTAGCTTCCCAGGGGTGATGGATGTGCACTGTGTCTGCAGCTGGATCCCATCGCAACCTGGCAGTGTAGGGCTCAATAGACCTTGCTGGCTCATTTCCTCTTGGCATGGTGTGAACCAGCAGTCCTTGCTGGCAGCCCAAGGGCAGGAGCTGCCTCAAGGCTGCGGGTGGCTCTGGAGCTGCAAGCTGGCCACCCCACTCTGTGGTCGCGTCCTCCACAGCTTTGGCACATCTCAGCCTCTCCATGGAGCTGCGGCTGCCTGGCCTGCTGCGTGTGCTGAAATGAGGGCTGGGGTCCTTTCCAGACTCTGAAATGAGAGCAGAAGCATGTCAGGGAGTGTTTTGTGCAGATACGGATAAAGCTCTTTTATGACTAATGGATGCCATCTCTTTCCCTTAAGATTATATCATCTTTCTTTTTTCCCCCCCCTCTCATGATAAGCGATACATGAATTTCTCACTCTCTGAACAGCCTTGATGCTGGGAAATGCTCTCATTCAGGCAGAATCTAGGTCAGCTGTTTGTAAGAATAGATCAAGCCTTCAATGGACGCAGTGGACGGGCCTTCAGCAGGACTGGGTTTTTTCCTGTCTTGTTCATAATGAGCTCTGAAACTTGACAGGCGTTTTGTGGGACAGCAGCTATAGCTTCCTGCCAGCAGGCTAGATGCAGGCATGACTGATTCAGTGCATCACAGGGGAAAAATCAATAATATGAAATATTAATTGTGATTTTAAAATATTTTTTTTAACCTAAGATGGAACACTCAGAAATGAAGATCTGTACCTATGTTCAGGAGGATCTGATTTGTGAGATGATACGTTATGAAGATGGGGCTTAATTTTTTTCTGATTCCACACCTATAAATAACTGCTCTTACATATTGCATCTAATTATTTAATTGTATATGCAGATTAGATAGTCATTTGCATGCTGTCATCAGTGACAGCAACTATAGCACTGTCAGTTATTTCCAGGCTCATATGGTAATGCCAAAGGTTTTAAATATCAGTCAGTATCTGCCATACATATCAATATCTCTCTCCATTTCTTCCCTTCAAAAAATGTTAGAATAAATTAATATCACAAGGTACATCTGCTCCTTCTTGGAACTAGTTGTACCACAGCAGATCTGTTGTGTTATATATTTTATGTAAGACTACAGTCCAGCTTGGAGTTACTGATTTATATGTGTTTGGTGGCCCCTGAGACTGGGAAGCAGATGTTACTATGCTTTTTCTCAGTTGTATTTACACATGCAAAGGGTGGGGGAAGGCAGTTGCAGACATGAAGGACTCAGGTCCCACTTGTACTATATGGGATCCATAACTGTTTTGATCCAGAAGATATTTTACAGCTCTTTGCTTTCCTTTTGCACAGACCTAAATGGTTACCCAGGGTAAAGGTGAGTAGGAATCAGGACTAGGGTGTGCCCAGTTCATTTTCTTACCCTCATTGACAAAATCAGTGCAGTTTTCTTTTTCCTGATGTAAAGCACATTGTCATCATGAAAGTGCATATTCTACTGCCATTTTATCTGTTTTGCCCACCTAAGGTGTATTTAACTGTGAAGAGTGTGGTAACAGCCAAGGAAACCTCAGTGAACATGTAATCTTTATTGGGTTTGGGAGCCCCATTAAAACCTTGTGCAGAAAAAATACCATTAAATTCCATGCATTCAAACAAACAGGCTCCAAGGCAGCTGCCTTAAAATGCAATGATTCTGTGCTGTGTCAAGATCATCTATGTTAAATTGGTTTGCAGTCTGTGCAATTTTCAGATATTGACTCTAAGGCATTTGTTGTCATGTAGCCATGGAGCATACAAACACCACTCCACACCTCTATTTCCTGCTCACTACATAGTTGTGTACAGCTAAGAGGCTGAATATTCTCTCTGAAACTAAAGGAAACAGTCACTTAAACCCTTTGTTGGAATATGGCCTTAATGCTCTTTTATTAATTGAGTTTTAAGAGTCTTGAGAGCCAGTAAATAAAGTGCTGGAGATCTAAGGTGTTAACAGTACAGATAACATGGTTGTTCAGGATGGGAAAAAATAGAGGTTCCTTTTTAAATTTACTTGATAATTTAGAAATATCATTAGAAATTACCTATTTTTGGTTCCTCGAGGACTACATCTTTCTCCTTCCCAGGAAAAACTTGCTGTGAGCGAATGAACGCCAGCAGAGTGGTTGCGATGAAGGCGGCAGAGGAACACTGCCAATGCGCTAGCAGTCGGTGCTGTGCAGCTCTCAGGAGCTGGGTTAGTGACTCTGAATCTTTATATATCACTTCCTCCACTTTGCTGAGAAGTGGGAAGCAACAGAAAGATAAGATACATCCTGACATTGCCAGCAGATGAATGCATTACAAAGACTATTCCCTATCCTTTACCTTGCCTGTATCTGATGCCTCCTGTGCCAAGTTTTGCCCACCTCTTGCTTTGTCAGTATTTCTTTCATTCCTGTAAGAGAAGAATGGGTCAGAAAGTGTTGAAGACTCTCAGGGAGCTTCCGCATCATGTAGCAGTACTGAATTTTCTAGTGCCATGTCTCCTCTAAATACTTTTCTGGTTTTGGAAGAAAACACAGTGGTACAGTGTAAATGTTTTATCACCATGTATTTGGGAGGTCTGCTTTATTCAGCTTGAACTCATGCTGATAAAAATTTAATGCTTCTCTTTGTGCTCATGCAGAATTCCTCCCTAGGGTATTTTTCTGAAACAGTTTCAGAGGATGCTTAGCTCTCTCCTAAGATCCTTTTGGGTTCCTTGTGCTGTAGCAAACCCCTCACTGTAGCTAGCTAGCTCCAGTGCTTAGAGATTGCAAAACTATTTTAAAACTGACCTTTTTACAGTGTGACATGACATTTTCTTGGATATCCTGACCTTTATTAGGGCTAATGGCTAAACCAGCTCCCTGCTCACTGTGGGGTGAGAATGGATTTCTTACTCACTGTCCAGAAGTGACAATGGGAGGTGCTAGCTGCTGAGTGTTTCTGAAAATGTGGGTCATTTAGGTGTCTATACAAAAGCTAATCTCTTTTCTCTCACAGCTTCTCCTAAATAATGTCTGACATATCAGAGTGTTCAGCAGTGAAGATAAGGGCCCTGAGTTGTGGTGTTAATATACCCCATCCCATATAGCAACTCCTTTGGCAGTGCAGGTGCGTGGGGTGTTCCTGCCTTAGTTTGTAGCCAGAGATATCTGCTGTGAATGTTGAGTGGAGAAATTATAGTCTTTTGATCTTGCATTCATATTTAAATGTGCCCAGCTCCTGTCTGAGAGGTCTCAGGATGTCCAGAAAGCCAATCTGTAGTTATGATTTTTAGCCTCCAGATGGTGTCTGGCAGATGTGCCTCTGGAACCATGTCAGTGTGGTGGGAGTGAAACACAGGAGCCTGGAAATTACACAATCACTGGCCTCTTGTGGCAGCAGGAAAAACATGCAAATGATGTAATGTGGATTTTCAGTCCCAAATCTCTGCATAAGCTGCTCTGTGTAGGGCTGTGGGTACAGATGTGTGTAGGAAGTTTCCTTCGAAGTTGAACCTAAAGTTTTTACTTCTGGAAAGAATCTATGTAAAAATACACAGAGGAATCCTGTCAATCAAAGCCAAATGAAAACACTCGAATAAAATGTTAGGCTTGTCTGTCCAAATGGAGATGGAATATTCATAATACAAGCTTTCAAAAACAAAAACCCAGAAAACACCCTCTGGATAAAATCATGGATTGTCTTGAAAAAAGCCATGGTGGTGGTTGAGGTAATGCATTCTTTACCACACTAGCAAACAATATCCATAATTATTTTTTTTAAAGGCTCTTTTCATCCCAAGGATAGCAAGCAAGCAGCATTTAAGTTGCAGTTTTCCTCTGGCAGACCTGTCCCTGGGGTCTTCCTTGTATAACTGTTTAGATAGCTCATAGGATTAGAAACCAAGCTGTTGGGTGGCTGCTCTTCTAGGGATGTGACCAGCCTGACAGCCCATAGCGCTGCAGTGGTTTCTGTGACAAAAACTCTTCTCTCAGCTGCTGTTCAAGACTTGGGCTTTCCGAACACTGAAGTAACGAGGCTGGACCCTGAGTAATAGGAGATAAGGTATGAAAAACTTCTCCTGAGATATATTTCCTTCATGTTTTCCTGATCCCTTTTGAGGCAGAGAGTCCAGGTTGCCTGTCTTTCAAACCCCTCCTTTGGCATGGGGTATACATTGTCTATATTGTTTATACAGAAGTATATATGACAGGAGAACAAGGTCAGACAGCATCTCTTCTTCACCTGCTGCCTGTGCAGGACTCCAGAGGCCCTGGGCAAACATAGATTTCATCAGTCTGCCTCACTTTGTAGCTCTGATGTTTTCCATGATGGCTAGAAATGAATATAACTTCTTGTCCAGAAATTAGAAGATAGCCCTCAAATCTTTACAGAAACTTTACATCCTGCCCAGCTCATGCTGTAGAAAGCAGTGGAGGGCTTTTACCAAACCGGGGTGCATGAGGCAAGGGAATGGAGCTGATGGGCTCCATTCCCTCTCCAACCTGGGCCGACAGGCCCCCACCTCTCCCCGTGTCCCCAGCAGGTGCCAGTGCCACGTGGAGGGCTGCAGCCGCCGTCCCTCCACACCAGTAATACCAAACAGCTGAGGGGAGATGGAAACTGGGACATGGAAACTGCCTCCCACTCCTCCTGCTGTCAACTATTTCTGTGCTTCCACACAGCTAAATATAACCTAATTCCAAATA
Organism: Athene cunicularia; assembly: GCF_003259725.1. Taxonomy (NCBI): domain Eukaryota; kingdom Metazoa; phylum Chordata; class Aves; order Strigiformes; family Strigidae; genus Athene; species Athene cunicularia. The sequence goes on from NW_020799101.1 coordinate 11,518,208, forward strand.
TGGCCACAGGTCTATTAAATATGTGAAAATTAACAAGTTTACTTTGAAATATTTCATTACCCCAGCACTTGATTGAACATTACTACCCATTTCTGTGGTCTAGAGAAAGTATTTTTTAACTACTCTGTATTGTGTGCTGTGTGCTCTGTACTCTGTCGGGTGGATAATTTTTTCTCCCTGTTCCACTGATGCTGAAGGGAAACAGAAGGAAGTTGCAGTTACTACAGTATCCTCAGTCCTTGCTGGAGGTCTGTGGGGTAAAATAAGGGACAGGGAATTCCCAAGTTGGTCTCAGTTTCTTTACTGGAGACTAAGCTGCTACTTCAGGAAGTATTGCTTTATTCTTCTCTTACTACATGGATAGGATATTTTTAGGGTCACTTTGAACATCCCTATTGCTTGGCTTTCTACAGTTCATCTTGTTGTATTGTTGTCAAAAGGGGAAACATCTTCCTTAAAGCAATGCTTGTTTCATTCTGAAAAAAAAAAACCCAACAACCAATCATTTTAGAATTAGGCAAAATCCCCAGGAATTAGCTAAAACTGCTCCAACGGAATGGTAAAGTAGGTTACTAATTAAGTGAAAATTGAGGCCAGTTTGGAAGGAGGTCCTCACAATCAGGAGGAAAACAGGCAGTGCAAGTTGTACAAATCCAAACATCTTTTCTTTCAGTATTTGGGGCAGGGGAAGGGGCAGTATTCAGTTCTTCAGGGAACTTATTAGGAGGACTTCAGTGTGGTTTCTGAAAATGCTGGGACCATGCAGCCTGTTTGTCTGTCTGACTATCCATCTGTCTGTCCCCTCCTAATAAACTGAACTCCTTCAGCTTCAGTCAAATCTGGAGCAGGAGAGAAATCTCAGATTAACTTCTGCAAAACGTGATGAAAATCAGTGGCTGAGAAGAGCTACTTATGCGAATGCACTCAGTAAGAGAAAGGAAGAAGGTTCCTTCTTTCCCCTTTGCTCCAACCATGGCTGTTGGGCAGCAGAGGCTCCAAATTAGCCCCAAACTTGCCGTTCTTTGGCTTGATTGGGGTAGTAGAGATGTTGGGGAAGTGAGGAGGTGCAGCCTGGGGCAAGGAGGTGTCACATGTTTCAGCTGTTGATATGGGAAAGGTTGCTTGTGTTAAATATTTGTGCTGCTTTATTTACTCTTGCACAGACAAAGGTTAGCTGGAGAGTATACAGGGGGTTTAGTGAGCAACAAAGACAAGGAAACCATGTCTGTGTACCTTCAGATTGAGCTGCCGGGTGGAGTCTCTGATGTCTAATAAAGGCTGCATTCATGCTGTGTTTTGTTCCTCAGCAGGAGCAGTGAAGGTTTATCCTCTCCCCTCAGCCATGTATTTTCATGAAGTGTGTAAGGATGTAATACTATTTTGTGTCAGCCACCCTCTGTCAGTTTGATTAAAACTAACTTTAAAATTGGTTAAAACTGACTTAAGACCCACTCAAGTACATTAGGGCAGGGGATCAGGTGAACACAGAGATGCATGCAACCTGTGGCTGCATTGTCTCATGTCTTTAGGAAATGTAGTTATCCCTAGAAATAAGAATAAATATATGCTTTTCACAGAATGATAAACAGTTAGTTTTGCACAATTAACAAAGTTACCTCTTGCATATAACCATTATAGCAATGCCAGCTGCAATGTCAGACTGGAGGGGAAGGTATTTTTGGTTGGTTTGGTTGGTTGGTTGGTTTGTCCCTCTCCAGAAAGCCTACCTTGCTTATAATGCAGACTGGCTGTTCTTTGATTGCTGATGAAATCAAAGATGCTATGTGTGGGCGGAGGAACAAATTGTCAGACTGCATCATAACTTCACAAAGTGCTTTTGCATGGATTTATATCCTAGGGAAACCATGTTTCTCTGCCATACTCTGCATGTTTTATCGTCATAATTAATATTTCTTTCTGCCATCTTTGATGCCTTTGGTTTAAAGTGGTGAAGAGTACCAGCATGTTCTGGAAACAAAGGAGGAGGTGGAAAAAATCCATCTCTCTCTCTCTCCAGATACTGCAGATCCAGCCTGCCTGTTAGGGCTCAAGTGTATTTCATATAACATGCTCCTGAACACAAAGTTTCCATTGTATATGCCTGACTGTGTTCACGTGGAGTCCCTGTAAAGCAATCAAGGGCATCACTGCATTGCTGGAATTGGAATATTAATGTAATTGGACTTTTGCAAAGTCATTTAATTTGAAGTGCTAATAGTCTGACTTCATCCAATTAGCGTCCAGACCAAACAGCTATTGTTCAAGTCAGGCACACAATCCAGTTATTATGAAGAGATTTTATCTATATAGGCAAAAGAAATGGGAAGCAGCAAGATAAAGAATTAAGTCAACAGAGAAACAATATGAAAATTTAACGGAGATATTAGCTCATTTAGTGAAAAATCCAAAAGACAAAGGAGTTACAGTTTTCCTGAGACAGAAAGACAGAGTCTCAGTGATGTGGGGAGGCTGTGGGCTTTTCCAGGAGCTCCAGCCAATTGGGGAAACTCCTGAATACTGGGGATGTTCCCAGAAGACAAATTGCTCCTCTTTTACAGTGAACGTAGCAAGGTCAGGGCAAGAAGGAGAATGACACCGCTAGAGAACACCACACTGTGGATGAATAGAGGCATTGAAACACCAGGAAGAAGGAGAGGGTGGGGGCAGGCTTCCAAGAAGTGGCTTTTGAGGAAGAAGATGATCATCTGGTACACCTGACAAAGGACATTGTTCAGAAGCAGAACTGTGCTTGTTACAGTGCTGTGTCCTTGTGGTTTCCTACTGCCCTTCTTTATGCTTGAAAGGACTCCCCTTGAGTGGGCAGCTCAGGAGCCCATGGAAGGGGCAGGTGAAATGTAGCAGTGCCCCAAATCACCTGCCCAAAATGATGGTTTTGAATAGCAAACAATCCCTTAGCATTATGTTAACACTTGGTGAAAAACCTTTGTTCTAGTTTGATCTTGACATGTTTCAGCTCCTCTGCTGTAAAGGTATAGTTTCCTGGGGACTTTGCTTCTCTAGGCATAAAACTGTTCATGGTAGCACTGTAGTAGATGTTCCTAGAGATTCAAATAATTCCCGTGTTTTAGCTGCAGAACTTTAGCCTGAGCAGTAAAATAGCATTAGAGACAGAGGGGAGAGCACCTGATTGTGCTGTCAAGGTACAAACCCAGAAGAGCAGGCTGCTGGTGGCCTTTTGGCAGCTCCTTTGTGGCATGTCCTCTCCTGGTACTTTCCCCCTTAGTAATGCCATCCTTCAACCCTTGCCTTTGGAAAGTACTTGTGGGCAGAGGTGTGTAGAGTGGATGATGATGGATTGCCGCTCCCACTGCAGCAGGAGGGATGGGGCATCACCTCATGCTGCTGATGGGCTCAGCACCCACAGCTGGAAAGGCCATCCCCAACTTGCTGTCCCTTTGTAGGGGGCTCAGAGCTGCCTGCTCCCATAGGCAACTGCCTGCTGGGCCTATACACACACATTGCCCCTGGTTTGTGAACAAGATGAAGGTAGAACAGATGAGCCGTCTGGGTTGTTGGTGCTGCAGTGCTCAGATGGGGTGTGCCCTGAGGGCAGTCTCATCCTGGGGACTGTCTACCATGGCTTTGATTGAGTGGATCAGGAAGTCCATCCACCTCTACTCAGTCGCTCCCTGCTTTCCACAGGTTCATACTGTATTTTCTTGAAAGATGCTTTCTGGGAAAATACAGTAATTCCCATACATCATGTTGGCCCAGTTGAGAATCACAGAATCATGGAATCATTTAGGTTGGAAAGGACCCTTAAGATCATGAAGTCCCACGATTAACCTAACACTGCCAAGTCTACCATGAAACCATGTCCCTATGCACCACATCTACATGTCTTTTAAATACATCCAGGAGTGGTGACTCAACCACTTCCCTGGGCAGCCTGTTCCAATCCTTGACAACCCTTTTGGTGAAGAAGTTTTTCCTAATATCCAACCTAAACATCCCCTGGTGCAGCCGAAGTGTGTTCAAAATCTGTATACTGTGGAGAATCTGGCCTGCAGGACTGGCACTTTGACATACAATTTCCTTCCACAGAGAAGTCTAAGGTTTTTGTTAGAGCTGGACCTGTTGGAAAAATGCTGATGAAGTGAAACATAAACACATTGTGTTGGAATTTTCATGGGAAGATATTGGTGAAGGGTTTCAGCATGCCTGGAATGCAAGTCTGCAGTACTAACCCTCTCATTCTGTCTTGTATTCATATATAGTCCAGCTATAATATTCCAAATGAAACATTTTAACTTTAGCCAATTAAAAATTAAAGTCAAAATGGAATATATATAAAGCCTCTCAATTTTCAACTTTTTTCACAACCTGGGAAAACACTGTATTTTGCAACTTCAGTATCTCCTACTGGCAACAGCTCAAATGTATGACCACTGGAATTTCTGTTTGTCCTTCCAAATGAAATGTATTTATTTCCTCCTCCCTGTTGTTACTAATGAATCAAATGGCTCAGAGATAACATGCTGGTGGAATTAAGCACTGAGTAAAAGAGCCAAAATAACATAACATTTACTTGGTTTCCAAGTAGGAAACTAGTGGAATTTTACTGTCATGAAAATGTAGAAAATCTTGGAATAAACTGCAGGCATTAAACCTGGAAAGATGAATGCACATATTCAGATTAATTTAGATGCTGTGTGGAAAAATTGCCTCTTAAATTCATACACCACCCCCCCACCCCCCCAAATATTTATTGAATAGTGTATGATTTTGAACCAATACAGCTGTTAATGGCTAATACAAGACTCATTCTTCAGCTGAAGAAAATCCTTAAGTTCTTTATTTAATTTTTATAGTAATGGAAAGGACAAATAAAAACCAGTTTGTAACTGTTTAGCAAAAAGCATGGTAATGACAGCGTTTCAGCTTATCTCCAAGTGTGAAGTCTTACAGCAGTGCAGGGAGTTTTAAAAAGCCATTTTAAACATAAGCTTCTAGAGTTAAATGATATTTTCTGTATAGGAATTTGTTCTGAGGATTACGGATCAGAACCTTTAACAGCCCTGGACTCACCAATATGGTCTCTGCACTGAGTGGGCAGCGGGGTTGGAACTAGATGATCTTTAAGGTCCCTTTCAACCCAGCCCATTTGGTGACTCTATAATTCTATTTCCTTTCTCTAAACTGTGAAGGCTGGATGGTGAATAGACCTATATATATGTGCATGCCCATATGGACACACAGAGACACGCACACATTTATGGTGGATTGCTGTAATGTTATGCCATTTATATATATGTGTGTATATAAGTATAAAATAGTATATAATAGTGTATATAGTTGCTAGAGAACTGCACAATCTAGAAGGCTGAGATCACTCTTATCTCCTCTAAATGGTGCTGCTAAAACGTGAAAACCAGTGCCTGTTTTCTAGGGCTTTACTTCCCTGTTGGCTAACACTAGGCTTGCTGGGAGGTGGGGAAAAATTTGGCTCCAAAGCCAGGTGTGATCTTGCCAAAGAAGAGTTTAGGTGCAGTCAGGGCACATGGGGTGGGTACGAAGTGATGTGTACTTTAAAGAAACTATTAATAATCAACTCATTTAAACTGATAGGATTGTCATCAAAATAACTAGCAGCATGCAGGGATGTTTTAGTCATTTAGAAAATGCCAAAAATCCCGCTGGCTTTCCCCTGGTGCCTGTGGTTAGATTATGTATGAGGTTTTTGACATTATTTTCCTAGAAGAGAGAGATATTACATAAGAGGGCTGGCAGCCTATAAAAATGTCCTCACTCAGCATGGGCAGGAACCAGGTTAGACTTCTTTGAAGGAAGCTGAAGCCTGTGGCTGCACAAAAAAAAATTAAGTCAGTCTGGGGAGAAAGGACTTCTCTGGGAGACAGCTGCTAAGATCACCTTGCATAGAAATGTTTCTAATGTTTTTTTCTGACTGTATTCCCAGTTGGACAGAAAGCATCTGAATCTGCTTGGATCATGAGGAAGATGAAGTATTCCTGGGGAGCCTTCGCAGGGAGAGTCAGCAAGCAGGAGGAAATGGCTGGGGAAAATGCAAGGATGCTGCCCAAGGCCACACTTGAGGAGAGAAAGAAGCAGGAAGCGAAGAGGAAAGGGAAACTGAAAACCGTGGCAGGCAAATTGCTAAAGGCTACAGCTAGTGGTAAAGAGGCATCGGAAGTGAAGGCTGGTGGTGAGGATGTGGCAGGGAATTTGCTGAAGATGGCAACCAGTAGGAAGGGAGCAGAGGGAGAGACGCCTGCAGGTAACCTCTGTTCTGTCTGAGTCCAGTCCTGGACCTTCTCTGCCTCTCCCAGCCCTGCAAGCTCTTGTTTTCATTAGCTGCTGGAGTAGGTGCTGCACGCTTTCCCCCTCCCCACCCTTCACCTGAGTTTTTGTCCTCTCTGAACTGTACACTTGCTCCTCTGGATGCTTCTGTATTTCACTTTTCCTTTGCCTCACAAGTATTTCTCTTTGCCGTTCTTATTTTTATCCCTGCAAAGACTCCTGATGTGTCTTATGAGAAGGACGATGTATGTGTGACTGACACCCTGTCAGGTGTGACTGTGCTGTTCTTCCACAGATGGGGAGCGGGACGTTGGTTGCACATGGGCTAATTGTACCAAGTAAACATTTCCTATGTGCTGCATGTATCGAGGCAGGACAAGTGAATCTTGCTAGACGCCTCCTGAGCAGCTTGCCCATTGCTTTGCTGAAGATCATTGCATCAACCCTTCTCCATTTTATGTCATGTTCCTCCCTCCAGTCCAGTCCTGTTTGATTTAATTCTTACTACAGGCAAGGTGTTTTCATCGAGGAAAGTTAGGATACAGTTGAAAGATAATGGAAGCTCAAATTGTTTCATTCTTCACTCTACCCAAATCTGTATCCTGAATTGATTTCAGAGTCCCACTGCTTCTGGCCTTGCTTAACTTTCCTTCGGTTCTCATTAAGTTTGATTTTTCCTCTGGGCTCTGCTCCAGATACCTTTGGGCAACTCTTGTTAAACCTGTGTCGCTCAATTTTGTCATCTGTAAAATGCACAGGAAAAAACCCTCATCTCTGTGCAGCTGTTGTGAGATTACATTTAACTCTAGTGGTGGGCTGGGTGTGATGGGTAAGATAATTTGGAAACAAGCAGCAGTGGAAAACTTCTTCCAACTTCTGAACTTTAAAGATTTCGTAACTTGACAAGGTGTCTGGTGATTAGGACAGTGGCTCAGTCACCACAGCTCCTTGCAGATATGAAAGTCGTGGGGAGTTACGTGGATCCCCATTGCTTCATATAGGTCGCCCACATTCTGATTTTCACCTCTGGGCAATACAGCGCATGTAGTTGTTTGGCCTAATTAAAAAGCCCTGGCAAAAAGAGGGCCCTGGACTGCACTGAGCAGACTTGGTCTAAGATGAGCTGGTAGGAGTGACACCCTCTGCGTAGCCATGCCAGACTGTCAACAGGTGGGAGGGTCCTTATGCAGCACTTTGGTCCTGCCAGGGTTTCTGTAAAGAAGACAGAGGATTCCTTCTAGGCATGACTTTCAGCTGTTGGCTCTTTCAGAAGATGTCCTTTGACTGATGTTTCTCTTCTGGACAAAAGATACATTCCTTAAGGAAAGATTGTAATTAATGAACCTGCATTGCCCAGATGAGGAGTCTACTGAGATGATGACAGAAAGGTGTAGACTAGTCTGCAGGCTTAATTAGCCTGGAGTAGCAAGGATGAAAGAAAGAGGAAAGAAAGTGCTTGCCCTGAGGGAACTGAGAGGTGCTAATGCTAGACCTTAAGTGAGGTCATCTTGAGTAGATCCTGAGGAGTTTTGTCATACATATAAAGTACATACTTCAGTGTATGTAATGAAAGTGATGGGTCATAGAGAATTGAACAAACATCAAGTTGTGTTAATCTCTCTATTGCAGAGGAAACAATCTGTGGATTCATTGAGCAAGGAAAATTTTTTGAAGCTTGTGATCGTATTTATGATCTGGAGCATTCTGGAAATGATGGTGTGGGAAAGTCTGAATCACTTTATACACTACTGGCTGAACAAATGTGGTCTGTGGTGGGAGAAGTGCTCAGTGGAAATGGTAGGATGTTGCTGGAGCCGTTGCAGTCGGTGGGAGAATCGCTGAAGTGGAAGAAGCAGAAGGAAGCGGAGTGGCTTGGCAGCGTCCAAGAGGTGGAGTCTGTTTCTACTTGGAGTCCAAACTTCTGGAGGAAAGATCTAGAGGAAAAACTAATACAGTACATGACAGCCCAGATTCCCCTGTTTATTTCCTCTAGTAACACAGATGAGACTGCACTAAAACAGCATCTGAGTCAGCTGGAGACGAGGTTTCTCCCCAGCCTGGAGCACAGAAGCGGTGTCTTCAAGGAAGCAGGACTGCTCATCACCTACACCCACTGCTGTCATGCATCTTTGTCTTCTCACCTTTCCACACTTACTGACAGTAACCATTTCAGCTTCAGCCAATGTCTTTTAGTTTATGAATGGGGCCTTAAAATGTACAAAAGGTATGTTTGAAGGACTTACTTGTCTCTACATATTTTCTATGTCTCTGTTCTTCAGTTCTGAGCACAATCCCTGCTTCCTGTTAACACAGTGATGCTCAGGACTCTTGCTGAGTTTAGACTTGCCCACTGCCTGTTTTATCTTCTGTGCTCTCAGAATCAGAGCCTTTTTTCATAGCAGTACTGCCTCTTTCTAAATCTTTAGTATTGGGCTCATGGGCTTACCTGAGGTAGGCAGGTGTTTCTCCACTGGACTCCTCTTGGACATGCAGTGTCCTGCTTTCTTGATCAATTTCTTTTCTTGCATTAAGCCTTTCTTGGCAAGGTCCATAATACTCTGATTACTCCAGAATAATTTTCTCTTGCTGTTATGTCAGCATAGTGCTCTGTTGGCTTCTCTTGTTGTCCGTTGGTTCTCTTACTGCTTTATCTGGCTTGTAGTTTGACCAGCTGCTTCCCTATTTCCTGCATTAGTGTTTATATCACAGGAAAAACATATAACAGATAATTAAATTCCTGCCCAAGTTTGGGAAAACGGATGTGGCTTTCTGCATGATCTAAAGAGCAGCACATCTGGGACCTTTTGGCCCAGAGTGAATTCAAAACCTGTGGGTGTCATCAAAGCCTGAAGCTAGCTTGTGTTTTCTTTCTGTATGGCAGTGGTCAGATGAGGTGTTTGATTCTCTGTGTCTGTGGTTACTTTGCTACTTGAGAGCCCCAATCTATTTATGTCCTAATAGTTTTCAGTCCTTTTGGGTTATTTGATTGTTTCCATCCAAGCCTAGAGTGTCTATGTTCCTTGTACTAATTACACATATAAACCCCTGATTAACTCCTAAACAGTTCATCAGGTGGGCTCTTTCCCTCACCAGCTCCCAAAGGAGGGAGGCAGGGTGGTGGGTACATACTGGTGCATACTGTCCTCAGACACATGGGAGACATGTGGCCAGAATGCATCCATTCTACTGCTACTTTTATGGGTTTAAAATGGTAAAACCTTCATTTCAGATAAGAGTAATGGTTTGATGAAATGTTAAAAACTTATGCAAACTTGGAGGGGAATAATTATGTAATGTAAATGTATAATGAAAAGCTCAAAGATAGGAAAAATGTGTTATGCAAATGCTGAATTCCTTCAAGAAAAAAAAAAAAAGTAGGAATAGCCCGTGACTGTATTAGGGTCAGAAGGCAGTGAAGAAAGTGTAAATGAGAAGAGCAGAGATGCCAGACTTAACTTAACTTCCTCTCTGAATACAGTTACAACCTCAATGAAAGCTCCTGTGCAGATGTAGTTGTCCTGATATACAGCGGCTTTTTATTCCATTCAGAGAGAATTTGTGACACTTGTAAAATTGTGCATCCATGGAAGTGTGTTTGGGTCGCTCTACCCAAGCCTGAGAAGGAATTCAGCAGCAGGACTGAGGGAAGTGGAGAGGAAAGTGGCAAGCAAAAAGTGTCATCTGGGTAGTGAATACTGGTAAAAGGAAAAGGAACTGTACAAAAGAATAGCTGGTGAAAAGGCATGATAAAGCTCATCTCCCATGTTGTGGCTGCCTCAACACTGCTGGGTGCTTGCAGGGCACCCGTTTGCTAGTGTCAGGCTGTGGTGCCAAGCAGGGGGTGTCAGGTGGGTGATGGGCTGTGGACCAGCGGGAAGCTGCCCCTCTGGCTGAGCTCTTGTTTCTGTACGCAGTGGCAGAGAGACATGTCTGAGACTCAGGCAGAAACCCCAGCACAGCCTTTCCCTTGGTGTACAGTGTCTCATGTGGATTATTTTGAAGACTGAGGAAAAGTTACTTGCAGTTGCCCAGGTAAGAACTAAGGAGTTTTACCCCAATCTGCCTGTTTTATTCCCACAGTTTTAAAATAAGGAAGGCCCTTGTTAAATTATCTGCTCCCTTGCTAGCTGAGCCAGCTCTGCTCAGGGGTGCATGAGCTCCGAGGTCTTCATCTTGGACAAGTTTCACTGCAGAGCCCACAGGTGAAGATCCATGACTGTCTTCTGCCAGACTGATACTGCTCTGTCCTTGCTACTTAGCAAAGAGATGCTGGGACATTTGCAAATCTCTCTTTGTCCTGTTGCTGCACCTTCATGCTACTGCAGTCTACTTGTGCCCAGAAGCCAATGTATCTGGAGGAAAGGGAGTCTATGGGTGAAATCCACTCCCATAATTATTGAGGGCCATTTCAAGATGCTGTTTACCTTCTTTCCAGCTGTTAATGAGCCCATAGTGTGTGACAGTTGTTTTTTTGATAGTCCCTTTGCCTCAGCTGTGCCTGATACTGAGGTTGCTGGGTTTGTCTGTATGTGAACACCTCACAGCCCTCTCCAGGCTGCTGGACTGACACTGCTGTGGTTATAGCAAAGATTATTTCCAGAGCCCAACACAAGAAATGGCGTAGCTGGTGCACACCTGGCACATCCCTCCTGTAAGGTCAGAGCAGGGCATCCTGCTTTGCGATCCCACAGGCAACCTCAGCTCCGGGGCTGCAGAATCTCCTTTGTTCCTCAGCAAAGCTCCCCCTTTGAAGAATGCTGTCTGGGCATGTGGAATACAAATGAAGCAGGAAAGATGTGTTGTAGCAACAGGGAGCTCTAGGGGAAACCATGCTATTTGGAAAACTCAGTGGGGCCTTTTAGATTCAGTTATAGCCAAAATGCAGCAGCAGGAGTTTCTGCACTCATCTCTCACTTTCTCTTTCCACTAGACCTTAGGGAGCAGAGGAGGGGAAATTCCATTGCAAACTGCTGAATCACCCCAGGGAAAGTACTCTAAATTGCAGAGATTTTTCTCAAGACCTATTCCCTGAATGAGAACAGGAAGGTAGTCACAAATATGGAAGTAGAGGTGCCAGCTGGTAACAATATGCTTAAAACCTACTGATTTCAGTGTTTAACATTAAGCATCTTTATGGACTGTTTATAATCATTATACTGGGGAAGACCACATGTTCTTAAGGTCTGTTTTTGGCATGTATTTCAGTGAAGGAAATGACTTTATTCACAGCAGTGCTAGTGAGGTTATCTTAGAGCACATTGTTGTGTCATTGACAAACCCTCACAGATGCTGACTGACAGTGATGGAGAATTTAACTTTTTTTTTTTTTTTTTTTTTTTTTTTTTTTTTTTAAAGTTCCCTCTAATGTAGTGGCTGGAGAAAGCTTTTTTAACCATGGGCTTTCTGATTTTCTGATATGCCATATGCTGAGCAGGCTCACCTAGATCCAACTAGTGGTTATGAGCTTTTGTACCATGCTGCTCTGGGTTGGCTGCATTTTTTCAAGCCACCTTGGATCTGGAAGCTTCACAGCTCTGCATGGTGCTGCACTGTACACAGAGAGCAGAGCTGGAATTGCTGGAGAGTGTGGTACAGCAGCATCCCAGCTAACTTCAAACCTGGCCAGCTTGGGACCAGCTCCAGGTTCAAGGTAATGAGCTTAAGTGGACATGAGCTGACTCCATATGGAAAAAATTATGGATGTTTCTTCACTCAGCTCAGTGGCATGGCTTATAAAACCTGCTCCATCCCTCTATTTCTTTTTCCAGCATACTACAGCCCTTCATTATTCCAAATATACAGGAAGCTGCTATTGAGCAAATATCCTGTCAGTAATCTCTGAGCAATTGTAATCTATTTGTGACTGTAAATCACATGGTGCAGGTTTTGCCACTTCAATGGATGACTAAATTTTAATAAGTTAAAAGAGACTGACCAGAATAAGCCATGGTCTGCTTTGTCTATGAATACCTGGCTTGTCACCGGGAGTGCCAGCCTGATGTTTGTGCAAACTAAAAGCACTTTAAACAGAAGTGAGTGATGAGAACTGTGACCACATCTGAAAGTGCTGAGAGCTCAGATGCCACATGGGGTTCAACACCACTTCCAAACACCAGTGTGGGGAATTCGGCCAGCTCTGCACGCAGGCAAGGCTCCCTCAGCCCAGACATGTCTAGGGCAAGGGAGCTTTGTGCCTTTTGAGGTTGCAAGGTTGGTGAACTGGAAGTGATAGTGCCATCGATTGGATTGATGATCTGTCACCCCTGCCTTTGCTGTACTGGGGAATTTGACATGTGTTTAAGGCAAACCTTCCAGCATGACACCAGGGTTCATTCTGATACTGAGAGGGGGAAAATGAACTTTTGTCCCCCGCTTCTGCAGCCTCTGCTCAAAACTGCCTCTTTGTCCAGAAACAGATGGCAGGACTGGACATGCATACCTGGACAAAATCTCAAGGAGGGTTTAGACTGACCTGGAAGGGATCACTTGGGTCTGTGTCTTCTTTTTTCCCTCCTTCTCTCCCTCCATTTTTTCAGGTATACAAAAAAGAGAACTGAGAAGTTCATGTGCTTTGGAGAATTTGGGCCAAGGACCTACTGCTACGCAAATGAATAAGGCTGTGCAGTTGTTGTGCCCACCTGCCCTTTAGTGTGTCAGCAGCGCGCTCCCACCCGTGTTGAGCCTCTTAGCCAAATTTGACCACACTTGATTACGATGTAGAGGTCTCAAGGATGTTAAATTCTTTCATGTTTTCAGACAGCAGCTGGACAGATGAGGGACCCAAGTTATAACTCAGCCTCTTGTATTTTCCAAGAGTAAACAGCTGGCTGGGCAATCAGCACCGGTGAGCTGCCCATCCATGGATCTGAAGTTTTTACAGCATGGTGTACCACGTCGTGGTCAGAGAGGGAGGAAACTGGAGGTTATTTATGGGCCTGTTTGTTACAGCAGAAATTCTGGTCCTCTCCATGTTGGAGCTTTGGTGCCTGAAGTGTTGGTGTCACCAAAAGAGCTGCAAATGGTCAAGCTCGTGCTCATTCAGACACATCATCTGATCCAAAGCAACTAAGTACTGTGGCTCAACAAGTTATTGCTTTGCAGTTTCTAACTAAAAACATGCTTTGTCCCATTGGGGAGCAAGACCTTCATGTTGGCTTAAGCTGACACATTTTGCTGTGCAATTGGGGCAGGCTAGAAGTGTTTGTGCAGATCGGCTGGGATGTGTTATCTCAGCACATCGTGTTCACACAATTGCTCACAGTCAGGTGATGGCACTGAGGAGGAAAGGAATTTTTCTTGGATTGTTTACAATTGCTTATTTGTCTTTGATTAACACTTTTCAATGAGTATGTCAGAGAAGTTGTTTTGAATATACTTTTGATGATATTCTTCAGTGACAGCTACAATTTCCTAATTCATCAGCCAGAAAAGAACAAAGTCAGAAATGGAAGATCAGACTTCGCATTCTTTCTATTTCCTTGGAGGAAGATGCAGAAATGAAAGAATAAATAAGCGAGTCAGGCTTTTGAGTTGAAAGCTTCTATAAAGGTCAGATCATGTTTTAAGCAATGAGCCCTTTCTCTGCAGTATTAGTTTTGTTTTTAAAGTCTATTCAAAATAACACAAGCCAGCCAAGTCTTGGGAAATTTCCCATCATGCAGCCTCATGGGGATCATCTCACTGTGACAGTAGCTCTAAACACTAACCCAACTCCTCTTTGCACTCACAAGTCCCTGGTTCAAGTGAGGGAATGCTTTTAATTAGCACTGGCTGGTTTATGCGGGTGCCGGTTGGAGCTAGGAAGGGTGGAAAATCTCAGCTACAGTAGCTGGCAGCACAGAGTTGTGTCTAAGCGTTGTTTTGCTGTGTGGGCGCCTTCATTTAAGCTAAGCTAACTAGGGAAGACTGTAGATAACCCGAGTTGACACTGGGATGAAAGGAAGCTGCAAATCATTTAAACTCAAACAAACAATGTAGAACAAAACAGAACAATGTTATTAGGTCAGCTGGAAAATAGCCAGGCTTTGGGTTAAACAAGACAGCCAAAAAAATAGAGGCAGAAATTCATCTAGTCTAAATGCATAATGTGAGACTGGAAGACCTAATTCATTATGAATGCCATTGTATCTCAACTGTTCTTTTTTCTTTTAATATTTAGAAGGAAGTAGGGAAAGCCCTGAAAGAAGCCTTTGATATTGGGAAACCCCCTTGTGCAGATGCTGCGGTCATTCAGGTAAACTGGGAGGAACTGAAAAGTTCTCATATTTTGGAACAGTTGTGGTTTTGCACACATGTACGTAGGTATTTGGCAATATGCAGTTTTGCATGTCTTGGGCTAAGCTTGGTGTGTTAGAAACTTGCTAGTTAGCTGCCATACTTGAACTGCATCTGTTTGCTCCCAAACTTGTTTTCCTATTGTGCATATGTAAAGAAAACTAAACTATCTAAAAAAGGATGAGCCTGAGATTAGTTAATTCAAGCTGAAGCTGCATTTTCATAGCTGCACCTTGATTTTCATGTAACCTTTTGGAAAGTGATGGTGAGTGTTAACTGTTTTCCTCTGTATCAGTTCTGCAGAGCACTTTTATAAAAGCAGTGAGAGCTGCCGAGCCATGGCAGGTCCCCATTATCTAGCAGTGCGGGCGCAGGCAGCTTGCTCCTTGCTTATGTGCTGGGTACAGCTGCAACTGCTGCCCTGACAGGTTAGGCAGCACAAGGGACTACTCCAGAGCACAGCAAAGCTGAGTGCTCGAAGGGCATTGCAGAAGCACACTCTGCTGATTTGTGAGCAGTACATACCACGGCCAGAGGGTATTCAGATCAAGATCTGCAGAAGGTTTAAAATAAATCCTGGAGTTTACCTGTAGACTTAAGTGATGCTAGAGATCAGGGGTAGGTTGTGGGGTGCTGTGACTTTTCCACTGCCACCCCCCCCAGCAGCATTCCTGTTCCAGGTTGTGAGAGGGGAAAGTAGCCCCATGGTCCTTTGGGATGGCAGACTACCTCAGGCACCCTGCTGGAGGCTGGTGGTAGGCATTGCAGCTCAACAGCAGCTGGCCTTCCTTGTGAGCATACAGCTTTAGCTGGCAAGACCTGGCTTTTCTGGCCCAACTCAGACCCAGGCACCCAGTATAGAGCTCACAGAGGGGACTGTGCCCTCCTTGCCTTGCCCTGTGTCCTCTGGAGCGGTGATGTACTCAGTGATGTACCTTTGCTAGGGTGGCTTTTAGCTACTGAGCTGGCTTTTTTTTTTCCTGTTTCTGGCTAACAGGGGCCAGCAGGGACCAGGCCAAAGCCTGGTTTGGATGCTGTGGTCCTCATATCTGCAACATCTGGCCATGCTTCAGCACGGGTGGTTTTGCTCTGCTGTGTATGTAACTGACAGGTTTGAATACTTTGGGTAGGTGATGGAAATGACTGGATAAATAGGCAAGCCTTATGAACGTACTGCCTCCCCAGTTTTCTCAGGCTGATGCTTAAAGATCAGATAGAAAAGTAACAAGGTGTCATGGAAACTCATCAGCCATGGTTTCCTGACACTTTGGGGTGGCATATTTTATCCTGTCCCCTTGGGTGAACTTTTACATCTGTTGTGCGCAGTGGAAAAACCCATTCACGATGTGAGTCACCCTTTGTCTCTGACTGACGCTTCCCAGAGCACTGGGAGAGCACAGTGTATGAGTCCATCTGTCTCCTTTTATCCATCTGGCTCTCCTCCCCTTGCAAGCTTTTGTTTCCACAGAGCAACTAATGGGCAGCATTAAGTTGCCACCTGCTCAAGCCTGCCCAATATGGGGTGGATCTTTAGCTGTCTGGCACAGCCCACCTCCTGCAGGCACCTGGGCCACCCAACTGGGGTCAGTGTGGGGAGACAGGCGCCCTGGGGCTTAACACACATTGCCCTGTCAGGCGTGAGCAGTGGTGGCCAGGAAGATGACAGCTGTCTTCATCAGACATCCCTGGTAGAGACCCTAGCAGAGGAGCAGGGCACACAGTTAGAGCTGCCTCACCTTCTTTTTCAGTGGCTGCACCCAAATTTATCTGCGAGGGTGAGTCACGTGGAAGCGCAGGTGCTCCCACAGACGGCAGGTCTTTGTATGAGCTGAGCTGCCAGGCTGGCATGGCAAGCAGAGAACATCTGTAGGGACAGGCTTTCCTCTGAGCACAGGACTTGACTCCAGCCTGTTGACCACAATGACAGCAGCAGTAGCAAAGGTGTAGGATCAGACGTTAAAATCAGGGTCCTAAAAAATACTTTTATTTCTGCAAAGGCTCTCAAAACTGAAACAAAATTTGTTGCCTAGAAGACAGAGGGATTTGCAGCAGGGTGAGGGAGGGGATATATTCCTGCTCACTGCATAGGGAACAACTGGCTTTGGCCTGCTCTCCTCTCATGCCTTGAAATCCACAGATATTAAGAGAGAAAACGGAGGCTGCCTGGCGTGTCAGTGAGAGCCTGAGTGAGAAGGTGGAAGCTGTGTGCCTGGAGGAGTGCCTGAGGTTCCTGGAGAGGTAGGAAGGCTGCTGTTTTCCTCTTTGGCAGTGTCCTCAGGGCTTCAAAGAAAGAAATCCTGATGATGCAACTGGTGATGCTGTGTTGACCTGGATCTGCCATTGCTCCTCTTTAGTTTGATGGCTGTTTCCCATCAAGCTGTTACTGGAAAGACAGCACTTCGCTGCTGTTTATGTGCTCAGCATTTGCTGTTGGACTAAAGATGAGGGAACAAAGTGCGCCTGGACTTTTCCTGGACAGGTTAAAGCCTTGGGGGATGTTATGGAGAGGCTCAGACCTTAAAAACAACAAGAAGAGGGGAAGCCATGTGGCCAGTGTCCAGGCTTGGCCCTTCCTACCCTGGCTGTGCTTCCCAGGCACGATGCTTTCTGCTGGCTTCCTGGGAGGGTGAGGAGCTCTGCTCTGTCCTGCTTCTCAGAGGAGGATGAGTGTCTTCTTCTCTTCTGCCCTCTCACCACTTCTTCTGGCTCCCTTTATCTGCTTTTTTTCTTGGGCATCAACCTCCTCATGTATTCCCTTCAGCAGAAAATGCCAGTACTGCTGGTTATAGGCGAATATTTCAGAAAGAAGTTCGATTTAAGATCCATGACCCTTCACATTATGAGAGGAAGGAAATTCCTATAAAATGGAGTTGTCCAGGAACCATTTGTGAGACTGAAGCTGCAACAAAAGAGTTGATAGACTTTGTGGATCATTCATACATGCTGAGGCTTTATTCTGCAGCTTTATTGGCAAAGCCCGAGTTGCTTCCTAGAAGCAAGTATTGCAGCAATAGCAACGGTAAAAACAAACCTCCAGCCTCTCAATCCCTAGCAGTGGCTCCCAGGCAGGTCGAGGGCTCTCCCTGTGCTGTTCCTGTGCTCTCCTTCCTCACCAGCTGGGCAGGACAGACCGTCTTTATCCTCCTGTAGATCCCACCTTGGGGAGTGAAACGGTGCATGCTGAAAAGACAAAGAGTCACAGAATGTTCCTCCTATTTGCTGCTGGGCTAATGCTGTCAGATGTGTTACGGAGCATGCCAGCTTAAAGATATGTCTTCCTGTTTTAATTTAGCTACGAAAATGAAGTTAGAAGCTTTCTCCAGCTCGATGGGCGCTCAGGGATCTGCAGCAGCTTACGAATCCTGGAGAACTGCTGCATTCTCAGGTTAGACACTAAACCCTAGTGGCATGGGAAGCAAAATGAATTTTCTGATCCTTCTTCTAACTCTGCTATGGGGTCAGCCTTGCCTCTGGCTAGATCTGGTGATCCAACCCCATGCACACCAACCCTTAAGCACAGAAGGAGCCAGCTGTGGTCAGCAAGACCCCTTCAGTGCTGCCCTGGCTGCCTCAGTGAGAGAGAGACTCAGGGCTGTGCCCATGACCAGGGCTGGGACTGCTGCATTGGCAGCGCTGTACTTCTGCTTCTCACCTGCTCCTAGACCCTGCAGGTGCAGGGGCCATAGCCTGTGGGCCACCATCTTACTCTTCCTGGTGCCCACGACACTGACCAGGAGGCAGGCAGCAATGCCGTGTTGCGTGTGGGGACATTATCCTGGCCAACCCTGCTGTGTGTCGTGTTGTAGTTCTTTTCCCTGGCCTGATTCTCTTTCATTAGGAAAGCCTCATAAATGTTGCACTGAGATGCGTGTGCTAGTGCACTCTAAGGTAAGTGCTTAAGTGCTTTGCTGAATGAAACCTAGTTGAACATGCCAGGCTTTCCCTGGGGTTGCTAGGAAGGAGGGAAGCATTAAAGCACAGAAGGGTGGGGGAGGCTGTTTGCACCTATGAGCTAATTTCAGAAATGCTTGCAGCAGTGGAGACAACAAGGTTGCTTCTCTTCGCGTGTAAAATTATCTGGGGATCTCTGGAGTCAGCAAAATGCCCAAATCCAGCATATGCACAGTGCTTACTTGACATTGGAGCCTTGCGCTGAGCCTAGGTAGCTGTTTTGTTTGTTGTATTTACATGTTGCTGATGCTGGATCCTAGACTGAATACGTATGAAGCTCTTTTATGTAATTCTTTACAGTGATATTGAGAACGACGTTATACACTGAGCTTTTCCAGAAAGCAGAACGTCTGTTTCCAAGCTGGTGATCATTTTAACTATGATTTGCTGACTTGAAGACTGTTCTGATGGAAGATAATAGTTTGTCTTATATTTGTCAGGTGTCAGAGACACACAGGATCCTCACCCAGTTTCAATGTGTCAACACCATTTCATGCCCACTTGTTTCTGAAAATACTAGAATTTTTATTTATCTAATCTCACTAGTGATGGGTACAGGTGGCATTTGTGTGCATTGAGCTTTTGTGTCCTTGTGGCAGTATCTTAATGACAGCCATCCAAATGATGGGTGCACATATGTGGGTCACTGAACTAGCCCTGGACCTAAGCATGTGTCCATCCAGTTACCCAGGCAGTTGTGTTGATTATTGTAGGAAGAGTTTTGATCTGAGACAATAGCCTGATTTGATCCGATCAAAACTTTCCATATCCTTTTTTTTTTTTTTTTTTTTTTTTTTTTTTTTTTTTTTTACAGGACTATCTGGCATAAATTAACGTACATTTGCAGTGCCAGCACTGATCAGGATGTTAAGGTAAATGGATCTCTAGACAGGATGGAAGATGAGATTACAGAGCATTTTCTGCAGACAGTCACTTCTAAAGTCAAGGTATGGGACACCCACATTAACACTGAATATTTTCAGACTGTAGGGCAGGCACACACTTCAGTCTGTTGTCCTGATTTGGAGAGGGTGAAGCCATAGTTTGATCTTTAGGCCCAGTACCCTACTCTGCCTTGTCTGAAGATGTATATTGGCAGCTTGTCTTTTCCATTTTTTTGGGATCCCAGTTCCAGTGTTTGTAGTATTTGCTGTCGTGCTACAAATGGGCACCCCATGGTGCCCCTGGGCACCCAGACCCCAAGGGTTGAACTTCACCTGGTACCTACTCATCCTCAGCAACCGAGCATCTTCCTGGGGCACTAACTCACAAAGCCCAAAGCTGTGGTGAGTAGTCAGGATGTAGGGAAAGCTGACCAGAAATATATCCTTCCCTTGGGATAAGTTCCCCTTTCTTCACACTTGCTAGTATTAGACTATTAGCTCAGACACACACCTTCATATCCAGGGCTCCGTGTCTAGATAACACACAATTGCAGTCTCCTAATAGCATGTGGTGCTGTGCATTTCCTTGGGAAGCTCCTCCGAGCATCTTCAGGCTCATTGCACAGGCTCCCTCAAGCATGCTGAGGGCAGCAAAAAGAAAATAACAAAAGAAACCCTGTCCACACTGTGCAGCTTTGGTCTCTAGAGCTTATTGCCAGCCTGTCCCATGGACACACGCATCAAGATAGGAGCTGGGGTGGTTTTGACAGAGAGTGTGGACAACCCCAAGGAGGAACAGGAGACTTAGGGCTCAGGTTTTCAGTCCTTCTTCGGCTGTGTTGACACAGGCTTCGACTCATGAAAGACAGAGTTTATCCCCTGCTTGCCTGCTAAATGATCCTTGTAATATACTTTCCCATTGAATAAGAGACAACTACCATGCTGGGAGCAGGACACCAGAGCAGAAGGGTGCCGAACGACTGGCTCTTCCTTCATTCCCCATCTGTAGGGGCACGTTTTACATACTCCCTTGATTAGAGCTATTGACAGCCATTTCTTCTAGTTTTTGTTCTTCCGAGTTTGGGCTTAAGAACTTCCTGAGTTTGAGTTATTTCTTTCTTTCATGCTTTGCTTTTCTTTGAACTGAAGGCACAGGATGCTGCAGCTCATGGAGGAGTCTGTTTCCCAGAGCAGAAAAAGCATAAATACAATAATCCGTGTCTGCTGTCTGTGCAGTGTCTCTGCATGTGCACCCTTTGACTCTGTCTGTCCCTTTTCCTCAGGGAACACTCAAGGAGCACTTCAAAAAGTGTGGCAGTGGTTTTGACCACATCCTTGAATCCTTAAAGCAAAGCTTTTTGGCATTTGGGAAGAAAAAAACAGACATGTATGAGGTAAGAAAGTAAGAACAAGATATTACTCAGGAAATCACTAAAACTAGTCCTTGAACCTCTAGATGGCACAGTATTTGAACCAATGTTAAAAGGGATTTTAAAGGTCTAGTGGTCCCAGTCCAGTTCCTCTATCCAACAGAGTTGGCTATCTTCTTCACTGTGACAGCTAGGACCATTCTGTAATCTCAGCAGAGAAACTAAAAAGTGGAGAAATGTGGAAACCAAATGTACCTCCCAAATACAGAGGTGTAGCATTGAGCTACCTCTGATCCTACCATTGCCCCAGTACCATTTTATTGGAAATCATCTTAGCTTCTACTGTGCTTCAACCTTAGTTGTAGGGATTAGTTATCCCTTTGATGGAGAGTGGACAGAGTACACGGAGAGGTGTAAGGTCCAGATCCCCAAAGGACATAGTCTCTCATGCAGAGTTAAATATGCCAGGGCTGGCAAAGAACAACCTCACAGAGTACCTAAGGTTTTTTACCTTTACAGTAGCCTAGACAATTTGTTTAGGGTCTCAGGGCACCCTTGAGTCTGTCTCTTTGGCAATGGGATTGGTGCCTGGGGTTACCCGCTTTTGCATGAAGGTTGGATTTGCTGCTGCTACCTGTGCCTCACGTGTTCCCCTAAGCACTGGAATCCCTTTCTCTTACCCTCCCAGGTCTGCAGGCTCGTTGTCAGTGCTGATTTTAATTAACGTTTTGAAATGTGGAAAAAGGTAATGGAACAGAAAAAATTAGGAGCTATTCTGCTGTTGTTCAGCGCCTGTCACTGGACATTATATCACATTAGTGCTGGGGCAAGCAGCATCTCAGTGGTGGAGCACTGTGCCAGAGCTGTCTGTCTCTTGCTTTGTCTGTTTTGGACAGGGCTGGGGATTTCCTGTACCTTTGGACTGCAGCCTAAAACTGCTCTGATTTCAATTGCTAATGAAAGTGTAGTTTCTGTGCAGCAGCCCATCTCCCCTTAGAAATTTTCAATCACTCGTTCTCCCTCCCCATTTCAAGCACTGCATGATCTCGGCACTGGGGTTTCTCAGCAGAGGTTCAGAAATGCCCAGGTGACTTCTCTGTGTATGGCCCTGGGACATACCTTGTGGGGATGCTCCAGGGAGGTTGGATCTGGCTTTGTCTGTAGTCCAAGCTGGCCCCAAGGGACATGTTTGTTAGCTTGGGGCTAAGCCAGATGTCACTGCTGCTCTGGAGTGTGAGTGATCTCTGACTCAGCTAACTGATCCCATTGATTTTGGTGGGATGTCTCCACCCTTATCATCAATGTTTATGTCATCCACATACACAGTTTAGAGGTACTCCATGTGTTAGACCAGGCATTTTAAAGGGATACTTAAGCAAAGAAATGAAACAACCATCTGCATGGACCCTATATCTGCTGTCAGATATACTAGTCAGTCCTATAGGTATGGTCTGGTCCTTGCTCAGAACAATTAAGTTAATCTGGGTGTTTTTCTCTGGAACAGGCCCTTGTCAAGGCTGTCAACACCATCATTATTACAGAATATGTGCAGGCCCTCCTGACCACTTCCAGGAAACCATCTTCTGTGCAGAGGAGGAGGATTGTCAGCAAGATAGAAGAAGACCATAGGATGCTGCAAACTGTTTTTAAAGAGTGCTTAGTAAGTCTTTGATATGGTTAGAGTTTTGCTCTCTGTCATCAAGAACAGTAAGCAGAGGAAAAAGCTCTGAAAGAAACAGAAAAGCTTAAGAGGTCATACCACAGTGGTATCCAGCTTCACAGAAATGACAGTCAGATGTGCTGACGGCCCTTCTGGTCTGTCAGAAGCTGTTAGTTTATAGTTTTAAAATGTGTGACAAGAGGAGACAAGTTTCACACTCCTGCCACTGAAATAAGAATGAGGCACACTCCTCTGAGCTGGTGAGATGACTCCAGAACAATCAGCTCCCCCAGGCAATCTTCGGTACATGGTAAGGGGGCGCAGATGAGGAAGAGCTGTGTTTAAGTCCCTGGAGTGATGAGCCAAATCAGCTGCTCCACGTCTTCGACTTCTCCGTGGATTACCCTGTATGGCTGCTCCTCCCTGGACATGGAGTCTGTGTTGTTACCCCTTCGTCTGGCCTCCTTCCTCCCTGCAGGCCCTTCCCAGCCCCTCAGAGCTGGGCTCATGGCTTCCTGAGCCATTTCCCTGTGCTGCAGCGTTTCCTCATGGGTGGGAACATGCTGATGCTGTTGTGGTTGGTGACGGTTGCAGGGAGGAGTGAGACTTCCTGCGGGGCTAAACACCTCACACAGTGAGGAGGTAAAGATGCATTGCAGAAGGGGTAGACAGCGTGTAAAAGCAGAGCCACACCTTTGAAGAAAATTGTGAAAAATGATAGGTCTAATTTACAGAAGCACCTTTGGAAGGTTAAAAAAGCCCCTTTGTTTAATTTATAATCTGGTGTAATTGGCAGCGCTGTATACAGCATCTGTGGATGCCACCAGGCTGTCACATGGGTCCCTTGATTACCCAAGGCAAGAACTGCAATGCCAGCAGCATCCCCTATTGCTGCTGCTCCAGCCAGAGAATTGCTGCTGTGCAATGGCCCCCAGCACAGCTCATTTGCAAATGCAGGCTGAGAGTTCACAGGCATAGCATTTTGTAAGAGGCTAGACTGATCATCACATTAATGGTTGCAAAGTCAGTCTGGTAACAGGACTCAGATGTGGCAGAGCAGATAATAAAACCTTGGTGTTACTGGTTTTAATAATTTCACAAATTCTGAGGCATTCTCATGACTTGTGAATTTAAGTGCTAGGGACTGGAAATCTATTTTCTCCTAGACAAGTCCCTCTGCAAGTCATTTGTCAGCAATTCTTACTTTGTCCGAAGAATAAAATGAAATCAAAATGATCGTCTGTAGCTTCTAAAAAGCTCTCAGACCTGTTACAATTAATGTATTAGTTTCATGGTGGGAAACTGGAAGCTGCCAGTGCTTTTAAGCTAAAGACCCACCTCGCCTGGAGTGATCAATCACAGACAAGTCAACGCTTTGAGCAATTGAGCCATTGGGAATAGCTGGAGGATTCTCTAATCTTAACTCTGAAGTTTACCAGTAATGCTGTGCTCAGCACCAGTTTTTGATGTAATGTGCAAGGAAAGCTGGTTTTATAGTGTAAAGGAGATACAGAAAATCTAATTCTCCACTAAAACCCTACATTCAGCTTGGGTGAAAAATGTCTGCATCTCGTTAGCAGTGGCGTCCCCAGACTGTTCGCTTTCTTACTTGATGTGGGAGCACTGAAAACCTCAGGGAGGAAATGTAGAAGTGATTTGTAGGGGACAGCCTGATCCTCAGTCAAGTGCGGTACACGGCTATGCATGCAAAATATGTACTCTGCTGCAGACTGAATTTATCGTGCAGTTGCTGCACAGGCTGCACCTGCCTCTTGCCCTGCTCTGCCCTCTCTTCAGGCTCTTCCTTCCCCTCTGGCCTCAAAACACATTAGGAAATACCTTGTTTCTCTCCTAAGAGCAGTACATGTCAAAGGCACTAAAGCACTGCTGGCAACGCACTACTTTTTTGTTCTTTAGATTGCAGGCTGTTTACCTCTGACCTTGCCTGTCCCTATAGCGCTTAACTAAATATGACACCTTCAAATTAATTAGCACTTTGTAATAGTGAGCTTGCCAAGTATGAAGCTATACAGTATCGGTGCCTTAGGAGCTGAGTACAGCTTGTGTGCTGTGCAGAGCTAGACATGCTGTGTGTCAGCAGTGCAGAGGAAGAGAGAGAATCTGGCTGTCTTCAAATATTACTATTATTTTTAATTTATGTTCAATGCGGAGGTGAGCTGCGCTGAGAATGTGGCCTGCTGTTTCTAATGCCCCGTGGAGATCAGGGGAACCTGGGCTTCTCCTGCCCCAGTCTGGCAGCCCGTTCTCCAGGTTTGCTTTGTCACAGAGTCTCTGTTGACGTGATGGCATCAATAATTCAGGGAAGCAATTTAATTGCATTACTGCACCGATGAAAAATGTGAGCAAAACTGAAGCTCTCCCTTGGCAGTTCATCCACATTCATCTAGCTTTGCTAAAAATGCTGTGTGTTTCTTGATGAGGCTTTTTTCTTCCGTGTGCTCCAGTTTAGAGGGAGTTGCCCATATGCAGCATCTACCAGCCATGTCATATCCTTTACAGTGTCCAGGCCTGCTTCCCATCTTTTCAGTTTTTCTCTTAGAGGATCTGTGTCCCTTCACCCCCTCCCCAGGGTTGCTTTTCAGTCCCTGGGCTTGCTCCAGGGCAGGAGAAATTGCATCATGTCTGGCAAACAGAGCTTGTTTTCACATAGGTACAGGGCTGTGCTTACCTCTGGAAGCAAACCACTTCCCAGAGGGTGAAACAGCCTTGAGGGGATGGGTGATATAGGGAAAATGAACTCTGCCCGCTTTGCCAAGGAAATGCAGGAGGGGAATCTGCACTGCTGAAGGTAGTTGCCCACCTGCCCTGGAAGCAGTCTGTAGCTACACCCCAATTTCTTTTCTCCTACCCTGGAGGGAAAACAGGCCTCTATATATGCAGATGCAGTCCTGCAAAGCTCCTAACCCATGCAGTGAGATCCCCAGTCTGATATGTCCAGTTCTTAACTTATATGCTGCTTCCCTTGCCCTGAACACACCTTTGCTTCTCTCCCCAGGGTCCTGCAGCGGGTCCCCTCAAAGATCCTATAAAAGCCATTTTAGAACTTATTCAAGCTTCTGATGCTGAGGGTATGAAAATAGCCCTTCTGCCCATTCTCAAAGAATTTCCTGATCTAAGGTAAGGTCTTTTATTGGTTTGACCTCTGTGGTTTCTGACATGATTACTTGTCACCAGAAGACCTAGAGCAGTATTAGTCTTGTGATACTTTTGGCAGCATGCTGGGCCAGGCACAGTGCTTGCCTTTGAATGCAGTCGGTGCTGCCTATTCACAGATGCTAATTAACATGGTTTATAACTTTGCCAGACAATAATCAGTGAAGTTGAGATGTCTTTCTGTAAAGATGAAGGATGGATGAAATGGCTGTCAACAAAGCAGGAATGCTGTGGAAAAATACTACCCGAATGGACAATTTACAGGCACATGTGTGACAAATGTAGGTTTCAAGAACATCCTTAACTCAGGCATTTCATAACTTCCAAGCACTTGGCTTTCAGCTTTAACACTTCACCAATCCTTTTCTAGTTATAACTCATTTCCACAAAATCCTAGGTGTACTCAGCAAGAATATACACTTCCATTTCTCACAGGAAGCTGTTAACAGAAATGAAACCCAACTTTTATTAGAAAGGTGAGATCTTAGCTAACTGCATTTGTTCCAAAGTCTGTGGTATATTACATTTATCTTTTGTTCTGATGTCTTGTGCTAGTGACTGTATTTTTCAAAATTAACATGATTACAGTGCAGAGCTTTGTGTCACAGGATGCTGTGAAGGCCAAAAGTGTGAATAGCTTCAAATGGGGAACAGACAATTTGTGGAAGATAATTATTTCAGTGCCTATTCAACATGACAGTCATGATAGAACCCCCAGAGAAGGAAGTCACTAAACTGCAGACTGCCAGAAGCAGAATTAAAAAAAAAAAAAAAGAAAAAGACAAAGAGAGATGATGTTATGCTTTGTCTGGTTTCTATAATCTTTTCCTAAGCATTTACTACTTTTGAAGATGGTGTTGAGTTAAAAGCTGCTTAACTGGTACAGGATAACAATGCTTACTTTCTTAATATATGTATACACATATATAAAAATAGTTATATATATATATATATATATAACTATGTATTTATGAGGAGATATATAAAAAATATAAAATGTGTGTATAGAAAGTACTCAGAAGAATATTATTTTGATCCAGATCTCAAAGGTGGTCATCCTGGTGTGAGTAGACACACTATTCTGTATTTCAGCAGATTCGTGCATGTTTAAAATGTTTGGCTTGGATACATTTGTCCTGTTTGTTAATCAGACTAATATGGTCTGGCCCTGCTCAGCGAAGCAGTGCTATGTAGAACTAAAATCTTAAGCCTTCCAAATGAACAAGAAATAGCTCCATTTGAGGGGAGAAAAGATACCAAAAATACTTCCAAGTGGTCAAATGCAGAGTTATCCAAAACCTCTTATGGTGGATACAGATCTTTCTCTAGGAGAAACCTGAGGTGAAGATTTCCACGGTTTCACAGGGTTGCTGTGTGCACTGGGCTTTGGGACCCATGAGCTCAGCCATATCCCACACAGCTCTTGTGGTACAGTCTCCTCCTTGTTAGGTGGCCAGAGGGTGTCTAAAAGAGCTCAGCAGCTTCCAATCTTTGGTCTAGTCAGCAAAACTGAGTGATAGGAAGCAAACTTTTTTTCCTTGACTCATTCACTGACTTGTCCTCTTATCCTTTTGGTAAGGAAGGAACACCTGAGTGCAGTGCTGGACATCAAAGACTCACTCAGCCGAGAAGACAGAGCTGCTCTCTTGAAGGCATTTCACGATAATTGCAGGGAATCAGAAACAGAAGCAAACTTGCTTTTTGGAGATGTAGAAGTAAAACCTAGAAAATATGGACTCTGTGGCTGCCTCTGCTGTTAGCAAAGGTAGGGGAGTGAGTGTGAGCGTGCCTGTGTGTAACACGTGTACCTGAACAGGCACAGGTGTTCCGGCTCACAGGGAGGTGGAACAACTATGGCTGTAGCGTCACCTCCCCGAGGCCCTCATTGCTGTATACACCAGTTCTACTTCCCTCTCTGCAAATTTCCTCATTAGGAAGCATCGTGTCATAAGCAGTGCAGGGTGCTGAAAGCTTAGATGCATGATTCAAGTTACAGCAGGGACAAAGGAGAAGGCAGGGCTGTTCTTCCTGCTCCTTCACTCCCATCTGTGTGTCCTTTTGCAGCAAGGTCTCTCGGCAGCATCCCCTCCCTCGCAGCCCTTACCCTGTGTCATGGGCAGGGTGTCCCAGGCTTGCCCTGCCAATGCTGAGGGGCCTCTCCTCGGTGGTCCTCCTGCTTCCCTGGTGCCTAGGGTAGGGGTACGTGAGCCCCGCTGCTGCCCCCTCCACGAGAGCTGTATTAATTAAACTGGGCTTGATCCTGTTCAAGCAACTGTGCTGTGCTGCTGTGTTCCCCCTCCATGCTGGCAGCAGCAGCTGGTGACAGAAGCGAAGAGGGATAAAAGTCAGAGGGATGACTGTCACTGTAAGGTCTTAAATCCTCTGGTGTGATTTGCCAGGGCTCATTTGGAAGACCTGCAATCTCCTTGCAGTTTCCTAAGGGATTCCTTTGCAGTCACAAATTGGGGATTTTTTTTTTTTTTCTTGAGTAAGCTGCAGCAGATCTTGAAGCTAAGCAGGTCCTCATGGTTTAAAAATACTTCTTAGTTGAGAACATGCAGCTGTTTGCTTCACTTTAAATAATCTGCAACTTCTTTTTAGTCCAAAATTCTCCAGCTCCATCTCAGGGCTGGAGAATTTTGTTTTATCTCTGCCAGGCCAGAGCCCTCGGCTATCAGAAATAGTCCCCCTCAGTTAATATTTACAGATTTTCACCAGTCACCTTTTGCTGGATGAGCTGAGTAGACAGTATCTCAGGTTAAGGAGCACAGCCCCTTTCCACCTTCCTCCTCCGCTCTCCAGTGTCACCATTTATTTATAGTTCCCCGTGTTAGCAGATCAGAGATGAGCTATGCAGGGCTTCTGACCTGGGTCCATCAGGAACAAGCAGACAGCGGGTTACCCTGGTAGCAGGGAGAGAGAGCAATTAGAGAAACAATTAATAAGCACACAAGCTTTTCCTTTTTAATGAAAATTGATTGTGATATAATGAACTGGCTATCAGCCACCCACTTCTATACCCTCCTTTAAAGAAATTACCCATGGCATCACCTTTACTTTAGAAAAGATGTTGAGGAACAGGTTTTTAAAACACTGCAAGTCACTTAATCTCCTGTTTGCTGAAATCCCCTGGGTAAATAGGGTCCCAAATCCCAGAAGACCTGGCTGAGCCTGCAGGGTGGTGGAAACACATGTGTAGCACAGGTTAGTAAGCCTCACTCAAGCTCAGGGGTAGCAGTAACTGAAATCAATTATGGGATGTGCTCAAAGGAAGGTCACCTTCCTCCTTCCATCCCAGCCCTGCTATTTAGCTGCCACTCTGGGGTGTGACCTGCAGGTACCTTGGGAATCATCTGCTTTCTCCCAGCCAGGGACACAGTAGTTGCACATATTTTTCCATTCTGTATGTGGAGGTGGGAGGACTTTGGAAAAGTGTTGCCTTTGGTTGTTTCATGTTAGCATGAAATGACCTCCCAGAAGAGGAGTGACCAGCTTTGGCTAGAGTGAGCAGGGAACAACAGGGATGATGCCCACAGCTGTGGGCCCATGGATTGCATTACCCAGAGTAGTCCAGGCACTGGAGATTTGCAGCAGGTAAATGTCAGTACAGCTTCATGCAAGAGTCTGTGCATAGGAGGGATGTTTTTGCTGTTTGACTCTTGCACATGTTCTAATGACTGCTATTTTAACTACCCAGCTTTTTTTTTTTGCTTTCCCTCAGGCCTGCTGTGAGAAACTTAAGGTCTCACTCCCACGTGGCAACATCTGCAGTCAACAGCTCCTTGAAAGCTTCAGGGACCTGTGCAGCCAGATGCATGGACAAGCTTGACAGCTATGGAAGAATGGAAGACACATGCAGAACTTTTGCAGGAGAACCACGTGGCCCAAATCCTAATCTTCTATGCAAAGTCCCAGTGGAAGATGAATGGGATATGGCAGAAAGACATTCCTTCAAAATTTGCTAGAGATTGCTACTTAGCTGAGTCATGGTGGTTATTCCCAGGCTGTGTCATGGTGGTGTGTAGAAGAGGAGGAAGGTTCCCCATTACCAAATTTCTGTCTGTTTCCATCCCTTCATGCAATCTCACACAAAACCAGGGTCTGCTGCACCCCATGGTGTCCTAGCAGGTGACATGGCATCACAATCTCCCCCAGGGACCCAGAACCCTCTGTTAGGGAAACCTGCCTTACCGCGTGGTGCTGGTAGTGCCTGCAGGTTTGGGCACCCGGATCCACCCCCCAAAACCTGACCTGTACCAGGAGGAATGCAGACGGAGTTGCCTCTTCCCTCGCTCCCCGCACACGAAGGCTGTGACCTGCTTTGGTGCTGGCTGTGGGACAAGGAGCTCTCTTCCCCTATGAGTTTTACAGCTGGCTCTGGAGCAGAATCTTGCATTCATTTTTATACCTCAGTTACTGGAAATTTCCTTTTGGAGAGGGAGGGGAAAGCCTCATGGGAAGCAGGCAGTGAAAGGAGTTGTTTGTCCCAGCCTCCAGGCAAGGTCTGTTCTGTTTTCAGATGTAAATAGGCAGTTCCACCGGAAAAACACTGACTTTTCTTCTCAGTTATCTATGGACTGGTTGCAACCTCTAAGCTGGATTTGGTTCAAGGCCCTCCTTCCCTATTGTGTTAATATAGGCCATTACCGCTCCTCTCTGGCCATGTAAACAAGCACAAAAGTTCTACTACCTCAGATGTGCCAGTGGTTTTCTGAGCAGCCATTCCCCCTTGAATCTGCTTTCCTAAAAAGAAAAGGGACAAATTTGTGCATAACCCATCAATGTGTGAGGTGAGGGACATAAGGCCCTGGGAAAGCACAGGCTGGGGTGGGCGCTGCTGTGCTCTGCAGCACCATGCCTTTACCCAGGTATGTGGGTGTCCTGGCTCAGGGGCAGCCTGTTCCCCCAGAGACCTCTGGGCAGATGGGGCCCTGAGAGCTTGACAGGAGCTGGGGCAAGTTTATAAATGTCATCAGCTTTGCTCCTGGCACAGCACTGAGCATGGGGTGAGTGGCAGAGAAACAATAAGGAACAGGCTGCTCCATCTCCAGGGGAGTCATCTGTGGGCTTGTGGGGCACCATGAGACCTCAACACCGTTACACTCCATCCTTCACATCATTAAAGGACAGTGAGTCTTGTGGCCTGCCTGCCCTTCCCGCACATCTGCTTCAAAGGCCCAGCTCCTGTGTCCCTTGCATTTTCTAGCTGTCCATTGCAGCTTCGGTGAGACCTTTACCAGGACGTGGGCAGGCTGGAGGAGCTGCAGCCTGGCCGGGGGGGTGCAGGTTGGGCTGTGGGCTCTCCGAAGGGTGACAGCCCTCTTGGGCACGCTGGGCCAGTCAGCCTCCCCTCCCAGCTAATTCCACTTTTTTTTTTCCAAGGGCAAGAGGGGATGACAGACCTGACTCTGACAGCAGGGTCAGAGTCAGTCTCTGCTGATGGAGATTTCAAGCAACGAGCCTTCCAGAGAAAATAAATAAAAGCCCCTCTGACATTTTGACCATGGTTGGGCTAAAAATAATCCCACCACATGTGGTCGGCTCCTGCCATGTACATGTCAATGCCTATGCACGTCCCTGCCATTTGACATTCGCAGTCAGACAAGGGTATATTCTACATTCAGGAAGTGGTTGGGAGCTATGGGGAATGCTGGGCTTGCCACTGCTGGCCCTGCAGATGAGATGGCTGTGGACAAGCCCTCCACCATCATGGCTGCTGCTGTGCCTGTCCTGGCTGGGCAGCCGGGGAGGGGCAGTGCCTTCTGCTCTGCGTGTGTGTGGAGAAGCACTGCTTTCAATGAGATTTCTTCACAGCGAGTGTCTGCACCCTGTGTGTAGAATCCAGTTGTGGAGATGGTAAATGAAGACTTGAGTTTGCCCACGAGGTTTGGTGCTGGTGTCACATACAAGATTTTCTAGAGCTGGAGGGCCCAGGAACGTTGGCTGGGGTGGGCATAGGGTGTGATGGGAAGAGGCTGCCAGGTGTGGAGGCAGATGGTGTGGGAGGGATGTCCTCAGCCACCTGCAAGTCACCTGGGGAGAGCAGATGGTGTGTGGGGAGGCTCCTGGTGGCTTTCCAGGAGGTGAGGCAGTTGCAGGGAGGATGCTGGGTCTCTCCCTGGGTCTATCTGAGGTGATGAGGGAGGGGAGGCTGTGAGGAAGGTCAATGAGGGATTTCCCTTGTTTGGGGGGATTTCAACCCACTCTTCTGTGTGCTCTGACCTTCCCAAGGGACCCAGCCTCCTTCTTTCTAGCCTTCACCTAGGCTAGGTTAAAGCTCTTGGGTGGGATTTGTGCTGCTCTCTGCGGAGGGCTGGGAATCAGGGTCACACTCAGGATCCTTCTGCAGGATTATCTCCTGGCCTTGGGACGTGGGCAGGGGCAGCACTGCTGTTGCCATCAGCCTGCCAGGGCCACCATGGAGCCATGCTGAACTTCTTCCACTTGCCCTCATGTCCAGCAGCTGCACCATCACGAGCAGGACAGGATTGCTTGGAGCTCAGCACCCAGAGGCTCCCTGCACAAAGACCCTCTCCCACTCCCCCTGCATCCAAGGCTTCACAGGGATCCCCTTGGCACAAGGGTCATGACACTGCCATGCTCACCCATCACCTGGTCATGCCAGCCCCGGGGATGTGGGCAGCCAGGAGTGACACACTGATCTTGGTGGTTTGGTGCTCTGGCTTTTTTGAGAGCTTCTCTCCGTCTGTCCCCTCCCCAGCTCTGCACTGGGCCGACCGGTTGTGTGGTGAGCAACTATTCGTCACTCGTGTCCCTCACACTGCTCAGGGCCGGGATTTGGCTGGCTGCTTTGAAGTGCTGCGTGCAGCAGAGCCTTGCCAGCCACCCCCGTCATTTGAGCTGCCATCTCCAAGGGTCACCTTCAGTGGTCGATGCTGGAAACAGTGGAAAATAGACGCTCCTTAATTATGCTGCAAGGTCTGAGGAAAGACCTGACTTCTGCCGAGGTGCTACCTGTGCTCCCCAGTTTACTTAGTGGCTTTGCCAAAGATGTGTGGCAGTGAATGGAGGTCTTGATGATGAAGAGACAGGAAATACTGAGGATTTGGGACATGCTGAGCTGTGTTGGATAGCAAATGTGCACAAGGAGAATCAATCTCTAAAACTTCAGAGAGGGCAAGCCACTTGCTGATTGGAGAATAGCATAGTAAATTGTGTTCTACTCCCTTTCCTCCCCTCTCCCAAGAGGAGCCTGTCAGAGCTGGGAATTTGTACACTGATTGATCCCAGTAGTAACTGGAATAACTGGCACCCACCTTTGAGGCTTTCCTCTTCAGCCTCAGGCTCTGCCAAGCACCCAGCTGGGAAGCAATGCCTGACCCATGGGTGGGGATGGGTATGTGTGTGGGATCAGCAGCATGACAAAAGACACCACAGGTAATTCCCCCATGGGGAAACACCCCAGCACTTTGCTAAGGTTTGATTTTAAGGCTTAAATGTCTGCCTTTATTCAAGCACCCCGTGGTCCATGTGGTAAGGAGGAGGAGGCACCAGTATGTGTTGAGGTCTCTTGCTCTGCACCAAGGGCTGGGCTGGGCCCCCCAGTTTCCCCCAGTAGCGCTGGGGACACCTCGCGCTAGGAAGGGTACACACCTGGTGCCATCTAGTGGCACTGGGACATGGAAAGGGCCGTGGCTCTTTTATATTTATTATTTGTATTATTATTATTGTTATTATGAGATATTACAGGGATATATGCCCATGTGGAAGATCAATTGTGTGGGCTGTGGGTGACCGCTTACCGGGGTGTGAGACTTGTAGGAAAATAAAAGGTTGGGAATTCTGGTGTAAAGTATGATGCACAGAGCATAGATATTTCTGCCAGCCAAATAACCAGCAGTTTTGTGGAAAGACTGTGAAAGAAAACAATGAGCAGAATTGTCAGGATATGTCCTGTGCTTTATAAAAACAGCTGTGGCTCGTGAGTGCACAGAGGAGAGGTTGAGCTGCAGGACTAGGACCCAAGGAATGGATTTCTTCCCTTCCTGCATCAGTCGAGGTTCCTGCTGCAGTGAAGGGCTTTAGGATAAAGTTTTAGTTGGCTTAATCTGACCTAAGGCCATATTGGCACCAGAAGACAGGTTCTTGCCCTCACCCTCAGGTGCCTCCCCACCACCTCCATCACCTTGTCTCTAAGGGTTGGCTCTACTTCTATGACAGCAAATAAACAGCCAAAATAAATCGTTCTGCATGGGTTTGCCTTTCCTCTTTCCTTCTCAGGGGTTCTGAGGCAGCTACCTCTCTCTGAGCTCCAGGTGCCAGCTCCACACCTGCTAACTCTTCTGTCTCCTATTGATATCCCTAAGCTTGCAGTTTTCGGCCTGTTCCCAGCCATCCTCCCCTGACTGCCCTTCACGCTGGACAGGGCCATTCCCTCGCTGGCAGGTTGCTTGCTGCTCCTACAGCATCCCAGAGAATGTGGGGCCGCGGTGCTGCCTGTGCCTGCCTGTCCTGCCTGTGCTTGCCTGTCCTGCTCGCCCTGGCTCACGTGACCTATGTGGGGGCCATCGTGTATTGCCCAGATGGGCTGTTCTAAAAGGGGTGACACTCTGCCAGCAGTTAAAATAAATGGGCTGGTTAAAACAG
Organism: Athene cunicularia; assembly: GCF_003259725.1. NCBI lineage: Eukaryota > Metazoa > Chordata > Aves > Strigiformes > Strigidae > Athene > Athene cunicularia. The sequence continues at coordinate 11,552,407 of NW_020799101.1, forward strand.
CTGCTGGGAAAACCCCTGTGTTTCAGGGCTGGGACAAAGTATTTGCAAGGGCTTTTGTAAGAGCAGACTGTCTGGAGCAGTTTGTTATATCCTTGCAGGGTTTTGGAAAAAAAATGTAAAGCAAATCTTGGTTCACAGATGAGGTTTTTTCCTTCACTGGACTATACCCTTGAAATGGCTCAACACTGATCTTTTGTGCCTAAGAAAAAGGGCTTGTGCTATGCTGAATGATGCAATTTTATTCCCCTCCAGACTGCCCAGTGCTGAGAAAGATCTGAATCTCCATTCCCAGGCACTAGCTGTGGCTCCTGCTGCTGCTGCCATGTGGTCCACGGCCTATTTCACTTGTCTGCTGAGGTCTCATGCACCACGATCCAAACTTGAGAGGGAGAGCTGGGTCTGGCAAAGAAAGGATGAGCCCATACCGAGGTGTTGCAGCCCAGAAAGGAGCTGGGGTAGCCGCTCAACATGAGCTCTTCATTAAAAGCTCTGAGGAAGGGGAAGAGCACTTGTGTGCACAGGCTGAGGGCTGTGCTCTGCCTGGTGTGAAGCACCCATGTAGAGATAAGCATGGAGAAAGCTTTGTCACAACTCAAGACTGCATTTTGTAGTCCTGCCACATGTCAGTGGCCTCGCCCTTGCTGCACGGGTGACAACATACCAGGAGTGGCCTGGTGAGGGTGGCCAGCACCCATCTGTGTGTGTAGCTCTGGGTTGTGGCCACCCGGGGCACCTTTTTCCCCCCTGTCGGACCCATGGGTCTCAGGGCAGCCAGAGGCTGGTTCAGGGCTGGTCTGTCAGTGGAGCTGGAGGCTGGGGGCTGCCGCCTGCCCCCAGTGCTGCTGTGGAGAGGCAGCGGTGGTGGTACCTGGGCATGAGGCTAAAGCACACTCTGCAACGGGCAGAACACAGCCACAACTGCAGCACTTGTCTGCAGTCTGGTCCTGTGCAGGGTAGGGGATGAGAAAGTGCCAACCCCTTTCCTCTGTCCTGCGACATGCCTGTCTTGAGAGATGACTCAAGGCAATTGCTGCTGGGGCAACTGGACATCTCACCTCCCTGCGGGTTTGTACCCTCCAGGTGTGTATTGGGGATGCAAAGCCCCTGCTGGGGCCGACTCAGCCGGTAACCCGCATGGTGATGGCCTCAGGGACCTTATTGTAACCACGTTTCATGACCCTTTCATGATGAACCATCTGTGGCAGGTTGTCCCGGTGCCTGGGATGTGGCCCCAGGCTGGCTACCAGGACACATGGGTGATGGGATCTGCCGGTTCCCCTTTGGAGCAGCACCACGAGGGGAATTGCAAAGACAGAGACCTCCCCCTGCCAAGGTGCGACCCTGGGCTGGGGGTGCTGCAACGTCCCCTCCCCTGTAATTCATTTCAGCTGTAATATTGTCTGGGTTTACCCCTTAACCCTGCGCCAGCAGCTCCCTTGGCTCTCAGGGCAGACCCCAGGCACAGCCCTGCCTGTGGTTACCCCGGGGGAGGTCTGACTGCCCCGGCCTGAAGCCAAGCTGCCGTCCCCCTCGGGTGGCTGTTCCTCGCTGGCGAGGGGCCCCTGCGAAGTTGGGACCC
>NW_020799101.1:11554035-11605614 GCF_003259725.1 Athene cunicularia
TGCCCCGTGGAGGTGCCCACACCCCGGGGGTGCGGGGGGCCGCTCTCCCGCCTGCCCGTGGCTGCTGGGCGAGGCGGGGGCCCCGGGCAGTGCCCTGCCTGCTGCGGGCACCAGGCACGGGCGGCGGTGGAAGGCGTGGGGGGTTTCTCCTTCTGACCGTGCGCCCAGCGCCAGGCTGACCCTCGCCCCATCGCTCACCGGTATGGCACATGCTTGACCTCAGTCCCACCATCTTTCAGCCGGAAAACACACAACGGGGGAGCTTGGACTCACTTGCAGAGGCAAACCTGCCTCCTGTCTGGAGCGCTGCAAGACCAATACCTCCTTGTGTCCTGCCCAAACACCCAGCACAGGCCCTGGGGCGGGCTGCGCGGTCCCCCAGCCCTCGGGGGGCTGCAGAGCCCCTTGCCAGCAGCCTCACCCTGCTCTCTCCTGCCAGGGAAACGCGAAGTGGGCCTGAGCGCGGTGTGGCGGCAGAGGGGCCCCCGCAGATGTGTTTCCGTCTCCGGTCATGCTCGCACTTCTGTCTCACATAAAATCCCCACCAGCTCGCGCCTCTTTTCACCCTGAGGCCTGAGCCATGGCAAAAGTGCTTGTGCCAGGTCTGTCCCCATCCTGGCTCTGCCCTGTGGCCAAATCTCACCTGATCCCAGAGGCTCCCCAGCTGGAGCCTGTTCCCTGCCCGGGGGAAGCCCTGCAGTCGAGCTCCCCTGCCGCAGTGGGGTTTGCTCATCCCGGGCTGTGGCTGTCCTGGCTGTCCCTTGGCCCTGGCTCAGCCCTGTGCCCAGTCCATGGCACTTGCTGCTGGTGGCTCAGCCCTGGGGGGGTCCTGTAGTAGGAGTCTGCACTGCAAGGGGAGAAACCCTGTGAGAAAGTGCATTAAGTCAAAGTCCAAACCTTTGGTGGTTTCTTTGTAGAGGCTGTCCCTGGTGGGCAGGGATGTAACCAGGAGCTTCCTGCTCTGTTTTATGTCCTGTATGGTCATTAATAACCAGCCCTGTCAGCAATTACTTGTTGGCTCCTTAAACAAAACAAGCTCGGCCAGGCGGAGCTCAGGCTACGAGATCATAATTAAAAATAGTCACGACTGAGATGTTTTCCCCAAGAGCACCTGATATAGCCACACAGGCTGGGATTACTGTGTGGGCACAGGGGGAAATATCTCTGTGTATCAGACACTTGTTGTGGGGAGGGAGGAGAGGTGACAGTGACTGCAGGAGCCAAGTGCCCATGTCCTGTGGGGCAGATGGGGGCTTGAGGGGCAGAGCTCTGGCACCGTTTCCCCTATTGCCTGCTCAAAATCCAGGGCCCTAGAGGAGTGCAGAGCTGCCAGCAATCCTTGTGCACTCACAACATACGAGGAAGCCCTGAGTCAGTCGTTTCCTGAGAGTGATCGGGGATGAGTTCCCATCACACCACCAGGGCTCGGTATCAAAGCCAGCATGGAGCTGAATTTCCCTGAAGACTGCCTTGCCTTGGCTTGCCTTCCCTTCCCCCTCCTGCATTTCTTTCCAGAAGCATTTTTCACTGGTTTGAGGGCCAACATTTTGTCTAGTCCTGCTGTCTTTCCTAAATTAAACAATGTTGGTTCCTTCAGTGCTTACTCAGCCATCATGTTTCTGGACTGTCAGTCATTCTCTCTCTTTCTTGTCTTCTGGACTCTGGAGTGCCAAGAGCACTGTACAGTAGCCGAGCTCTGACTATGACAGCTGGAGCAGGGGAGTTTGTTTCCGTGTTGTCCAGGTGTCACTCTTTTTTGCAAGTCCCAGCTAAAGGTTTCCTTTTTCACAGCAATGTGTTGACACAACCCGTTCATGACCCAGGGTATTTGGGTTTTTGCAGAGTCATTACTGAACAGGCAATTTCCTCCCTGTATTTGTGCAGTTGTTTTCTTCTGTGTCATTGCTGTATGCTGTTGTGGTTTTAGTTGAATTGCATGCTATTGATTTTTTTTTTTTTGATAACTCCATGATCAGATCCTGTCCCCTATCCCTGGCCACCACACTTGCAGTTCCTTAATCTTTTGTGAGCATCCTCTGCGTTTCAGCATCCAAATCAGTAATGAACCTGACTCAGATCAGACTCAACACCCCATGCAGTTTTGCTCTGACCATGAATCTCCATCCAGTTTTGTGTCTGCTTCCCAGACGCTTTGCAAGAGCAGACCCCCAACTCGAGCTCTGTATACTCAGAGGGACCTGTGGTGCTCCCCAGACCTGCACCAAGCCATGGCTAGCAGTGACACCCCTCCTGCTCTGCTGCCTTGTCCCTGCTGCCGCTGTCAGGGATCACAGTTCCTACCTCACTTACTTGCACAAATGGTACTTGAGATGGTGTCCAAAACCTTACTAAAGTCAAGAGTCCCAACATCTGCAGCTGCTCTGCGCTCAAGGAGAAACTCCCGCCATGGAGGGAAAGAAAATAGGTTTATGCAGAACAAATTTGATTAAAACAATTTTGGTATATTGTCTTGGTATCCTTCTCATGCTTAAAACTCTTTAATTATATCAGTATTTTTCCAGGAAATAACCCCAGTGGTTACTCCTAACCCTCTTTTAAGACCAGCACTGCTTGCCCTTGCCCAGGGAGCCATGTCCCTCGTGGTCATTATGGTGGACAGCTGCGAGATGGCTTCGACCAATTTTCCAAACATGCTGGAAAACACGTTTCCAAACATGCTGGGACAAGTTGGGTGGAGGAAATCTGCCTCTGGAAGTCTCTGGTTTATTTAGGCTGCAGCTGGACACACAGCTTGTTAGCATTATCTTATTTCATTTATTTTTTGGCACCATCACTGGTGTAAGCAGCCCCCACTGCATGTTCCCCTCCGGTGCTAGCGCAGCTGTTGAAGGGTGGGGAGGGGGCAGCAGTGATGGGGGGTGACAAAGGCTGCTTAAGTCAAGGCTGCTGCTGAAGCAGATGCACCTCCCAGAACTTACAGTTGTGCTTCTCATCCCTCAGTACTGGCATCTGCACTTCAGCTTTACAGTTGCTCCCCAGATGCTTGTACCACAGTTTTACATGAATCTCCTGGAATTTGAATAACTTGTTTTCTTTCTGTAATTCCTTCTTAAGCTTCAGGGCATTAAGGAATTTATGGTTCAGCTGAATTCCTGTCATGCTGCACATCCTCCTTCTGCACTGAGAGATTTCTTCGTGACTTTAATATTATTTCCTGAGGAGCTGCCTGCTCCTCTAAATTCCACTTTCCCCTAGATCGACCTCTCCTGTGGTCTCTCCTGTTGCATCTGTGTCTGCTGCAACCTGCCCACACTGACTTAATTCTTCCAGCTCCTCCTGTCCTGAGAACTGGCATCTCTGTGGTCTTCCCATCCCCAGTGCCTGCCTTCCTCTGCCCAATCCCTTCTCTTGCCCCATGAAGAGGAGGATCAGGGAAGCAGTGCTAAACCTTGCATACTTAGTGCAGGGGTGAGGAGCACTTCCCAAGGCACCCATGGAGGCTCAGGCTTATGAGAAGCATCCCTGTGGTCGAAGCAGGGCAGCCCACAGGTACAGGCTTCCATAGCCTCTATGGAAGATGAGGAGGGCAGCAAAGCAGGGGACCTTGGAAAGAAAAAGGGTAGTCTTCAAAATAGCAGACTGGGGGTATAAGAGGTTTGAGAAGGAGGATAGCTCAGAGGCTGGGCAGCCAGGCTGCCTCACATACATGGGTGCCTCCAATTCTGACAGCCTCTGGGGCAGCACAGGGCTGTTTTGGGAATGGGAACTACCCTGAGTGGATGAACTCCAGATAAATCACTTCTGCAGCTGAGCTTCGGGCTGAAAAGACTGTGGGAAGCCCAGGGAGGCCTTGGTACATGGCCCTGGGAAGACCTGTCAGACAGCAACACTGTGCCTCAGTTTCCATTTTAAAGCTGTGGCACTGCTGCTGCATGCCCTGCCATGTTTTGTCGTGCATGTCCCAGCTGTAGGAAGGTGTAGGTAGTGTGTCTGTCCCGTCCTGTCTTGCTGCAAGGCTGTGCAGGTAAACCCAATCTGGTATCTAGCTTGTGTGTGTCCTGGTCCTCAGCAGAGGCTGAGCTGCCAAACTCTCCAGGGTTAAGCTGAGGTACGTGTTTAGGGTTTTCCCTCTCCAATCCCAACAGCGCACTGGGGTTGTGTTTAAGGGCTGTCAGGGCTAGAAGGATGCGGGAAAAGCAGCGATTCTGGGAAATCACGTGTCTGCCCAAGCCTCTGGAAACAGTCAAGGCTGCCAAGCATGATGCAAGCTCATATTTTTGCATGCTTTAAGGGCTGTGTCAAAGCAAGGCTGTAGCTACCAACAAAGGCAGAGCATGGCTTGAGTCATTTGGTTGGAAGAGCTGTGCTCTTTCCAGAGGAGCAGCTCCTCCATCTGTGGAGAAATGACAGAGTGCTGCCCTGAAGGAACAGCACTCTGGTTTCACTTAAACACCATCTGATTTCTATTTTCATAAATGCAGAGATGTTTATGTTAGCCTCAGATGTTTTGCACAAAGCTGGACTGCTATGATTTCAGCATTGATGAAATTCCTCTTTTGCCTCAGATAGGATGCAGCTGGGTACCTCCCTCTTGGCCAAAAATGAGGGCTGGGCACAAGTTTCTCTGCTGGCCAGGTTCCCCCAGGCCTACCAGATTGCCAGCCTAGGCAGGGCAGCACTGCTGCACCCCTGAGGTGCTGACACCAGACACTAACAGCAAAGGCCATCCCTGAGCCTGGGCTGACACCTCCGACGGCTCCCCCAGGGCCATGTTGGGAGCCGATGTCAGGGGACTTGGAGACAGGAGCAGCAGTCTGTTCTCTGATGGCCCCTAGTTTTGGAAAACCACAGTTGCTGGCCAGAAGGATCTCCACTGAAGTCCTCCACATCTGGAAACACATGCAGGAGAGAGTTGCCCCAGTAATGGTCATGTCAGTGAGAAGGTCCAGCTGAGGGGTCTAGACCATGAATAGAGGTTGCAGAAGCTGGACTTGCTTAACCTGGCAAAGAGGAAGATAAAGGACAACTTGATAGCAACCTACAAGAAGGGTGGTTACAACAGTGACAGAGGCAAACTCTTCTCAGTAGCAGCAGGTGATACACCAAGGGGAAACAGGCACAGATTGTGGTTTGGAAAGTTCAGGTTCTGCATGGGAGGTGATGCAGCCCAGAGAGGTGGTGACACTACATTCAGAGGTTTTCAAGACTTTCCTAGGCAAAACCATGGGCTGACCTGAGCTAGTACTGGCAATGGTCCTGCTTTGAATGGGAAGGTGGAGTGGAGGACCCCAGAGACCCCTTCCAGCAGTGCCATCATCCTGTGAGCACTGCAGCCAGGCCAAGTTTACTTACAGCTTTTCTGAGTGCTTATGTGTAATGGATCATCACTTCTTACCCGCCTGAAAAGAAATATGAGGTGAAGGCTCTTGTGGACTTTGTCTGAAGAGTTGTTTTCCCAGGCATGGCATAAGAGGGAGGTTCATGGAGCGGCAAGCCAGAGTGAAGAACACTCTCATCCTTCTGTAATTTTTAGACATTGACCTATTGTTCTAAGAGAAAGAGCAAATAAAGAGAGGGGAAACATAATTAAGAGTAGACTAGAGGGGTTTGTATCTCTTCAAATTCAGGAGTCTGTTTTCTTCACCACACATCACACTGGGATGGGACCAGATGGGACAGACAAAGTCCTGCCAGGGACCAGAGAGGAAGGACAGGAATTTCCTTGGGCCACTGGATGGTCCTTCCCATTCTGAAGCTTGTTGGCATCGAGGACCTACATTTTTGAATTGCTTCCTGGGAAGCGAGGTCTCACAAGTGCCTGTGGCAAGAGTGGAATTTCCCACAAGGCTCTGCTTTCTCAAGGCATTGAACCAAGAAGTGATACTTGCTTGGGATGTTTGTTCTTGTTGACGTGACTGGAGCATAAACACATGTCCTAGCTGTACACAGGGATGTGACGCAGGGCTCCAGGCTCCCATGAAACCAGAACTCCACTGTGAAAAGATTTGGGAGCTTTTGGTGAGCTAAAGTTGACTTGAATTTATAAGTGCAGTTCCTCTCCTGTAAAGACATTTTCTATATTTAACATGGTATCAGCCTTATTTTGTTTTTCTGCTGGGTGAGAAGAAGGAAGTGTACAGAAGATATTTTTGGGGAAAAACTATGAGAAGATTGATTTAGCAATCTGACTTCCCAGACTGCTTTTGAGCTTGAAAACTAGTATGACTGAGGTTTGGCAGAGTCTGAGGGTGACCTTTCATAGAGGCACTCACTACTTCTTCTGAACCTCTGGGCACTACATCAAAATAATTAAAATAAACACAAAATTCTGATAGTATGGAGCCAAATGACACAATCCACAAGCCTCAAACATCTGGGGAGTCTGGGAGCGGGTGCAGGACAGCTGCATGGGTCAAGCCAAACATCTCTCTAGAGCAGTGACTGCTTCCTTACAGTGGCCAGAATAGATGCCCAGGGAAAGCAAAAGGCATGAGAGAAGCATGATTCACCCCCATATACTTTCCCAGACACCAGCAATTTGTAGCTAACACATTTTCCAAGCCAGAATTGTGTCTCTATTTAAAAGCCTTCAACATTATTTTGTTTCTCTTGCTCTCTCTCTGTCCCTGTATGTCTGCTTTCTGCATTCAGCTTAGCTTTTAGCAGCCACAGCATCCTGCAGCAGGAGCTGCTGTTGAAGCCTGATTATGCAGTATGTGAAAAAAGCTTCAGTTTTCTAGTTCTGGGTCTTGCACCTACTGTCTGTATCTGATACTCCTTGTATAGGAAGAGATTTTCCTCTTTCCATCTTCTCTAGACCTCCATTATTTTTCAGACCTCCACTGGTCAGGACAGGATCCAGGCTGGAAATGGAGGATCCCATCCTACTCACACGGAAGCTCTGCCATGACTCTGCTAGTCCCACACCTCTGCTCTGGGCCTTCTGCACTTCTGCTGTCACATCTTTGAGATGGAGGGACCCAAACTGTGCATAGTCCTTGAGCTGGGGCTGACACAAGTTTGTGTTATGGCACAATTTCTTGTTCCTGATCTGTTCAGTTTTCCTCTCTTAGTAACTCTTAGCATTCAGTTTGAGATTTCTGCTGACTTCCTTGCATTAAGTAAGATTTCCACAGTGCTGTCTGCCCAGGGTCTCATTTGGCTCCCCTGCTTTCTATGTAAAATAAGGATTTTGCATCCCTTTGCATAGATCTCCTCTGCTACTTGAACACCTGCTTGCTCAGCCTCATAAGGTCACTTTTATTGCCATAAATAATTTGGTATCATTCATAAATTATAGGGTCACCTGCCTGTCCACCCCTGCTCGGGTTCCTGCAGAGACCCCAGCACAACCCTGCATGGAAGGACACAACTCCAGTATGAAAATTGCTCCTTATTTCCCATCTCTGCTCTGTTACTTGTCTCTGTGAGGCCCTTCTCACTCATCCTATTGTTTCCTATTTTCTCTCAGAGCCTTTGGCAACAGCTTGTCCAATGCCTTTTGGAAACCTCAGTAGGTTAGAGCAACCACATCTCCTTTGAGTTCCCTTGCTCACCCCCTCCAAGAACACCTGTGGGTTTGTGAGGTGCCATTTCTCCTTGCCGAGCAGGGCTGGCTCTTCCCCGATGCATCACTGTGAGAAAGGTGACAAAAGCTCCAGCCAGGTGCCTGTGCCACCCGACGGGACGGGGCCAGGCTCTGTGGGTGTCTTCCAGGCTATTTGGAAACATCCAAGGGCTGTCCTTGCAGCAGGATCCATGCCCACCGCCACACAGACCCGGCGCAGGAGGGAACCTGGTGAGGAGCCTTTCCTGGCATGGGGCCATGGTGCAAATCAGGTACAGCTGCTTCGTGCTTCTCCAAGGCCTACCCAACAGCTTTGCATTGATGGATGCAGAGCACCCTTCCTACATGAATCTGCTGCAAACAGAGATGGATCCGCCAGATTTCCTAAGGCTTTTACCGTGCCCGTCTGAGTTTGCCACACCCCTCCTTTCTCCATCCGCAGGTTACATTTGAGCTTTGTATCTCAGGGTGCAGGGGTCCCTCCTTGTTATCCCCAAAGTTTTGAGTTTTGTTTCTTAAGAACCACAGAGGGGCAGATGGGGACATGCTGCTGCCTTACAACAGAGATGTCTCAGGTGAAGTCTGGAGGACAGCCCTTGGAGAGAGTCCACTACACCCATGACAATGGCCGCCTGCCTTCCTTCTGATAACCCGGGAGGTTGTTCACTCAGTTTCAAACAAACAGGATTTGAAGCTAAAGCAGGAAGCACAGAGAGGGGGCCACAGTGTGCAGACCCTGTTGAGAGAAGCTCTTTTTTAAAATGGAAGATCACTATCTAAGGGAGATGTCATGGCAGGCGGGAAAGTTATCTGTGGAGGAGACAGACAGATGGCAACTAAGGAAAACACTCAAGTGCTTTTCTGGGGTTACTTAATGGTAAAGCAGTAGTTTTAGTTGAGATGGGGAAATGACCCAGCTGTGAGTGGGAGTGCACATGTTTGGGGTTGCTGTTGATGTGACAGCCATCCTCTCCCAGTGAGTCCTGTGCAGGGCTGGCCTCTGACTGCTGCTAGCTTACAGCAGTGCAAAGCCCACGGGTTCAGTGGAGGTCCTCCAGAGCAAGATGCAGTCAACTTTGGATCCAGGAAAGTGATTTAAATTGTCAGATTTCCAGGAGCCCCAAGAAGCAAAATTATCCTCAAGTGGTAATGTTTCTTCAGATGGGTCCTGGGATCCTGGGCCGGTGTGGAGGTGGGCAGCTGCTCTTGGGCATGGGGTGCAGTTTGGGTTATTTCCTCCACATGTTGCCCAGCCTGGCTTGTCTGTTACATTCTTCTTGGCCAAGGACACAATGAGTTTTCTCCACCCCTTCCTTTCCATGGAGTAGTCAAAAATGTTCAGTCTGCAAATCATAATTTACAAACAAAGTAAAACCTATAAGGCTGTGACACCCAGCCCTCAGCCAAACTGACTCCTTGCTGGAATACACCAAAGTGCTCCAGGAAGAAAATTCTGCCCCAAAATGTACTAGCTGGCTGGAGATAACCTTCTGAGGAAAAAGACAGTGTTTCAAGACTTAATGGCCTTCCACACTCTGATCCTTTCCCAGCACAGACAGCTCGAGCATGTTTCCTGGCCCACATAGCCAATTAACCCGTGCTGATTGCATTGCAGGTTCAGCTTGTGTCCAGCAGTGTGTGGGGTGTCACAGCCATCCTGACTCAACATGAACAGACGCTGTCAGGGAAAATAAAAAACTTGCTGTTGTGCGTGTAAACCTTCACTGGCTTTGCATGAGATCAGAGGCTTTCAGATGATAAAGAAGAAGTGAAAACATGAAATGAGTCACGGCAAGAGAGAAATTCAGTTATCCACTGAGCAGTCAGTGACAGTGACACAGGGATAGTACAGGGGAAGTAAGCTGTTGTGGCAGAGCTATGGGCTCATTGTGATAACGAGAGATTGCAAGACCTGATGCTCTCTGATTCCCATGCCCATCATTTCTGTTATTCTCTGGATATGACTGTTTTTAAGAGTGAAGACTGGCTCTCTGGGAGGTCTCAGGCATGCAGCAGGGGGGTGTAGAGCAGCAAGTGTAGAAGGAAAATATTGTATCTAGATCCTACTGCAAGGATGATGGAGTGTAGTTAACCATGCTTGAGCAAGAACTGCTCTTTCAGGTTGACTTTCCGTTTTGCACAGAGACCCCCACCGTGAATCTGGTTGCAAATGGTGATAGAGGTACTGGGAGGACAGGAGATGATCAGGGACGGTGGCAATTATGTGGTAACAGCATCATCTGATGGAAACCCTGGAATGACGATGGTCCAATACAACTGAAACCATCCTCATAGTGCGTGATTAAACTGGTTTATGTTATTCATGGGGTGTCCTTCCTCCTGCACACTGCTACCCTTGCCACATAAGTTTTGCAACAGTTAAAGAAAAAAACAAATCACCACTGCAAACAAACCCCAGCTTTTAGTGGTGTCTGGGGAAGGAATGTGAGACCTGGGCATGTTCACAGCAATGGTCTCTGGCACATCCAGCCCCCAGCAGTGTGCAATGAAGGGACTTCCCAAGCCATACCTTGCAAGTGCCTTTTGCACTACAGTGACATTGGTATTGCATAATAGATGTAAGAAGAGAGGATGGTGAGGTACTCTTCTCCATTTCCAAACTTGCTGCCTTAGTCTGATTGAAAATCTAAGTTGTTCTGGTGGCCAGAGATTGCACAGGGACCTTTGAGCCTGAGTTCAAGTCTGTCTGGCTGCAAGCTCATGATATGTGTTCAAGGGCAGGTCACATCTGTGTTTCATCTCCTGGTCTGTCAAATGCAGCACAGTTTTTTTCTGGCCCACAGGGAGAATAAATACTCAGCACTGGGCTGTGATCCTGGGCACAAAGTGCCATCTAAATAGCTGGCTGTTCCGAGGAACAAGGCCAAATACATCTTTCCCCAGTGAAACAGCAGTGTGGTTCAAGTCAGTTGGAGCATAATGTGATTTCTGCAGGGTTATTGCTACACATCTGCCCTGAAAAATGTGCAGTCCACTTCTTTAATATTGTTTTGGCATGGTTTGGTTCCATTTACATTGCAAACTGAAGCATGTTTCAACAGGATAAGGCAAGTGCGTTGTACTGGAGATATAAAACAGACAGCACAGTATAAAAAAGCCTTTTAAGCCCAGTCCTGTCCAGCTTATCTACATGCTTAAATCTATGCAGAAATACATGACTCAAAATCACTTTTGTGTTAAAGATTAAGTATAAGTGTAACAATATGGACTCTATTATATATACTTACAGGTTTTTGACTGAACTACACAGGCTGTTTGGGTTCAGTTTCTCCCAGCCACTGTTAACTTAATGAGACTTGAGATTGTTCAAAGTTCTCTTGCCAATTCTTTCCTGTAATGAAGGATAAATTAAAGCAAACAAACACAAAGAGAAGCAAACACAATTCAACTGCATGGAGCAAAGCCAATACAAATAATGCCTGATGTTCTAATTTTTTGCTTGATGTGGGCTGACCTGATGGATTCATGTTGTGGCTGTGTTAGCCGGACTAGGGCACAGTGAAATCTGGGCATACTGCTCTGCTGTGCCGTTGGAGATGCTTGACAGATCCACTTATATTTGAAAACTGGGTTTGGCTAGACACCAAGCCAGCCTCACACATGATAGCCTCTTTCCCAAAGAGCTCCAGGCTTAAGTGCGTGTTAGACAGACAGGAGAGAAAAGTGAGAGAGCAGAGGGCAGAGGAACATGAGATTGAGGACTCCTAGGGCATGTGCATTCCTGGGCTGATGAAATCTCCATCTGTCTTGCTTCTGTGCAGGGTAAACACTGCACCCACGGTCCTGTGGTGGAGGCTGAAGGGAGGCTGAGGACAGCACTTTCTTGGCTGCTGGTATGATGGATGCTCAGCTGCTGTGGGTTCTGGGCAGGCCTCTGTGCTCTGTTTGCCCACAACAATCTTTCTAGGTAGCTCTTTAGAGAAGCGTTTTTTAGCCAAAAGTGCAACTTCTACCCGGGGTAAGACTGCAAAGGTTTCCTCCTCTTCACAGCTGAGCAGCCACACTGGGGACTTTCAAAATTTCACACACTGCTGATGAATTGCCTGTCTCCTCCATGTGATAAGTGAGAGAAACCAATCTGCTTTCTAGAGTTATCAGATCCCCTCTGAGATAAACACCGTGAGTCCCTGACACCTGGCTTCAGGAGGAAGCTTGGAAGCTTGGCCACAGTCTTCACCTCAGACCTCGGCAGGATGCGCTCTGAGCTCCCCATGGCCAGCTCCTCATGCTGCACAAACACAGCTCATCCCTAGGTTTCTTTTCCTCTAGGTGCCCTCAGGGCCCCAGCAGACACAGCTCATCATATTTCTGGCTTGGTGTAATACAGGGGCACTTCTGTCCCATGGCTCCAGTGTTGTGCAATGCATGTGCATGCTCTTTCATTCTGCAGTCATCTCCCCCTCCTTCCTGCTCCCCCCTTAACCGATCTGCGTAATGTACAGCATTTAGACATTTTGGTCTGGCTATAAGAGATGATAAAAGATGCTTGATGACCTTCATTAATGACATTACTTGAATTCAGCTGGATGAAGGACAGACAGTGATGGAAGAGCAGACACATGCTGAGCGACACAGTCCTCAGCCATAAAGAAAATGCCTTGATCTGGGCAGATGGCAGCTAAAATCAGGGCTAGGAAAGAGCTCTGGCCAAGCAGCTCAAGAAGGGCCTCTGTTTTCTAGATGTTGTGGCTGAAGGCAGTGTGAGTTTAGGACAAGATGCTGTTTGTGCGACTGGTCGCTTACAGACTGGAGAAGGTGTATCTGCAGGGCTGCGGTTCCTGCGGCTGAGGGGCAGCAGAGGGCAGGGTAGGGTACTCCCTCCTGCAGGTTCCTCCTGCTGTTTAGCTAAATTTTGGCTCGGCACACACTGCTCCTGAAACTTCACCCTTTAAAGCATTTTGGCCTCAGTCTGGCTTCTGTGTGCAGCACAGCTGTGGCTGACAGCACCAAAGCTTTGCAGATTGACAAAGAAATCCTGGCTGGAAATAGAAACCTCTGCCTCAGGTTGTGGAAATAGCACACCGTTTCTTGGCATGCTTAGTACTATACAGAGGGTGGGAAATAATCTGTTCTCCATTTGTTTTTTTTCCAAGAGAAGCGAAACTGCATTAAGACCTGTTGACCACACAGAAACACAGGAGTCTGAACCTCGACAGTGTATCATCTATCACTGATGGTGCTCATGTTACCTTTAGCGACGGTTGCCCTGCCTACAGATCAAGGGAAAATGAGTATTTGCTTCTACCTAATTGCGTCACTGCCAAATATAGAGCCACACATCCTAAACTGGTCATCATCTGACCTTGAAGACTGTGGAGGAGGAATGCCATGGTTTGTCAGGATAACCCATTGCTACCCAGTCACCTCATGCTGCAGTCACCCAATCCAGGTTAAAGTAAGAGCACAAGCACAGCCAGGTGTTCGTAAGTTGTTCTTCCTGAGAACACCATTGCACTTTTCATGAGAGATGCAAATGAAGACACGAAAGATGTGCAGTGTTGCCACTTGCACTAATGCTGCACCAGCAAAGTTCTGTGCCTCTTCCTGTTCCTGTGCTCTGGCTTGTGCCTGCTGGGAGCCTCTGACAGAGGCAGTATTTAAAGACCTTTGCTCAGAGATCAGCTCTGGGTTTCCCTTGCTGGTGCTGGTGCTGGTGCTCCCCTTCAACAGCACAACCATCCTCCTCTGACATTGTCCCAGGACATCCAGACAGGTATCACCTTCCTCCTGGGAACTCTGCCTTTCTTATCAAGGAGATAGGCAACCACTTGATTACAGCAATGGTTGTTTCCCATCCTTACATACATAAGCAGGGGTTTCTCTCCTCCAGCAGCTATCCAACAAACAGCTCTGCTGGTGGGAGAGGTGACACTGCCCCCAGCCCCTGGGTGACTTCTCAGCCTATCCTGGAGAGGAACAACTCCTTCACCAGACCGCACAGGCTGCCCTGATGACATGCAGATGGAACACCTAAACAGAACAGCCATGTAGCTCATCACTGGCTCCCAAAACCAGTCACATCAGCCTCTAGGGACTGATGCCCACCCTTGTCCTTTTGGGCATACCCTGCATATACATGTATTTGTCTACAAAAAAGCTTCAGAATTCAGAGAATTCAGAATTTCAGGATTCCAATGTTGTCAGAGAAATCCTCTGCACATTATTTGTATTTCTTCATAATATGTCAAAGCTCCTACAACACTGTGAAGTTGCATGGCCTGAATTTTCTAATGTTTTCCTTGAAGAGAAAGTTACCAGAAGGAATAATGACCAAAACCCACTCTGGGACTTGTCTAAGCACACTCTGTG
This sequence comes from Athene cunicularia, assembly GCF_003259725.1. Taxonomy (NCBI): domain Eukaryota; kingdom Metazoa; phylum Chordata; class Aves; order Strigiformes; family Strigidae; genus Athene; species Athene cunicularia. Next base: position 11,567,894 of record NW_020799101.1, read on the forward strand.
GCAGAGTGTGGGAGGAGGAAGGGGGTTTCTCATATCGGCACAACCAGCTCTCAGGTCCCAGATGTCACAGTTTGAGTTTGCCAAACAAAATACCCTGATTTGGCCACTTTCCATGGGGAAAAATGTTGAATTTCCAAAAACCAGTGTTCTTTGAAGGGCTGAAACTGGGCAAAAGGCTGGATACAGTGTCTAAGAAAAACAGTTGTTATGGTAGTAACATCTGTGTGGGGGCACTGTGTACATGTGTGATGCAGGAGTCTTAGACTAAGAAATTGTAAGTATCCAACTCCAGGTATAAACTCTCAAAAACCTATAGATTTTATTGTATCCATTTCTTGAAAGCATCCCTATGAAGAATTTTTTCTGTGTATAGAGAGGTAAACAGATTGCAGAAATCAGCTGTGTGTTGATTCTCTTAAGGATAATTTGCACATTAACATGGAAACATTGCTCATGCACTACTGAAAGCAGAAATTTGTTTTTCAAGACAAGCTATATTGAAATGTATGAAAATGGGCAATTAGTGTAATTCTGAATAATAAACTGAAGCTTGTGGTATAGAATTGTTTGTATGAGCTAGTAGAAACTTACACTGGAAAAAAGTACATCATACCTGGGTAGAAATATTGTTATTTTGTACAAAAATAGGTTTTGGTACAGAAATGGTGTTACTTGGAATGATGGTCTTTTGCCCCTTGTCCACAGGGGACACAGAAGGTGAAGTTTTGAGGTAGGTGAAGGGAAGGTGGAACTTTTTCTTTTCTTAACTGTGGTTTCTACCCAAGAAAAATTGGCTTAAGAGATTGTTCTGGATGACGGATGAATCTGGTATTCCTTCAAAAACTGCTATTGATTTCGTGCTGTATGTGCTGATCTGACAAAATGTTCCCCAAGTAAAATGCAATCTGAGCTCCTTGAGAGAGGCTTCATAGAGAAATCAAATCAAACAAAAATGGGAGCTTGGGCAGTTCATGCATTCCACAGTGATACTTTAGTCTTTGTGATATTTTAATGGATCAGAAGGAGATGCTGAGCTGGGCAGTTAAACAAAGACCAACAAAAGACTTTTGAGTACAGCTGGAGGCATGGCAGGTACTTGAAGGCTGCTCTCCCACCTTAGTCTCTACTTCTACAGTCTTGTTTCTCTAGGGTACGTCGTATGTTTTTCTTAGTGATATACAGCAAAAGTTATCTGGATAACTGCTTGTGCGCTGTTTTCCCTGCTTCAGGATTAACAGTGTTACCTGTGAGATCTTCACAAGCTACCAAGGTTCCTCCAGGAGCAGGTCTAGCCCACCCAGCGTGTGAAAGAGTTATCCCAGTTCAGCTTGCCTTCTTTTTTTTCAGGAAGTCTTGTGAGTTCACAATGAGATCACAGGACCAGTCCATGGGTCCGACCCGCCTCTCTTGAGTTATCCCAAGCCCTGTGATCCCTCGGAGGTGGAACTGGATGCCCCATCCAGAGCATCCTGGGGGAGGGACACAAGACTGCTCAGAGCTGCTTTCTGCAAACCACCTGTGCACAGGCAGGACAGCAATGACATCTCTGAATGAAGTGTGGCCCCTGCAGATGACATTTCCCTTCACACCTGCTTGCTGACCAAGGGACCACAAGGCCGGTGTGGTCCAGGAATGTCTGCACAAGCTTGTCACAAAAGGGTGGCTTCCAGGATCCTGCTGGGTTGAATGTCTCTCTTGGGGCATTGGAAACACCTCTGTCTCTCCCCACATGTTAAACAGAGGGAGTGGGTAGCTTCAACAAACCTTTTAGGGTCTGCACACCCCCATGCAGATTGTGAAGGAGCTGAGTCACAACGTGTAAAGTTGGGGTTGGGATCTGACCAAAGACAAAGCGTTTGCTATGCAGGACTGTGAAGATGACAGTCTCTGTCCCACAGCTCAGGTGGCTGTCACCACTTCTTGTAGCCTTCGTGTAGGGCAGAGGGGACTGCAACGAAACCAAAGAGCCAAAACAACTCTCTTAACTAGGACACAGCACTGTAAACTTTACCCTGCTATTTTCTCTAATCTGCACACTTGGTTTAGCTCTCAGGCTGCACTGCTCTTGCCAGTGGGACTTGGAGGTTGGCCTCCAGCCTTTGGGGTAGGGTTCCAGCCTTTGGGATAGGGCTCAGAAGCTCTGGAAGACTCCAGGACCAATATTGTTCTACCCGAGAGTTTGTTATAATCTCCTCCCTTTCAGAGCTAATCTCTCCCCATCACAGCTGTTCCAACATTAATGAGTACTTTTGAGAGCTCAGCTTTTCTGCTAAATGATACGTTTTCCTCTTTTATTAGTCCATTAGGAGAGTTATTACAGCTCAAGTGCTCTGTCCTATTTGGATGAAAACTACTTAGATAAATAGCAATGAATTCCTCATCCTCAAATAATGGTCTTTCTGGGTGCCAGTACATGATGTGCCCTGGGGTGTCCCATCTGCTCCATGAAGGGTGGGAGGATTAGCAGAACATGGTCGAAGGGCACTACTGGGTAGTGTTGGGAGGGGAGCCGGGGCAAACATATAAGACTCGTGGAGAGATGAAAGAAGCAACTGAAAACCTCTGAGGGGGCAAGACCTAGAGAAGAGATGAAAAATGGGTTTGTAGGGAAGTCTCCAATCTGGTCAATTCGAAAGGATTTTTCTTAAACCTGATTTCTAGAGGAGAAAGCCCTGGGTAGCAAGGAGAAATGGTGCCCAGCAGGTGCTGGACTTCACAGTAGCCTTAAAAACTTGCTTAAAAATATTGCTTTATAAAACATAATTAACCTTCCTCCAGTAATGTGCATCTGAACAGCCTGATGTGTGCATCTGCTCCATTGCATTTCCTCTGGTTTCCCCCAGGAGGTGAGATTCGTCTCTCTCCCCAGCAGTGTGGAGCTGCACCTTTGCTAAGGGGGAAATCTGTGATCGCTGCACTGATGAGTAATTCTTTAAATCCCCTAACACTAGCTGCCGTCTCTATTATTGTGGATACAGAAGAGCTATTTTATATTTCAAGGATATCAGTGTGGGTGGTGTGGCCACATCCTCTTCTAAGCCATGCAGGAAGGAAGCAATTACTCTTCATGAGTTTCAATCTACACTGTGACAAAGCACTATTTTGCTAGTCACGCCCAAGCTTACCAGCCTCTAGCCTCTTCCTGAAATATCCTTCCTTCTCAATGCTCAGTGATGCTGACTCCTGCCCGTTTGGTCCCCAGCACTGGTTTTTGACCCAAGCTGTGCAAAAGGGGGGTGGGTGATGAGGCAGCACGTGAAATTGTACTGGGACATGCAGGACCTGAAGCCTGTGAGCCCTAATTCCCCTAGGGAAGGAGCTCTGCTGTCCTATCCACTGCAGGTGCACCTTTCCTTTGGGATACTCCACACATTGCCAGGCTTCGTGGTCTCTTCCCCTGGAGTGCAGTTTCCAGGTTTTCTCCCATTAAATTTCGTATCAGTTAAACTAAATACAAGATTTACAAATGGAGGTCAGCAAATTGCTGCCACACCCTTTGTGAATATGTAATTGCACGTACTCTTCCTGCTTTACATCAATTAGTAGGTGCCACCTGTGCATGTCACTGTGCACATCAGTGAAGCCAGGACTGTCCACCCAGAGATACAGGCTGAATTTGGAAAAGCCCAGTTATCAAAGAACTTTGGTTTAGTGTGTCTCTCTTAAAATCAGCACATCAGTAAGTCCTGCGGCCTTTAGTCCAGTGCTGTTTTATCTCAGGGGATCCTGGTGAGAAGATCCAGCCTCAAAGGGGAGGAACTGCAAGCATTCTGGTTTCTTAACACTTTGTTTCCAGGTCTGCAGACTCCAGAGTTTCTCAGCAGGCTCTAACAGAAAGTTTCTGCTTTTTAAAATCATGCTCACACCCAGGAGTCCAGGTGCTCTCTGTCTGGTTTTGGCTTCCCCTGCAGCAAGGGCAGAGGTTCCCCAGGTGTCACTGGGGACGTGGTGTGTACCAGGTGGCTCCTGCAGGAGCAGAGGAGGCAAGTGATGCCTCGGTCCACCCTCTGGTATGCTGTGGTTTGTGTCTCTGCATCTTTTGCACTGCGAATTGCAACTGATGGAAGTGCCAGGTGGGATGGATGGATGGATGGATGGATGGATGGATGGATGGATGGATGGATGGATGGATGGATGGATGGATAGGGGGCCAGGAGTGTGCATGTGTGAGCTCAATGCATGTTCAACATGGTGGCTGTTCAGGCTGATGTCCTGGGGGCACTGATGACAACTGACTGGGAGAGCTGGCAGTGCCACAGCAACTGTGCCCAGGAACCAGCTTTCTTCACTATTTTATAAAGCTGATTTTATTTTTTTCATCTTGGCTATCTGCTCTGCCTCCAAGGAGGGACAGACATGAACATCAGCAGAAGCTGCATGCTAAAGAAAATCCAGCCACACTGACCTCAGAAAATTTTATTTAGTTACTTTATAGGAGTGATATTTATCAGTATTAATCTAACACTGTTATCAGAAGACATTCACGCAACCTCCTGAAATTACCTGGCTATGTGTAATATGCCACATATAAATAAATGCCATTGTAAATGTCGAGTCATACAAGAAGATAAATAAAGTAGTTTCCTGGGCTCATTAGAGCTGAAAGCTGAGGTTTTATAGCAGGATGAAGAGAATTGCACAATGCAGTTCCATATGGCTTATGAAATGTGTATGAAAACCATTTTCTCCTACCCATCCTAATTATACTATATAAATAGATTCACTATTTTCCTTCAAGAACTTACTTGGCTGGAATATTATTTTTTATTTTAAAGACCAGCATAATCACTTGTATGATGCATTTCTGTAGTCTCTTAACAGATCTCTAAATCAAAATACAATTATTTATAGCAATAACATGACCTTTCACTAATTGGGAAAGAAAATGTTGCACAATAGGTGGCAGTTGTCATGAGTGCTCAGCACTGTCAGAAGTCATTTCAGCATTTGGCTTTAAATTGTAAGTGGAGTAAGAGTTTAAATAATGTGTAACAATTTTTTAAATTATCAGTATGTATGAAGTTTTGTGGGAGCGTGAGTGTGCTTATAGGAGGAGGGTTTGCACTGCCCATGGCCAGGCAGCAGACTGACACCAAAGCACTGTTTTACACCCACTGTACAGTTCTGTCACATAACCTGTTGGCAGAGGACTTCAACAGCTGTCTGAACGCAGACAGCAGCAAAGCCGCTGTTTTAATAGCAGCTGCTAGGAGGGTAAAAATGGGACAGGAGGGCCAGCTGGGTCCAAATTCTTGTGAGCTGCATCTGCTAAGGACTCATATGGACAGGAGGAGGCAACAGAGATGGAGGAAGGGGGATGCCAGAGCAGTAAGGATGAGATGTATGTTGAATATATATCTTTTTATTATTAAACATTGAGACTGCAGTAGTGCTGACGTTTTGGACCTTGTTACACCAGATACCTTAAACACAGTGCACATGGCAGTCTTTGCTCTAGAGAGCAAGGAAAGACATGCTATGAGACACATACACAGCACAAACAGAGCGTGCCTCTGCTTTTTCGGCTTGTCTGTAGCCCAGCAAGACTCTCCCCACCTGGAACCAGTGGGTGACATTCACCAGGGCAGGCTGGGACTAGTGGAAGAACTGACCCTTTGAAGGAGTACATAGGACTACATGTGGCAACGCAGTAAACAACAGCCAGAAACAGAATAAATGAGTCACTTTTCTAGCATATTTGAATACTGTTTAAATATAAACATTGCAAATGAATATCTCTGAGAAAAAATAAAATTGGATGCAAAAATACACCAATGGTATACTGCATATGCATATAAATATAGTACATGGTTTGCACAGTCATTATGCATCTTCCTTCCGGACCAACTTTCTATAGACTGATAGAAAAATTGAAACAGATTAAGAGAAGGGAAAGGTCTTTAGCCAAACACATTATTGTTTTGTTACGTGATTCACTTCCCAAAAAACTGGGCTGTAAATACAAAACATAGTTTCACAACAGACCTATTTCTATTTTCACATCATATCTACCTCACAGCAAGAGGGGAAAGAGCAAGCAAGGAAATGGTGATGCTCAGTAAGTTTTAATGGCATTTGAGAAGAGTTCCACCACCCATTCAAAGCCTATGATGTCAACAGGGTCTGGAAAAGTTCTTTCCTTGATAAGGAGGACTTAAGTAATATCCAAGTGCTTTGCTGGATGCTGGGGCTTAGCCCACATAATCCATTGCAATAGGTAGCTTGTTCCTAACCCTTTGTTAGCAGGGTGCCACCGGATGGGGTCACTGTAGAGGGGCTGGTGGCTGCTGGGGGGTTTGGACTCTCCCACCTCATGGAGGTGAAGGCAGCATCTGCTGCCCCAGCTGGACTGCTGCTGCAAGGCCAGCCAGGGCTCTCTGGGCCCGTTCGGAAGTGCCGATGCCCCATGGCAGGGCTGCTGCATGGGGCAGGACGTGCAGCTGGGGCCACTCCAAGCCCCCGGTCTGGGGGTGCTGCAGCGCAGCAGGACAGCAGGAGTCCTGCCATGGCTGAGCAAAAGCTCCTCCTGACCTGAAACCTGGAGCCTCTCCCATCAGCCTAACGCAGCCACCCTTGCCCAGCTCAGAGAAAGGCAGGTGGAGTGCAAGCATACTCACATAGGACTTTTCCAACAGCTCAAAATTTTGGCTTCAGTTTTTGTTTCCCTTTGTTTCCTTAGAAGATGAAAAGCTACATAGGAGATGCCTGCTCTGTCTGGGCCAGCTGGGGAGTCAGACGTGGCCTTCACAGCACCCTGTGAGGTAGACAGAGGTCAGAGTGTCCAGGCCGAGAACATGGTGGCACCAAGGAGACCTTGGGGTTGTCCATGACTGGTGTGAAGAGCAGCCCTGGTCCTCATGGGCACTGCTTCTCCTGTGGGCACACCCTCCTCTGCATGGAGGACAGTGGTTCCCACAGAGATGCTGAGCACCAGCTTAGGACAGAGTACTTTCCGTAGGAAAAGGCGACAGTGTGTGCTGTGCATCACTCTAGGGGATGTTCTTCATCCCCGGCTTAGCCGACAGTCCAGCACAAGGGGTTACTAAGGCGTGCCTTGGCCTAGGACACATTTATGTTGGAGAAGAGTGAGGCCCCAGGTGGCGTGGATGCTGTGCTGTCTGCCAAGTAGCCCAGGATGCTCTTGAGTTCGCCACGTGACAAATTGGCTTTGATGTAGAGGAATGCTTCCAGGTGCCTTTTGCTGTAGAAGAGAAATGGGAGCTGTTATCTCCTCCTGCAGATCTCCATGTGCTGGGTTCCTTGCACCAGGATGTGGCCCCAACCCCGTGGCAAGCACTGAGGTCCCGAGTGGATGCCAGCTCAGCATCTGGCAGTCCTGCATGGGACCCAGCACTGTCCTGGGAGGTTTGGAGTAGGGTAGGGAATCGCCAAGACAAAGGAGAAAATTAGGCCAGAATTTGCAATATATAAATGGGCTTTTAAAAATAGTTTATTTTGTTGTCCAATGGCACTGGGATTGCGAAAGCCTGGCAGGCAGCCCCCACCCATTGTTATAGACTCAGGCTATAGGAACCTCACCCATACTCAGATTTGACTGTTTCCTGGCTCAGTTAAAATTCCATACAAGTATTTGCAAACCTGTTTCAGCGTCTCTTACCGGATATCTGGGTATGTCGTGGCGAGTGTTGCAACTTCAATTTTAATAGCACCTAAATCCTGAAGTCGGATTATTTCAGCCAGTTTGGGGAGTGCCGAATTCAGCCATGTGGCTTGAGACCCCTGCCAGAAGAGAAAGAGATCAGCAGGGCATTGTGGAGGTGCAAACCTCAACACAGCTCAGGAGCTCTGTTTCATGGTGCGTGCAGCTGAGACAGGTCCTGAAGCTGTTTCCTGGCAAGGGGGAAGGACACAGCAGTGATTTTAGGTGCCTCATTTTCAGTGACATTTCTAGCCTCAGCCAGCCTTGAAGAAATTGGATTAGCTTTGTAGTGGGTTTTAATCCTCTTACACAAGTGTTGCAGGGTTTGCCATAAGGTAGAGGGTTCCATTTCCACCGCGACAGACTCTCTCTGCTCTTCCCTCCCATCGTGTTTTCCTTTCCTTGGGTTTCTATGCTGCCCAGTGTGTGTACAAGGTTTGACAGGCCAGGCAACACACTGCCACATGCTGCTCTCTCCCAGCTCTGCACACAACCCTGCCTTTAGCATCTCCAGGCACTGTCAAAATCTGCTCCCTGCCCTGAATGGACTTGTTTTCTGGCCACGGGATATCCCATGGTGCTGGCTACCTGACCTCCTGCCCATGCCGACTGATGCTCAGGCTTGATCCTTCTCCAGGCAAATGTGCATGGGGTGGAAAAGGACAGGGTTAGGCTTAGCTTTTAGCTTTTTCGTAGTCAAATTTAGAGGCATGGAAGGAGGGAGGTGATCTCAGAGGACAGAGAGGGGTGTTTCAGCCATGCCTCCTGTGGAGGAAACCCTTGTGTACCAGAGACCCTGCACTGCTCGTTCTAGTCCCTGCCTGACCTAAAACCAGCGGAGTTAGGGAAATCAAGGGCGGGGGGAAAGCGTCAAAACCCAGACTCCACACACATTGTACTGAAAGCAGAGCAGTGCTATTTTTAGCTAAATCATCTGACCCTATTAATAAAAATCTTCAAGAAGAAACCACTGACTATGGGACAAAGGAGGATGAAATCATGGCTCTCCATCTGGGGGAGGGGAAGGCCTTCCTGCTGCAGGCACTTGGAGACCTCTTTCTGCCCAATGTCCTGCCTTCCAGGGAGTTGGAAAGGTTAACAAGAGGTCCCAGAAATTTATTTTCCTGTTTTCCAGTGTGCTCATGCCCTGTGCTGCTGTGGATTGCAGCGAGCACTCACGTACATTACTGGTGCAGAAGGCTTCAAGGTCGGCAGCGTTCTTGGAGATGTGTTGGGCCAGGTTTTGCTGTTGTGCTGGGGTTTTCAGGCTGACTTTCCTCTTCAGCAGTCTCACGATGTAGTCTTTAACCAAACGGGTGTGGATCTTCTCTACAATAGCCTGTTGGGAAGGAGAGGGGGGATCATCCATCTATCTTTTGCTTGGGGACAAAACAAACCATGTGTGTGGATGGAGGACAAAAATGTCTTGGGTGCTGTAAGACATGCCACACCAAACACCTGCTGCTGATCACATGTGAGGAATGATGCTGGTTGCCAACCTCCCCATGACTGGTTATGTGACATCCTAGATGCTGAGAATTTCTTTGTACTCAAACTAATGATGTGTGGGAATTTCCAAACATTGTTTCCTTCCGGGAAGAGTTTAAAGTGTAGAAAAGATCCCTATGTGTTAGAGAAGTAACAGTATTCCAGAAAAACAGGAATTCATGCTGTTCCTCCTGTTCCTCTCTCTAATATGCCAAACATTGTAATTTTGTTTCAGCTACTAAAAAGACAAAGGCAGGAAATCAAAGATTTTTTTATATGGTGATGGTTCTTATATACTCCAGCACCACTGAAGATGTGGTTATGGCTCAGTTATCTGGGATTAGACCCAGCTGCATCCATCTCCTCCAGTCCTTAGGGGAATCAAAGGAGCCATGAGACAGAACCATGACATTGCATCTGTGTTTCAAGGCTGCTAAACCAAACCCATACATAAATAAAATGATGTTTTGGGTGGTTCCTAAAGCACTTTCTCTACATCAGGGGTGTTTTTCTCTGTAAACGCCACAGCAGAGCTACAGGAGTCTACTGTTGGAGAAGATTTATATGGCTAGTCTAGGTAAACTGCATGCTCATGGAAATCCTGCCTGAGAGGACTCTGTGATGCCAGGCCAGCTCACCAGCTTAACACAGGTCAAGTCACAGAGGATCAGAGCTGATAATGCAGCTTCGGCATCCCAGAATCCCTTCAATATTTCCCTTAGACTTACATGGTAGAAAGGGTCCTTGAGGGTCTGGAAGTCTGAAATATGTTTGCTGGTGGTTTTAATGATCTCATTCATAATTTCATTGCTGGAGTCCCACTTATTTTCTGTAAATTTCTTATAAATTGGCTGAAAAAAAGGAAAATATGCTTAGTTCTCTCAAAACAGATTCTATTCACACGTATATTTAGCATTTCTATATGTACAGTATCTTACATAGTGACAGCACAGCATGCAGTACTGTGCAGGGATGTGTGATGATGACTTACAGGGGAGGGGAAGAGGGGGCTGTATTTTGTTTGTGTTCCCTTCTTAGTTCCTCATGATGAAGAAGACTGAGGGTTTGAAAGGCTCATATTGGAGATGCTTTTTTTATTTCTACATTTTTAATGTTTTGTCCACACCATCTTGTCTGATTAGAGAATTATAGAACTGTCAGGGAAAAAACCGAATCATTATGAGGTGTTTTCAATCAGTTTTTCTTGGCCACAGTAAAGAAATATGAAAATAAAAAAAAAGCACCTCCGATCTGTCATGCCTTCCAAAGGCCCTACAGAGAAAGCAGGAAAGATTGTGGATGAACATTCCTGACTCCTACGCCTCCCCCTCCACCACACTTGCTTAACTTAAAAAGCTTGTGGTATATTAAAAAAAAAAAAAAAAAAGGAAGAAACCAAAAGTGCCTTTCAGGCCACCTTTACGAGGAAACCAAAAGCTGTGTAATTGCAGTTCATGTCATTTGTGATTGCTTCCTACAGTTTGGAGTGTAAACACTTGCAGGTTGAGACTCTCCCTCCTGCAGCAGTTATCTTAGATGTGATCAGCACATTTTATGTTTGCCTGCACAGTCATGCCTGTGTAGCTGCACCCATTTTACCTGCTGGCTTGAGGACCAGCTCAAGGAGAGGTGAGTCTGAGTTTTCTGGCAGAAGCGTGAGCTAGGACCGATGCTGAGAGGTGACCTGGCTCAGAGCCCTTCTGAATCAGAGATGTGGGCAACTGATAGCACGGCAGGAGAACACGCCCGGCACAGGTTGAGCCATGGGACAGGCAGGTGTGGGGCAGGGATACGGTACCTTCAGCTGGGCAAAGAGCTGTTGAAGCAGCACGTCAAAGCCGCTGTTTTCAATGTCTCCGAGAGTGCTGAGAATACCAGCTTTATTGTCATCCTTTTCTGCCATGTTTTTCTCTGTGTAGTCTCTGCAAGGAAGTATCAGCAAGGTCAGAATAGCCTGTCCTCAAATGAGAAGAGAAACTCAGAGGTCTCCAAACTTTCCTTTGCAGGCAGACAGAGCTTTCTCTCCCCACTCTGGAGTACCTCCCCTCCATCACATTATTATCCTTCAGAGGAAGGAGCAAAATCTTTTATTTTGGACCCTTACCTAAAATTCCAGCAGTTGTTAATATTTGCAATAATTATAGGCTTGTAGTATCTGTGCTTCTTGCCTTTCTCTTTAAAATCTTCAAAAGCATCCCTGTAGCTGGAGGGGAGAAGGGAAGAGGAGAGGCAGGTGAGTGCGTGCCACAGGTGGCTCTGCCAGCCCTGCTGCCCCACACTGCCCTGCCGCACCTTTTCAGGAAGGCGGGCAGCTCCTTCCACAGGCGATGTGACAGCTCCTCGCCCACTGCTGCGCTGATGTCCTTGGCTCGCTTCTGGCCACTGTAGATACTCTAACAAACAAGATCAAGTTTAAATGTCGTCTGCTCCAAAAAGGCCAGGTTCACTGGTTAAAAAGGCCACAGAGCCTTAACTTCCTTAATAGAGCCCAGCTCTCCTGCATCCATCCCTGCAACTGAGCAGGGTAAGGAAGACCTGCTATACTTATTTGGTGAGTTCAAGCCAATTTTGAACTCCATTTTCAAATGGGAAGAGAGATGAAAAAAAAAAGTCTTTAAAATAGCTGATAAAATGGGGAAAGTGACACTTGAGGTTTTTTTGCTTTTTTTCCTGAATGTTGCATTAAAAAAAAAAAAAATTAAGCACAACATCCTCAATACATGAAAGGTTTATTTTTTTAAACATAAACTCTAGTAATCCTCTGCAGCCAGAGGAGGGAGAGTGCTGAGCACGGGGGAAGGGTGTGAGCACTCAGAGCAGCTCTGCCCATGACAGTCTCTCGGGGAGGAAGCAGGGCAGCAGCACCGCGCTGGTTCCTCGCATGGCTAAGCCTGTCTCTTGTCTCTGCTGTTACATTACCCAGCGTCTGATGGCTTGGTGCTGGCTGGGGGTGCAGAACAGACTGCACAGGGGGAAATGAAGGCAGCTTCCCTGATCATTTTGCTTATAGAGGAGTTTATCCCCAGCACGCAGTAGACCAGGACCATGCTAGACCATGGGTTTGGAGTTCCCTGTATGGCCCATCTCTATTACTGCCCTACAAAAGTGACTTGCCTTTTGCTTTCCGGCATTGACCATAGCTGGTCTCAAATCCTAAATATGTGCAGGATGCAATTGTTTATTTTTAATATATATCTTTATTACCTGGATAACAAATATTGCTAGTAGTTCGCTCTGAAAATGCCCATTTAGTTTCTCTGGTTCTTTGTCTTCTTTCCATCTTTGGATTTCTTTATCTAAACATTTGCTCAGTGAATTTTTGATAGTAGCCTTTAGGGAAGGAAGAACAACAGCATTTACCACAAAGTGGATGTAGCATCTTCTGCCTTATGCAGCTTTTACTCTCCCACCCACCATTTGTCTGGCTCAGCAGACTTTTTCCTTGGTCCTGGCTGAGAAATAAAGGCTCTTTGTTACATAGATGCCTTACCCATCACTTCACAGCACCAAGGACAACCCCCTGCCCAATATCCACCAATGCAACAGTGAGTTGAATATTTCAGGGTAGGACTGAAGATCAAGATCTACGTCCCTGCCCGCCTCCCCATCACGTCAGTGGTGATGTGTAAGGCAGGGGAGGGAAGCGTAGGTAGGAAGGTTGCAGGCAGCTATGTGTGCCAGAGCCCAGATTTCCCCAGCCACATGTTGCCTGCTTGTCACGCTCAGTTGCTACCCTCTGGGCCTGGTTTTGCAATCCTTTTTCATGACCACTTCTGACGTCTTATGAGCACTTGAGAGTAAAACAAAATGTTCTCACGTTTTCTCTGCTCTGACCCCTCTTTTGTGCACACTTTGGGGCTTTGGAAATGGTCTGTACAGTGGCTGGGATATATTTCTGATCCCTAAGAGCCTTGTTTGTGTGATTATTCAGCCTTCACACCCACCTCTCCCATATGTAAACCATCACAAGCTACAGCTAAACCTGGAATTTATCTTCTAATTTTCCAGGAATTCCAGCCCAAAATGCCAAAAGCACTAAGCTATGGGAGTACTGTTAAAGTTGCTTTTTGTTTCCATTAAAGCAAGAGTGATCCAAAAACCAGACTAACTGTTATTATCTGCAGACCACGAGATTCTGCATCAAAGAAACAGATTTTTCAAGACCAGACCTTCATGGTTTGTGCTCACCTGGCACCGCTTTAGAGACCAGAAGTAATTCTGAATCCATCATCTGGGAGAGGGAGCTTAAATCCCTCTGGGGATTTAGCAGATAACTGGAAAGTTACCCATAAAGATTTGTTGTTGGATTGTTCCCCACCTTCCTACCACACGGTTTGCAAGAACAGAGCAGTTCTTTTTTATGGCTCCCAGGGCTAAGCAGAAGTTTGCTCTGCAAGTCCCATCTAGCAGAAAAACGACCTGTCCCACAAAAAGAAACAAAAGCATTCTTGCTTTTGCTTCTCTCTGAAAGGGTATGTGGCTCACAGGTGAGAAGTGCATGTGCAGGACAAGTCAGAGCATCTCCGAGGAGTCATATGGGATCAGTAAAGGAAAGAGGAGGGACTGGACAGATTCTCACCTCTTCACTGTCGAGGTATTTGTTTTCAAGGTCATTGCTCAGACTTGATGGCAAAAGGCTTCCAAGCTTAACTTTTTCCAACTCCTCAGCTAAAACATGATCTTTTCTCATATCTCTGGAATGAAAAAACCAAACAATCACATTTTCCAAGAACAGTGTAATTCAAGACAGCTGTTGATGCAAGTCACTAACACTTTTTGAGGCTATCAGTGAAAAAACAGATGGTAATGATACATTGTCCTTAGTCCAGGCAGGATTCGTAGGAGCTGAGTGTGTGCCAGGAGTGGGACTGGTGAAGATGGGCGTCCAAGCAACCCGGGGCAATGCAGTCATGTTCTGCCAAGCTCCTGAGCACCAGCCACTGTGCTCTGGTGGGGATAGGGGACCTGAAGCAAGCAGGAGGGTCTCGCCCCAGGACACGACCACTCTCCATAAATATAGAGGGGTGATCAAATGAAAACCTGGCATTTTGCAGCTTGATGGGACTGGAGCGGGCAGTTTCATAGCCGCTGTCATGTCCCCACCACATGCTGGCTGAGCCGGGTGCCCCTGAGCAGCTTCAAGTGAAGAGACCTGCCAGCCATGGGGGGCTCTGGCCAGTACTTGTTAGGGGGCTGATATGGAAGCAGCCTCTCCTTCTGGAGCTGCAAAGAATAACCCCATACATCTCCTGAGTCCCATGTTTGCACATCACCCAGATCTGCATGGGTACACTGACGTGCTTCCCACACATGGGCTGTTTCTGATATGACACTGGAAGATGGAGCCAGGCTGCTGTACAACCTTCCTCCTCCTCCTCACTGTTCTGTTTGCTGCTGACTGTGGAGAGAGGTGGTCCCTCAGCAGAGACCTGGATGTGGCCTCTGGGAACACCTAGCAAAACTGCCCTGGCTAACACCATCCCCAGCTCAGGGCTGTGCTGCCCGGCTGAGCCCTGCTCCTCACAGCTACTGATTTCCAAACACATGCTGGTTCTGGCCTGAATATCCTGACCTAGAGCACAGCACTGGCTCTGGAAAACTTCTAGATCAACACTGACTCATTATACTCCATCAGTGAAACACAAGAAGGAAAAAGTGGAGGTGAAGGTTGAATGGCTTTAGAACAGAAGAAGAAACATTGCTGGTGTATTTACTGGTTTTCACCTAAGAAATGAGAGCCCTCAATTCTCCATCCAGGACTATAAGCCACAACAAGGAGTATTTTCAGTTCTATAACATAGAGGGCTTGTGAGGATGAGGGGCGACTCTTGGCTGATGATGTCCTCTCACAGGGGTGCACCCTTTGGCTTCCTAAGCAGGAGGAGAGCACAGACTGGGGGTAA
Organism: Athene cunicularia; assembly: GCF_003259725.1. Classification (NCBI taxonomy): domain Eukaryota; kingdom Metazoa; phylum Chordata; class Aves; order Strigiformes; family Strigidae; genus Athene; species Athene cunicularia. The sequence goes on from NW_020799101.1 coordinate 11,582,945, forward strand.
CACCAAAGCAACATCCTCCATGTCCAGCATAATTGCATCTTACGTTGTTCTATTTATTGGCTGGCCTCTAGTCCAGTGGGCTGAAATTTCCAATTTTTCCATGCATGAGTTCAGGTCTGCAACTGGAATAGAGATCAGGGCAATGAACTCGCCCGATTTACCCCACAAGTGAAGCCCTAAACATCTGTGTGTATGTCTGTTGCCCAGAAGCCTGAATGGTGGGGTCAGCCCTTGGTTTACAGACTAGAGGCCTTGAGTGTGTCCCTTCTGGCTGTCCTGGCCAGCCAGTGTACATCAGCACAACACCAGTGACACCAAAACCTAGCCAGGTGCCAGACTTCATCACATGCCGATACATAAATCGAGCAAATGCCTGGTTTTGCATCCAGTGAACCTGTGCTGATCACCAGGGATAAAAAAGCCTCACTTACTTTGGATAAATGTTGTGCACCCATGAGAGGAGAAGGTAAATATCTTTGTCTTCCAGATGAGACTCAGCGTTTTTCTTTGCCTGGGAGGCAAAATAATTGTGGTAGAGTTCGGCATATGTGCTGAACACGTTAAACTCAGGAGGATAAAGCTGTTTAATGTACTTTACAACTACTGTCAAATCTTCTTTCATTGTCTTTCCCATGTGCAGAAGGTTCTGGCCAACTGTAGAGAGGTTCTCAGTTCTAGCAGTATGGCTTGTGTCTTTCATTCGAGTCTCTACTGACTCCTTTACTGTAGCCATCCAAAGCTCTTTCCATTTTCTAGGTCTAAAGTGTATGTTTTGGTCAGGTGGATTCTCTGATGTGTAGTTCTGATCTTCTTTCTCCTGCTCTTTCAGTGCCTCCACTGCCTGCTGGAGCAGTTCTGGGTTTGTTTTTGCTAGCAGCATGGAGTCTTTCAAGATGGTGAAGACTTTGTGCTTCAGAACTTCATAAACAGACTCGATGTCTTGGTGGCTGGTGTTCATTCCCTCCTCACATTTGCTAGACAGGCTCTTCTCCAGGACAATCAGCTGCTGAGTGGCATCACAAAGCTTTTGCTCTTCAAGGAGTTCCATGACTTGTTTGACTGGAAAAAAAGAACAGCCTTTCTTTACCCAATACCAAAGATTTAATTTTCTGTTTTATAAAAAATGGTGGCTCTGGAATACTTTTCTAAAAAAATTTTTATATTTCGATAATGCTAGATCTTAGGGTCCTTCACCTTATAAAAATCTGTTTATTTAAAGATCAGATTATTTCTAGCTTGCCTCTAACTGGGGCAATGGAAATTTGAATACCCATCACCAGTGTGTTACATATGGACAGATAATCATGAGCTACCTATAATTTTTTTCCAAAATTTAGATTTGTGGAGTTTTATTTATTTATTTATTGACTGATTTATTAATTATCCCTCTTCCCTTTAATATGACCTCAAGTCAGAAGCGTGGCTTTAGAAAAGCTGTAGATGGAAAGATGCAGCTAAATAAGGTGTGCTGGAGGAAATACCATATGGGTTTTCCAGAAATAGTTGGCACAATCTGACCTGTGAAATTTTTTTGGAGGACACATTTAGCAAGCAAGATAAATACAATTGAACTACCTTATGTGAACTACAGCCAGTTACTTGATACAGTACAATCTGGGAAATTATTAGTTAAACTGGAGAAGTTATATCCCCAAATAAGTTTTGTTAGGTATGTAAGGTTTGTATGGAAAATCCTGGATGGAGAAAGCTTACATTATTCATGAAACTCATCTTACTTCACATTCTCCTTAGAAACTGCTGCACAAAAGGTGGGAGTGCCCTATTGGCATCTGCTGATTATGCAAAATTCAGAAACATTATCGAAACTGAGGGCTTGGTCTATTATGCAAGAACAACGGGATAACTTGAATAGTAAATGGGCTGAAATTTAATAGCACAAAGTGTAAGATACAAATTCAATAGAACAAAAGTTACTTAGCAACAAATAGGATTTTCTGCTGCAAGCTAGATGTGAATCAGCTTGAGATGGAGGAGCAAGAGAGATGCCTGTAGAACTGGTAAATCACTACTGTGAGATGATGGTGAAAGTCTCAGATATGATGGTGAAAATCTCAGATATGACCCTAGGATGTATCCAGTGGGGAATGTCCAGCTGAGATAGGAAAATGGTAACATATTGTATTAGGCATTGGTGGTATCTCACCTGGAATATTTTCTGCAATTCTGGTTGCTTTATTTCGAAACAAGACATTGGGAATGGGGCAATGCAGCAGTAAGAACAAAGGCACGCAGGGCCTGCTTTCAGTAGACTAGGTTTGTTTAGCTGAGCAAATTCAAGGCCGAGAAGGAAAACCACCAGTTAGGGAAAACATTTGACATATCGAGGAGATACGAATTAGACAGGTAAAAGCTTGCCTGGAAATCAGATAATTTGTACTAAAACAGTGAGACTTTGAAAAGCATCCCAGTAAAGGAGGTAGGACTAACAAATTAACTTACTTTAAGGTGTAGCTTGCTAAGTTTATGAACCAGGTAATGAGATATATCACCTGAAGTGGCAGGTGAGCCTTGGAAGTGCCAAGAGACACTTTCCAGTTCTGGGTTTCTCTAAGCAGGTATTTTTCTACTTCTCTAAGCACCCTGCCTGTGACTGGAGGAGCTGTATGTCCATATATCAGCCCCGGCAAAGACCTATGCATGCTGCTCACTCCTGTCCCTGGGAGAAGGGGAGATTTCACAGGGTGGTGTTTTTGTGGAGGAACAGAGCAGAGGCATGCCTTGGTTTCTTTCTTACCCACAGATCCCTGTGCCCCCATGAGAGGTAGAAATGTTTCATTTTGGACAGAAAACCTGCAAAATGATAGTTCTTCAAGAAGTGTGCCCTTGGTACATGAGCGACATGAGGTGGACATGTCTCTCTCAGCCCGTGTTTCCCCAGGCTCCTTGGCCAAGTCACTTAGATCTGTCGGTGCCCTTGTTTCCCAAGGGGTCAATTCTCCACCTTCTGCAGCCCCTCTGGAGGTAACTACGGCCTATGAGGTGGTGCAAGGAGAATGGAGGAGCACTTACCACTTGGTGGCTTGATCTTTTTAATTTTCTTCAGTGCACTTGTAAGGATTCCCTTTATTCCTTTCTTCCCCTTTTCAGGGCTGTCCCCAGCAGAGGTGCAGCTCCCATTGCTCGTGATGGAAGATGCACGTGAGGGTCTACAGGCTGCCTCTGGCCTTTCACTCATCTTTTCCTGGTCCCTGGACCAGATCTCATCTCCAGAAGGTTCAGGACAGGCAGGAACTTGCTCAGGCACTGATGTTGAACGGTTTTCAAGCTGCCTGTTTACACCAATGCAACTCTCTGATCCATTGCGTATTCCAATAGGACCACTTTGGAAAAAAGGTAACATTTTCATCATTTTCCTTCTAGCCTGTAAATTTCAGAAAGAATCGGTCAGATTATAACAGTTTGCATAAAAACTACCATGAAACAATGTGACAAGGTGTATTCCTATTAAAAAACACGTAATTCTGGAATGAGTTGTCCCTGTGTGGGTGGCGTGGGGAGTGCTACACACATCTGGTATGAGCACAGCTCTGCAGGAGAGCTCCTGAGCAACGTCACCTCAGGTAACTGAACGGATGGAAGCAGCTCTCTGGTCTAGTAACTAACTTAGAGAAAATAGATGAGTGATGTTAAGGGTGATTCAGATGGCCTGATCTGAGACCTCAATCTTGTCTGGATACAGGAGAGCAGGGCTCTCCCATGGGATGCTGTGGGAGTACGGATGTGAGCATGGATGCTGCACATGAATGATGTGAGTGGGTGGGACTGTGCTTATTCAAAGCAACCACAAAACTCCCATACTTTTATACATCATCGGGATTAATTCCCACCCTCCTCAGGGCCTGTTTTTGCTGATCTCTGCTCATCTGGCTGTAGATTTGCTTGTGGAAGCACTCATGTAGCTTGCTGCACACTGAGTTTGCAAATACACCATGAAAATGAGAGGAGCCTACCAAGGCAGGCACATGTCAGTCTTTGCTGAGCCAAAGTCGTGCTGGTTTAACTGTGTCCCCATTTAAGTCAGTAATTATTTCTTAGCTTTATTGAGGAGAGCTCCCAGAGAAGGTGGCTGAGAGTTCAGAAATGTTGGAGATGTGAAAAACATGGTTGAAAGGATGGGAAGCACAGCAGTATCTCCTGATACGAGCATCACAAGGCTTATCACTTTAGGCCCAAAAAATCCCCAGTCAGAAGGATGGTTTCAATGCTCTACATGCTGCCTGCATCCCTACAGTGGCAGACACAAGACACAAGGGATGCATTCAGACCCTTCAAACCCACTCACAGTCTATGCAATCTCTTTTCCAAAACAGTCCCAGTGTGACTACGGCATCCCAAAGACAAGGCAACTTCAGCGCAGCTTGTTGCAACTTCAGTGTGACTTGTTGGGTGTTTTCAAATACCTGGGAGCAATTCCTGTCCCATTCATTTATGTTGAAATGTGGGGCTGTAGTGTGGGCCGTGGCTTGTGCAGAAAGGTATGCTAGTGAAATGGGGTGGTGGAGGGGGAAGGTTCTGATAAGCAGGGAATAACCAGACTGGATTATTCCCAAAGCTGCTACATGAAACTAGTGCTAGTGGCCAGGGCTGCTGCATGTCCAAGGCAGTCCTTGCCTGACTGAGAGAGAAACAGGAACAGGAAAGGATCAGGGTGGTTTGGTCTTGTTTAAACAGTCATTATCCTGCCGAAGTCCTGCTCTACCATCAACACACCTGTGCTACAAATGATTAATGATAGAAATTTGTTATTGTAACATTTTTTTTAGAATTCATATTTAGAATTATGTATGTGCATGTATAATTTAATATACTGCCATATATTTATTTGCATAAGTATATTCATTTATATGATTATAATAATATAATTACTGTAAACAAATAAAGTGACTTCATAGTTTCTAAGCCTTGTTCTAACAACAGATTTTTTTAAGTGACTTTCTGGGAAACTTCTGTATTGAAGAACTCTCAGGCAAGTTTTTGCTTAAGGGTAGAGGAATTAGGCTTTAAATAAAGGAAGAATTTGGCTTCGGTTATAAGGCCACAATGCGGTGATCTTCAAATACCTCGCTAAGTTTATACGGTTGATACGCATCATGCTGATACAAGGCATGATACTTATTTCTGGGAAAACTGGTAGGAACATTGTGGCTTTTTATTTGAATTGTGATTCCTTCTGCTGGCTCCTGCCAGCTTGGAGAGCTTTGAAGCATCAAGTTAGCGGTAGCAGCCAGGTGGTACAGAGAGCAGCTAGAGCCTGGCATCGCTGAAAGCTTTCCCACTCCGTGCTTTGGCTGCCAGGTCACGTTCAAGATTAGTAACACTATTACTTTTAAAACACAATGAAGATGAAAACTCATTTGGGAAGGAGAGAAAGGGGGGTGTGTGTGTGCATGATCTGGCTGGATCTCAGCTAAACTGGTGGTCTGTGACCCAGGGCAAGGTGCAAAGCTAAACCTAAGGTGCTGCCAGAGGCGTTGGGTCGCTGCTCAGCAGAGCCCTTGTGCCCCGGGGCTGCGGGTCTGGTCTTGTGGGTGAGCAAAGTGGGCCCAGCACCAGAGCTGCCCAGAGACAGCAGTCATGGCAGAAGCTACAAACCTACTTCTTCCCCCAGCACATTTACTGGGGGGGAAGGGAGGGAGGGAGAGAGGCAGGGAGGCAGGCAAAACCACCATGGTTCACCCTGGCTGTTCTAGTCAGGATGCCCCAGTAGAATCCTAAAACCAGTGGAAAAGACCTCCTTTTTGTTACCTTTCCATTACAAAAATATATCATGGTAACAGGGATTCTCTATAAGTCTTTGGGACGTTCTTAATTTTTGTAGGGCTATTTTCCTAGCCTGCATTTCCCAATATGACGCTGTGTTTAGATTCCTTCTGCCAAATCCCTTCCTGTTTGTTCAAAGACTCAGCCAAATCCTTTCTCTCTTTCCTATTACTCCAAACAGAGCATTTATTGTTCTTTTTTTTTTGCTGTTTCTAAGCAAAGAAAGTACTTCTCCCTTTCTTAAAGCCAAAGGTGATTTCAGAGTTTTTTGTTTTGATGAATGATGATCAGAAAAGTGTATTTCAAAATGGTTTTGCTTCTTCTTCAGTACTAAGATGAACATCACATATCTTTGAAAACCATTGCAATGACACTACATATAAAAGAGTCCATAAGGGAATGATTAAACTGATTAAAAGTGTAGTTTTTAGCGTCTGGCAGAACTTTGTCCTGGTAATGCTCTGAAAGAGCGAGGCGCAGGGTCTGGCAATGCCCAGGAGTGAAGAGGTAGCTGGGAATGTGCTACTGGGGGCTGCAGCCTGAGTGGGCCCCTGTGGTCCCTCTGCAGTACCAAGCTATTTTCTGCCATGCGTTCCTATGCCCTGCCATGCCTAAAAAAATGCCACAGCCAAATAAGAAGAAAGATAAAATCAGTTCCCAGCGTTTTTGCCCAGCAGCGTGAGAACTGTTGGCAATAGTGGCATGTCAGGGTGTGCTTTTTCATTTTGAACTAATAAACACCAAAGGAGTTAAGCATCTGAGTAAGGCTTTTGATGGTCACTCACATCTGGCCAGCTTGAATGTTCGCCCAACATTTATCAGTTTGCCGCTGCTGGTTTGCCTATGTTTGTATCTGCAGCAGGAAATACCAGTCAACCTCAGCTCCCAGTCCTGCCTTGAAATGCAGCCTCAGTCACTTGTGGCAACTGGTATGAAAAATTCCCCCTCCATCTTTTCTTTTTATCATTAAATGGGCAACCACGTACTGTAAGAAACATCTATAAGAAACTTTCTTATAGAAAAAGCGCACCACTTTCTACAGGAAACACTCAGCTCGGAGGAGGTGGCACCGGTTACGGCTGGAGGCGCTGGGCAGGAGGCCTGTGCCAGCACTGCTCCTTGTGCCCCCCAGCACCAGCTCCTGCCCCTGCGGCAGACAGGACACGCCAGGAGCTTGGCTGTGGCTTGGATGGCCACAGCTGCTCCTGTACGCCTGTGTTGTGCTCACAAACCAAAGCTTGTTAAAAATCCAGCAGGGTCCTAATTATGTTAGCAGTTAACACTTTGGGAAATGCTGAATCATTTCCCAGGCACAGAGCTCAAATTCAAATCTTAGGAAGTTTCATGATTTAAGGTCAAGACTTGACATAGATCCCAACTCACTATTATTACTAATTTACTGTTAATTTACTGTTATTATCATCATCATCATCATCATCATTATGTGGCACTATAGTTTGTGCCAGAGGAGTCTTTAGCTCCAATTATTTTTGACATAGTATATTCAGCTTACGGTTTCCAACCAGAGGAGCAGCACAGCTCACATATTATCCTCTGCTACCCTACACAGAGGCCCTGTGCCATGAGGACAGCAGTGCTGCTGACCCCCAGCGTGGCTGGAGTGGGACCAAGTGAGCTATCCGCATGGGGCTGATCACGGTGTGTACCCCTGGGCTGGAGCTTGTCTGAGGTGGACAACAAGGGTGAGGGAAACACCTGGAGCAGAGCCATGACACAGGACACAACTTAGACTGTGGGCACAGTGGGCTTCCTGTTTCCTCCTTCCTCAAAGGAACAGCTTTTATACTGCATGCTTAGAAATGAGCTCATTCATGAAGGGTGGCTCGTGGTGTGCCAGAGAGCACTCAGGGAAAGAGATTTACAAGTTACCTCTATTCTGAAATTTTTTGCTGATCTTGACTTCTTTTTCCTGAGCTGCTGCCAGTATTAAAAAGCATTTGTTTGGATTTTTAGTCCTCTCCAGCCTGCTGACATCCTAGATCACAAAGGGTTATGTCTCGTTTTAGTGGAAATCCCCTGCTCTCACACAGCCTCTCAGAGATCCAGAGTTATTTAGCTACGTTTGTTCTCTGCATTTGCATCAGCCTTTTCTCTCCCCACCTGCTCCCTGTGGAAGTGGGGTCTCCACTGCCCACACAAGAAAAATGCACTGGGTCAAACCATCTTGTGAAGCCGTAAAGCAGTACAGCCAGTCAGAGTTTAGTGTACCTTGGACTGTGCAGTGACAGCTGAATAAGTGCTAATAAATCAAAGCAAAGAGTCTAGGGAGACGCTAGCCTCAATCTTTGCAAGTTGGGAAGCCCTCCTAGGAAGTGGGGGGTTTTCCTACCAATTTTTGTTAGTTGGATTGGGTACTGAATGGAGACACCATGAAGCTGGGGGCACCCACTTGGCTCTGCCAGGGAAATCACAGTTCATAGATGAGCTGAGCCACCAACAGCCCCATCCTGAAATGTTACTGTGCTGCTCAAACCCATGCTGCTGTCCATGGAGCCCTACAGGCCACCCACCACCCCATGTGGTCCAGCACCACCCTCATGGTGGCCAAGCTCCGCTCCTAATGGGACCAAAAACTGAGGGGAAACAAAACCCATTTCTCCAGTAGAAAAGTCAATGCAGGAGCAGAGCCTCCCCAGGGGACTCAATCCATGTGTCTCAGCAGTGCCAGACATCTCCATAGAGCTGGGGGTGATGGGGGACACAAGGGACCCATGGGAATGGTGGTGACAGACCAGGCAGAGGATCCCAGGGCATCTCACCTGGTGTAAGATGCTTTAAAACAGCATTAAACCATGTTATCACCTGTCTGGGGAACATCGCAGATCCCACTTGAATAGCCTACACAGTGCCTCAGTCATTTTTTAAATGAGAATTTGGTTTCCCTAAATTGCAGAAGCACAACTGAAAATAATCTTGTAAATCAGCATCTCCTGTTGTTAGTGAGAATTTTTCAAACAGCAAAAGAGAAAATTACACGTATGTATTGTTATTGGGAAAAAGCAGAGAAAACACAGTGTAATACGCTCCTTTATCTTCTTGCTTCAAATCTGGGAAGTATCATTTTGAACTGCTGCTGCCAAGAGAGAAACCAGCTGCTGCTGTCTAGGATTTTGTTTTCGTATTACTATTCCCAAAGCCAAATCCTGCATTCAGGCCTGGAGTTTGCAAAGTTCACTACTAGAGCTAACAGTGACTGAGAAGATAGACAAATTCCCCAGGCACCAGACTTACTGCTCCTGGAGTCCTTGCCTCTGCCGGCACTTTCAGACTCTGGCTTTCCAGGCCTCTTTTTACAGAGAGGGTGACTGAAACAAACCCAAACCTGAGTTTTCCAAAGCTCTCTGCTCCCGTTCGATGGGCTCTGTTGGAACTGGCAAGCCTCAAAGCCCCTTGGCAGGGGCAGGCAGTTGAACGCTTTGAAGAATGACTGTTTCTTCAGGTTTTCTGCTCTGAACTTGGGTGTGATGGCGAGGGACCATGGCTGCTAGATGCCATATGACTAAAGTCATATGCTCCAGTCACAAAAAGTCAGTTCCTTACTTTGTAGCAGCCTCAAGAAGAAATCCTACTTTAAACACCCCAAGGATCCTAACCCTGATGTTGAACCCTTCAATCTGTGCCTGAGGAGCTGACACAGTGGGTGTGGGACAGCTGCCCAAGGATAGGAGGGAATTTCATCAGGCTCTTCAGTGCTCCAGGAGAGGGCAGGTCCTAGGGGTGGTGAGACTAACCTGACTAGGAAAAAATACAGTCACAGAATGGTGAGCATGGCAGTGCAGAATCAGCTCAGAGCAGTGACCCATGCAGGGCACAGGGCACAGGGGCTGCCTGGGGCCGTACAGGATTTAGGCACTGAAATTGTGTTTTGCCAGTGCAGCTGAGCTGAATGAATCCCAATCCAATTATTTTCCTGTGATCTTGGAAAAACCCACTTCCAAACAAAGAGGAGGGGGTGGGAAGTGCCACGCTGAGTCTGGCTCTCGGTGCCTGATCTGGGTTGAGGATGCTTCGGTGCCCGAGACCTACGTCTGCATTTTGGGAAGGGGTTGGGGGAGTGGGTAGCAGGAGTCACCGCTCGCAGCCTGAGTTCATGCCCTGAAATTCGGGGGGTGAGCAACAGAAATCAGACCCAGCTGTCGCAAAGCAATTGCCGGACACATACTCTTGCGGTCCCCAGCCTTGGGATGCGTCTGGAGCTGCTGTCCTTCTCGCAGCAGGTCGATTTATTCTCTACTCCGGTAACTACAAGGTGGGGCTGAAATCTGTTGCACAGTTCTGGAATCCATCCTTTACACCTTCCGCCGATCCCCCCCGCCCCCCTCCCAGACACGACGGGGAGCCTCGGCTCTCGCTAGCCGGGAGGGAGGCAGAGGCGCGGGGGAAGCGGGAGGGACACCGGCCCTACGGGGAAGGGGGGAGCCCCGAGCCCCGCAGGACGGACAGGCGGCACGAAGGACTTACTCTGCTGCGGCTCCGGGGCGGGCGGCGGCGGCGGCGCTGGCTGGGGAGCCCCGGGGCAGCCCGGCTATAAGGGGAGGGCGCGGAGGCGGGGACCCGGCGCGCAGGGAGCCCGGTGGCTGGAAACTCCGGCTGCGCCTCCCCTCCAAAAATGGGCTCAAGCCAAAGGGAAGCGAGAAATCCCCTCCGACGGGGAAGAAGTCCCGGCGCAGGGGGGTGGCTGCTGTCCCGGTGGTGGTGGCGGCGGCTGCCCCGGGCTGGTCCCCGGGGGGGAGCTGAGCCCCGGCTGAGGGACCGGGGGTTGGGGCATGGGGGCACCCTGGCCTCACTGCCTCCAGGGTTTGTATGGGATGTGTCCCATTGCGGGCTTGGAAACCCCCGCTAAGGGATGGAGCAGGCACCTCCCAAAGCTCTGCTCCCTGAGCAGGGCATCGGCACGGGCAGCTGGCAGGGATGAGGTGCGAGCCTGAAAGCACAGCCTGCCGTATTGGGGTTCAGCATCGTGCCAGGGGTGACGTGCCTTCCCCAGAGCAGGGCTCGTGGTGCTCCCAGGAGACACTAAGATCATCAAGCATCTTGAGTGTAGTGTGGTGGGTCCCTGCCTAAGGTGTGGGAGGCACAGGCTTCCCTCCTCACCCCAAAGCCTCTGAACCTGCTTCTTCCACTTCCAGAAGGGACATTTGTCTTCTAGATTTCTGTCCCTGATTTGCACCTGCACCACTGGCTATGGTGGCGTGGTGAGCCCGTTACACTGGGGAAGCGTGTGTACTGCCATGGCAGGGGATGGCTGGAGGACAGCCAGGGGATGCCTGGGTGACAGCAATGACTGTGGGGGGCCATTGCAGAAGGTCTGTTCAAGGGCTGTGCCATCCCTTGCTTAGATAGCCTTAATGTGGAGCATCTTCTGCATCCACCTGGGTGAGATCTGGGCCAAAGCATCTGCCCTACAGGCAGAAAATAAAAATATTGTGCTCCTGAAGGACCTACCTCTTCTCTCACTCCTGAGAAGCTGATGTGGGGCAGGGAGTGGGGCCCACAGCAGGTCCCAGAGCCTGGGATGATTTCTGCTTTATGTCAGATAGCTGTAGTCTAATGCAAAATAAAAAAAAAATGGTCCAGACACTTAAAGCTGAGTGTGAACTGTGAGCTTTCGTGGTGCTGCTGATGCCCACATTCAGTGCCTGTGTGGCTGTACAACTTCTTGGGGGGCTATGCAGGCCCAACATGGGGACATTCCCCAGCAGCAGACGTGGCCTGGGGCCAGTGTTTGTGCTGGAAGGTGACCGGCTGAGTGGGCACGGTTCGGTAGAGTAGATGTGTCTCCTGGTCTGTGCCTTTTGGCAGCCAAGCTGCTTGCTGGGGCTGCTGCTTTCCTCTCTGGGACACTTTCCTGAAAAAGACCATGGTGGCAGGGAAAAAACCATCCCCCCTCAACAATGTCTGCCAAAACAGGAAGCAGAAGCAGAGGGGCCGCCTCGATGGGCAAGCCCATGTTCTCCGGTCTCTGGAAAACACTGACTGATCTCTGGCAGCGTGCAACTGAGCTGGGCGGAGGGTTCCCCTCTGGGATTGCCTCAGGGTTGGGTCCCCTCGCTATTTGACAATTGGTGGTCAGAAACAACCATTGTCATGGGACAGAAAAGCCCGGTGCCAGGTCAGCCTAGAAATCACTGGAAACATGAAACAGTGCAAGATTTGGCACTGAAGTGCAGTAACTCTCTCTGTGCTTCCTCACCTCCTCCAATGGCAATGAGAAGGGGAGAGGCAAGGTTTGCCATCTGCCATTACAGCCAGTTTTGGGGCAGCTCGGTGCAGCTGGAGGTGAGCTTGATGCTGTATCCAATGACCCTTTCATGCAAGAGGTAAAAGGACGTGGTTCCTGAGAGGCACCAGGGAGCCTGGTGTAGCCTGCAGTTACACACACACAGCTCTGGGTATGGCTGGGCAGGCAGTATTCATGGCTGTCTGAAAACAGAGGATGTTGTTCTGAATTCAGAGAGGACCCTGGGGCTGGTTACAGCCTCAGTTACATGATCTCTGCAGGACACAGGGGTGTCTGTCCCCACACATGCTGTGAATTTGCAGTGGGAAGGGGCTCAGTGGCACATGTCTCAGGCCCACAGAAACCTCTCTTTAAATATTCAGGTGGTCTTTTGCATTTGGCTCAGCAGCAGTACTACTGTTTTATGAGACCAGTGTCTCATCCCAGCTTAACACAGGAGGCCCTGACTGTAGGGGACTCCTGCAGCAAGCAATGTGGGAAGGCCCAAGGAAGGCTGATGCTCAGCTGGTGTTAGCAAATGTAGCTGCAAATCTGTGGGCATCCTTGGCTCTTTTCTTGGATAAACGTCTATACAGAATGGTTTATGTGGGATCCAAAGTAGATTCACATAGTGGGGTCTGTTCCTGGGCCTCATCTTTAGCTACTGTAAGTAAGTTCAGTGGGGCAGGGCAATTCTGTCAGCAGACAGGGGAACAAGAAACATCTTGTAATTGGGTCTTAAATTAAAAGCCTAGAGCTTAGGTGTCATTATTTGGGTGCCCTTATTTACCCAAAACAAACCTAACACTGCACTTTGACCTCCTGCTGATACACCAGCACAACATTGCTTGTCTGTGTAGCCTGATTTCTGAGACAGACATCTTGTATTTACCTACATAATATCGGGCAGTGGCTAACCAAGTTATACCGGGCTGCACATCTTCTAGTGCTACACAGGAATTCTTCTATGCTCTGTAACTACTCAGTGTATTGCACAGGGCTACACTAGTATTCTGTGTTTATAGTTTATGCTATCTAAGAAGCTATCTTAAGTCTGTAATTTTTCCTGCATGACATGCTTGTCTCTAAATTGGAGAGACTTGGATTTGATGGGTGGCCCACTCACTGTGTAGGGAATTAGTGGATAAAAGAGTTGTGGTCAATGGCTCAATGTCCAAGTGAAGAGCAGTGATGAGTGGCATTCCTCAGGGGTCAGTCTTGGGACCAGCACTATTTAACATCTTTCAGTGACATGGACAGAGGGATCAAGGCACTCTCAGCAAGTTTGCCGATGACACCAAGCTGTGTGGTGCTGTCAACACGCTGGAGGGAAGGGATGTGCTGTCCAGAGGGACCTGGACAGGCCCGGAGAGGTGGATCTGTGTGAACCTCATGAAGTTCACAAGGCCAAGTGCAAGGGTCGGGGCAATCCCAAGCACAAATACAGGCTGGTGATGAGGGGATTGAGAGCAGCCTTGTGGAAAAGGACCTGGGAATAGTAGCGGATGGAAAACTGATTATGAGCCAGCAGTGTGCACTCACAGCCCAAAAAGCCAACTGTATCCAGGGCTGCATCAAAATAAATGTGGCCAGCAGATCGAGGTGATTTTCCCCCTCTACTCCACCCTCATGAGACCCCACCTGGAGTACTGTGTCCAGCTCTGGGGCCCCCAACACAAGGACATGGACTTGTCGGAATGAGTCCAGAGGAGGCCAGGAAGATGATCAGGGGCTGAAGCACCTCCCTTACCTATGAGGACAGGCCGAGAGAATTGGGGTTGCTCAGCTGGGAGAAGGGAAGGCTCTGGGGAGACCTTGTAGTGGCCTCCCAGTACTTAAAGGGGACCTACAGGAAAGGTGGGGAGGGACTCTTTATGAGAGAGTGTAGTGATAGGATGAGGGGTAATGGTTTTAAACTGAAAGAAGGTAGATTTAGATTAGAGGTAAGGAAGAAATTCTTCCCTGTGAGGGTGGTGAGGCCCTGGCACAGGCTGCCCAGAGAAGCTGTGGCTGCCCCCTCCCTGGCAGTGTTCAAGGCCAGGCTGGACGGGGCTTTGGGCAACCTGGGCTAGTGGAAGGTGTCCCTGCCCATGGCAGGGGGGGTTGGAGCTAGATGGTCTTTAAGGTGCCTTTCAACTCAAACCATTGTAGGATTTTATGGTTCCATAATTTTGAGAAATCTGGGATTTTATGCTTAACTTCCATAATATATATGAAACATTTCTCAGCTGCAACGCACACCTAAAAACAAGATGTTCTTCAGGTAACTTAATTTTTCAGATGCTTCCTTAAATTTGAACAGCAAACTTGCATGGGATTGTTCACCTCTTCTGTATTGATCATCAGAGACTTTTTCACTAGCAGTCTTGATATTGAAATTTAGCTGGGCAGAAACATACAAAAGCAACAGTTCTCTACTAAAAAAAAAAAAAAAAGTTGTGAATCCTTTCCACTAGACAATGAAATATTTGTCTTTTCTGTAAAAATGAAGATACTATAAACAAGAGGTGTTTATAAGGAGATTTTTGAAGTGAAGTTTTATTTTCCTCTTTCACAATGCTGAAGTTCTGTTACCCTTCATTGCCAGCTAAAGGTGTGTCAAGAAGCAGATTGTTATGAGGGTAAAGGTTTTCTTCCTGGAATCCATTAATTCAATATGTTTATTCATTGAATGGTATTTGAAATTTTCATTCAAGCTTGTTTTAATCAGCTTTATTACCAGACAGGAGAACTATTAGTTTTCCTGTGGGATTTTCCATGAGCTTAACTCATTTGTCCTAAGCAATTTCAGCTGTGCATGTTTCAGTGATAGAAAAGCAGCAGGTCTGGTTCAGGTGGCTGCCAGCAGCTCTTTGGGTGAGTAAATGCCATTGTTATCTTCTGTGGGGGATTTGGGAACTGTCTCCTGGAGCTGGTGGCACACAGAAACTCAAGTACAGATGCCTGAAGTAGAGTTTGAGAGAATCAGAAAATGCTCTCAGTGTGAGGTTGGGCTGGAAAACCAGGGACAGGTAATGTCTAGTAGCTGTTCCATGTGGGGTGAGGTGTGCAGCAGCTTGGGAGGGGGGATGGAGAAGGATGCCACTGTGGTGGCTGATCACCCTGTAGGGCTGATGGAGGCACATGAAGGAGCATGTAATGGGGGATGTGTTTGCTGTGCCCTGAGCTACTCATACCTGGTTGCTTCACAACTCCTGTTCACAGAACTACCTCTTTTATTTCTAGTCACTGTGGGGTATTTTGATAGAAGTGAAGGCATGTGCAAACAGGGTAACAGAGGAGAATTTGGGGCCCTTGTTAAACTGTGGGGTAAAAGACCAAGAGGTCGTGCCAGCCACACTTATCTGGCGCTCTCCAGAAGTTTATAAAGCTCAGGGTCAGCAAAAGGGCCGAAAGTTTGAGTTCTGATGACTGACTCAGATTTGCAGGCCAGAGCAATGGCAGCTAGGTCATGAGGGGACTCAGCTCCTGTGCCTGAGTGGAGGGACATGTCATGTCAGTAAGCTGTGGAATGGGAAGCTGACTCAAAAGGCACTGTTGCTGCTCAGCAGCTGAGGCATAGCAGCTGGTAACTGAGAGGTCTAGAGGAAATGGATCCAGCTCTCAAGACTGTTGTGCATTTTAACTCAGACCACCTGGGTCATAAAAGGGTTGCTTGGATGATGTGCTCACCAAAATGTTATTTCTGATTGATTGAGGTGTCTTCCTCTCCAGTATTCATGACTGCAAGTAATGGAAATAAGAGCTCTTTTCCTCCATCAGTGACCAGGCTCAGAAGAGCTGTGATGATATACCCAGACATTGGCTTTATAGCATAGGAACAGGGTGGTTGTGTATGTCGGGAACAGAGCATGGCAAATGGGAAGTGATGAGGGGACCTGAGTTCTCTGTGCAGATTGTGTCATGCAATACTAACCACTGAGGGGAAAGTTCCTGCAGCAAGTGACGACTACTTCATGTAAAAGACATAAATAAGTAACGGTGAGCAGAGATGGAGGACCCAGGACTTCTCCCAAACAATACCCAAAATCACTAGGATGAAGTTTTCCTTCCTCTTGCAGTTTCTCTATGTGTCAATGAACTGGGAACCTCCTAGGTTGCAGCTAACTGGACTTCTTCTAGATGTCCTAGGGCCCAACTTCAGCGGGTGAGTGAGACACAAGTCTGAAGCCTTGCAGGCAAATATGACTGTTGTTTCTAGCCAGTCTGAAACACATCCTGCGAGATGACAGAATATAACCTCTCATTTTAACTCTTATTTCATGAACTACTTCCCTGGTCCAACTTTGTTTTTATTTGTGCCCCACAACCCTTGATAATTATGCATTTGCAATGAATCCTTTGTCTGTAGACATGTGTTAAGTTATATGGTTTTAAGTACAACATCCCTTGGCTTTCAAAATGGTCATAGTAACACACCAAGGGACAGATTTCTGCTGTCTTTGAAGCCTACTCATGGCCTTCTCTAAAGAACTTCTTGTGCAGGTTATGTTCTGTGGTAGGTGAGAATCAGACTCTTCCCTCACGTCTGTGATAACTCAGTCTGAAGTTTAAAGGGAACGATCAAGTTGGCCAATTCTAGTAATATCTTACTGGAAAAAAGGAACACCCAACTCAACACTTTAATGTCAAACCATATTGAGTATTTTTAAAGTATTGGACTCACCCAAACTGGTGTTCTCAGATCCAAAGAGTTTCCTTTCTCCTGCAAAATCCTATGTCCTTTCCAACATGGACCCTGTTGCCATAGGCAAAAGCCTGCCCTTGTGCTGAGAAGAGTGATCTACTCAGGCTTTGCTGAATCTAGATGTGAAAGGTAGCAGGATGACTTTCACCAACCATGTTCAGCAGCAACAGCCACTGCAGCAGTGTATCTTCATCTTCCATAATTCTGGCTCCTTTCTCTTTCTCCCCAAAGGGTGAATAGATGTTTTTACCCAGGTCTATTCGAGGGAGGTGAGTGTTGGAGATTTGACCTGCAGCAAAGCAGTGATTTGGTAATCTTGAAAAGTGTGAACCCCTTTTGAGAACTTTGCTACCAGCAATACAAACCTCATATGGTGATAGTTCTGCCCTCTTCAGCCACATCTGAACTGATCTAAATATACAGTGCCTTCCTTTGGTTTCTACTGACATCAAAAATTCTATATGCCTGAGTAATGAACCAGGAATTGAAGTCTGTCAGGAATGTCCTAAATCTTCCTCAAAGGAAAGGCTTGTATGCAGGCATGGTCTGCATCCCCACCCTGATATTTCTGCTTGAGGAGTGGTCCATAGCTGAGGCTGATGACATCTTTGCCATGATATTTCTGGTGGAGGAGGCATCCATCTCTGAGGCCACTCTGGTAACTCTCCCCCTGATATTTGTGTGAGGGAGGTGTACATTTTTGAGGTTGCTCTGCCACTCTCCACCTGACATGGAGGCTGGAGGAGGGGTACACATTGAAGGTGTCTGGCTGGGCCCAGTTGTCCCTGACATGTTAAGAGGGCAGGAGAGATCATCTGCTGGAAGAGAGGTCCCCTTGTCCTGCCAGCCCTTCCCAGTTTGCTATCCCTGGACCTTCAACCAAATGGTTTCATAGCCTGGGACAAATTGCCCTCCCCCATGAAATGGAGGTAGTGATATTGTCCTTGTTTGAGCTGTTTGCAACCTGATGGGCATCCTCAACATCTGCCATGTGGTGACTTAGGGAGGAGCAGTGGGCACTAAGGGAAGGGTGTAGCTTTTTCCCCTTCACCTGAAGGAAACTCAAAATGCTTTTTCCTGGTGTAGATGTCCAGTCATCTCAGCACAACTCGCTTCAGAGGAGTGGGAACTCGTGCTTCCCGCCACCTGCTCCCGTTGGGAAACAGGGCACATTGTGGGGCCACAGCACCAGGTCTGCGACAGGGCTGAACAAGGCACTCAGAGTGGATCTGTAAGAGCTCTGTGCTGGGGCAATTGGAGGGGGTCACATCTGCCTGTACTACAGATGTTTTGGGAAGGAACACTGCTGCTTTGGAGAAACCTCAGAGATCCTCTGACAGAAAAGCACTGTTGTTTTTATCACCCTATTTTTGAGGTACTCTGGCACTTGCTACCATAGTTCTTTATTTTTCTCAGCTTACTCTTGCTTCTTTATATAACACTGCTTCTCTGTTTACAGCTTCCTAAATGCCCTTGGGGGCGACAGCATGAACACACAAGGACCAGCTCTCTGTAAAGCTGGACATGTGCATGTGTGTGTGCTTGCAAGATGCAGGCTGTTTTTCTCACAGTGCTCTGGCACTGAAAAGGGGTCACTAAGATGGGACTGCTTTTGACCTGGATGCCCTCAGAGGTCAGCACAGCCAAGGGCTGAGGGAAGGCAAATGGGAACTGCCTCACCAGCTAAACTACAACAAATCATGCAAGAAGCCACATCCTGGGCAGCTTTGGACATATGTGCTCTTTGTGACGTGGCTTGGTGCTCCCAGATGTGATAGCACAGCTGTGCTGCACAGCACGGGGCGGGGTTGCCTGTCTCCTGGTCTTGTTGCTCCTGCTCTGCAGCATCAGGTCTTGAATACAAAACCAAGCTTGAGATTGACACTTACACTGGTCTGCCTGTAAGTCAAGTGCTCCTCAACAGCCACTGCAAAACAAGCCTTGCCAGCTGAGCCCTAGCACTGCCAAAACCGCTCTGCGGCAGCCAGCACTGCTTCAGCCCTGTCGGCAGAGCAGCCTGAGTACCCGCTGCCCATTGGTGCGGGAGAAATGTGCCCATCCGTGTTTAAAAACCAGGGCCAGGGCATGCCTGTCCTCACTAGCACTCAGCTCAGAGGTCCTCCCCAGACACTGATGGCTGTGCTTGGGCTGGCACACAGCTTGTGTGCAGGGGATGACAGACCTAATTTTAGATCAGGGAATGAAACACTGATCCCAAAGGTCACTGGATGGGACCAAATCCCAGCTGGCCCTCATAATGGAGTTTAGACCTGGTGGGACTAATCAGGATGTCTTTTCACTGCAGTTTTTTTCCCCCAAGCCAGGCACCTCCCCAGCTCCAGGACTCACTGCCTTGGGGCATCTCCTTCTGACCAGCAGGAAAGGCTGCCCACAAACTCCCCATCACCACATGGTGGAAAGTACTGGGGAAGAACATGTGGGAAACTGCAAAAGCAGTACTTCTTTTTGAAGTCTTGAAAACAAGACACCAGGAAGTTGTTCTGTTTTGAACTTCCTTTTGGGTCCTCAAGGTTTACCTATTGCTGTTCCCGGGCTCTCTCCTGCTGGGTTATCCCTGTGTGTCCAACCAAACTCAGGCTTGCTGAGTGTCACAGAGGGAAGTTTCCGGGGGAAATCCAAGTGGCTGTGAGGACTCAATAGCCTCTGTTTCAAAACCTCTGACTCAGTAAGGAACTCAGCACTTATCCTGCACTGTTGAAATCAACAGAGTTGTTGCTATCAAATTTACTGGCAGTAGAGAGGCTCTTCATCTCTTTGTAAATAGTGGCATGTTCCTAAGTAAGATTTACAGATCTCCCAAGGACTGAAGTTCCCACTGACCTTGCAGTAAAATATTCCTCTTTCCTCAACAAACATCTTAGGAATTCTGCTGGCTTTTCAGGATGATAACCTTTTTCTTCACCTCTCCCTGGCCTGGCAGAGCCTGCACTGCTGGGCAGGGGAAGGTGCTTTGTACATATTTGCTCTCCTGGGAGCTGTCCCAATAGCAACAGCAGCAATTCCTAAACGATTCCAGCAACAGATGAGATTGATGTAGTATTTCTAACATCCGCTTCATAAGACAGAGGAAAAGCTCTCAAGTGAGTAAAGATGAGTGATGGATATGAAAGCAATGCCTATGTAATAGCGGTATTTTGGATGCAGTGTTTAAAGGTAAGTCCTGAGTATGCACTTTTAACTCCTTCAGGCTTCTATCTACCTGCATTAGGAAGAAGCAGCTTCACTAATAAGAGGTTGAAAAGGCTGTTACCTATAGTATTAAAGGTGGGGTTTTTTTAGCTGTGGAAAATAATATTCCTTTACGGATTCTATTTGGTATACCCCATGCAAGCATTTTCCCAGAAATAGAGCTGTAACATCAACAATGTGATTAATTTTTAATGTCATTGCTAAAACAATGGCATCTAAATCCACAGACCAAGGCCCAAGGTTAGCTAATTGTGGAGATGTAGCAGTTGTTGTTTGCAGTAGGTTGAGAATAACTCTGGGAAATTGAACAATATTGTTGTGAGTTTTGCTTCCTGCCTGTAAGCAGTTTTGTTAAGATTTTTCTCTGCTCTGGATGTTTGATAGAGCAAAACCAGGCATCCATTCAAGTATTTCTGCCCTGTTGCAAGCCAAATAAATCCTTTTTTTTTTTTTTTTTTTTTTTTTTTTTTTTTTTTTTTTTAACTAATTCACTTAGAAGAGACAACCTTGAGCTGTTTCAGTATCTTACCACTTGCGAAAGGCATTTTGATGGAAATGAGGAATCCCAGGCCCAAGGGTCGGGGCCAAAAGTAAAGGAAATAGTGTGTTCAAGTTCAGCAGTCTCCCAGAGAGCAGTGCTGAAACGTCGCATGTGGGGGTCCACAATGGGGGCTCCTGTGAGGTGCTCTCTTGCCATGGCATATGTAGCCTTCACCACAACACCGAGTGCTGCTCTGCCAAGGGCATGCCCGCCCTGGGAGGGTGATACAGCTGCTCCAAGATCCTGGCCAGCACTGCAAGCACAGGATCCTCTCAAGGGTGGCTTTTTTCCTTGCACAGAATAATCAGGTTGACATTTAGACCACAACTTGGTACAATCCCATGGATCTGTCTTGGGGGTGTATGTGTGAACTAGATGATCCTTAAGGTCCCTTCCAACATAAACCATTCTATGATTCTTTTTTTATGTGCTGGGGCTGAATTGAGTTTTGTGCTGTTTGGTAGTGAAGAAAAGTGCAAAGGTCACATGGTTAACAAAAAAGGAAAAAAGAGTTGTTTTTTGAGATAGTTGCACATGTGATGCCACAAGACTGCACATCCACTCTTAGGGCTAGAGGCACTCCCAAGATAGGTGGGGATGCAGGACCAGGGCTATGTGGGTGCCTCCTGTCCCGGGGACATCATCTCCCGCTGGGCTGCAGACTAAGTCAGGAGCAGGATATGTATGGAGTGAGCAGCACAAACTATTTCTCTGTGCTCCCCCTCCCTGCACCTCACTGTTTCCCCTTTGCCCCTCTCCCTATGCCACCAGGACCCAGTTCATCAGATCAAAAAAGAGGTCTCCTGAGACAACACAGTGTCTTGTGCATCCTTCAGCTGCCACAAGCAATCGTGCTTCCAAATAACAGCTCCTCCGTGAGCTTGCTGGGAGAACTGTTCACCACAGGCAAATCGAGCCTGACCCTTTGGGTTGTTGTCTCCTTGATAGCAGTACACACGTCATCCCAGGGAACAGTCTTTGTTTCGGAGTGTGACTAATGGCTGCTTCGCAAGAACACGTGCAGGGTGGATTCAGCCTTGAGATCACTGAGGGAAAGAGGCACTGTGGGCTTTTGGTAGTGCTTTGGAGGGCTCAAGGCCCGTTTGTTTAAAGGTCTCTCAATATGAAAGCATGTGTAACGCATTCTTGAGCTGTAATCAGGGCTGTGAGGGGGAGATGACGGTCCCCATGTGCAAGTGACATTCTTTTGGAGACAAAAGCCACCAGCTTTTTTGGCCTTGCTCCTCCTAATGAATCTCTGATGATTAATTCTATGCTTTCCTCTTATCTACTGAATGAGCTTTTGTTTGTAGCAGAAATATTTTTTCCTGAGTTATGGAAAAAGTATTGTAAAGTTGTGAGTTTGCTCACTCAGGAAATGATCCCCAACATTTTGTGCCTTGTTCAGGATGACAGGCATTTGTGATTACTTCGATTTTCTTTAATTTCAGTTCTGGGATTACCTGTGATGAGTATCACCAGAAAGCATCACTTAATATGTGCATGTCAAAGCAAGAGAAACTCCCTGGTCTTGTTATTGCTGCTGGCACTGTGGGCCACTGAAGATGCAGCTCCTCATTGTAGGTTGGCATCTTAAAGCAAAAGAAACCCCTGGGGCTGGTTATGGCCTCACGGTCCCTCACATCCCTCTAGCCCTAGAGAGCCACAGCATCAGTGTCACCATGTGTTATCAGCCTGGTGGCTCAGGTCACCAAGGCGCTCCTGCTCTGGTGTCTGCGGTCATGCAGCACTGCTGAAAGGGACGCAGCACGTCTGTCCCCATCACAGAGCAGGACCAGCCATGCCGGCACATCTCCTGCAGCTATGTGCCTGGCATGCTGCTAAATGCCACTGATGGTACAGACACCACGCTGTCCACAGTGCTTCAGCCCCGTCAGCACTAGTGGTGGCTTTGCTGCATCTAACTTGCATCTACTTGCTCTAGCAGAATCTTGTTTCTCTATGCCTGACCCTCACAGAAAATAGAGAGGAGCTTATTCCTTCCCTTTTACTGCAATTTTTTAACTGACTGGAAGACAATTATTGTGTCTGTGCTCTGTGCCTTCCCTGGAAGTACTTTTTTAGTCTGTAGACAAAAAGGTTTAAGGCCACTGCTCTGCACTGGCAAATGTTAAGCAAACCTCTCTTTCTCTGTGGATGTAGTTTATGAGATTCTTCTGATTATCAGCATCTTTCTCTTAGATGCAGTT
>NW_020799101.1:11605664-11720232 GCF_003259725.1 Athene cunicularia
CTTTCTATGCCTTTTGGTTTTTTTTTTTTTTTTTTTTTTTTTTTTTTTTTTTTTATACTTGTGTATCACTGCTCACAAAAAAAGCAGTTCTGTCTCGCCTGATGCTAGTGTCCCCACAGTCCTGGAAACCAAGGCATAACCCTGCATCCTGTAACGAAGCCCATTATGAAGGTTGTTATGGGGCTCAGGCTACAGAGCTACTTGTGCTGCCAGGCACAATTTCATGCCTGGTCAAACATAAACTATGCCTGGTCAGACATCTTGGGACTTAAGTGCTCATCTTTGATCTGCCATTCACTTTTTCTGTCTCATTTAGCAAGAGGTTGCAGCTGACCGAGAAAGCTTTACACAGGCATTTTGAGAATCTCACTTTAGTAGTATCTAGATGGCAAAAATACTACAGCAGCCTTTTTCTGGAGGTTTCACTGCTTTACATGTTACATTTGAATGACTCGATACAAATTTAGAAACGTAAATGGAGAGTGCTACATTTGAATGGTATTAGAGCTGCTTTGCCGTGCTCTGTGTGACAGGGATGAATACAGGGAGGCAAAGTTCATGTTTGCTCAGTGTCCTCAGGTTAGTTATGTGGCTGTAGGACTAGATAAAGTTCTTGTATTCTTTAAAAGTTAATGTTAATCCACTTTTGCCACACGTTAATTTACATCAATCTTTACCTTTTCCCAATACTGTCTTATTGTAATAGTGACTGGTTTAAACATGCTATCTCCAATAAATGCTCTGGCAACCTGACCGATCTCTTGAATGGGTTTTATGGGAGACATGGCCAATCCCAGTGCTAATATCATGTCATCATTAGCAGTATTACATAGAAATGTCCTAAAGGGATGGAAGTGCACAGTGATGCTGAGCAGAGTACTCCTGTATCTGCCCAGTGCTTGGAGAACCAAATTAACTGGCTTTGGTGCAGTAAATTCAGCCACAACAAGATTTCATGGAGAAATACACAAAATGCAGAAGAAAAATGTTTGCTAAACACTGGTACTTTGGAGAACTGTGATATATAACTACCAAAGTAGTTATGACTAAAACTAATACAGCTTTACTTTTCAGCCACCTGAGTTGCATCTTGGTGTCTTCTCTTCCCAGCTGTGTTTGCTGGGTGGTGTCAAGCCACATTGCCCAGCTCATAAAGTGGATGTAATACTGCAATCCACTTCTCAGTGAATATCCTTAATATTTTAACCCAGCTGAGAGCTCCTTGATGAAAGGTACCACACAGCAGGGAGCTAAACATTATTGTGCTGCTGCATTTAAAGGCTTTTCTGGAATATTTTAACTGATTGATTAGGATTCTCAGCTCAGGGATAGCCTCTTGTGCTTTCACTGCAATGTCTTGGTGTTGTTTCTTTCTTGCTAGGAGTGAGCTGTTTTTCTGTATCTTCCTTACAGGAAAGGACAATTTCACCAAGCGAAATTGCCGAAACAATGGCACCTGAAGGCCAGTCTCAGAGGCAAACCCCAGCCCAATGGCCACCCTGGCTGCAGGCACTGCTCCCTTGGACAGAGAGTACTGGAAACACTGTTATTTACCCCAATCCAGAAACCAACAGTATTGTGAAACAACAGAGACCTCTGAAACAAAAAAAATTCTGTCACCACCCACACAGTGCTGTGAGCTGTGCCAGATTCCACCCCCCCTCCCCAAAATGCAGCATTTACCCTTGAGAAGCTAAATCTGGAGTGAGTTTGGCTCTTGCATGTAGTTGGATACTTCTGAGAAAGCATTATTCGCCAGAGGATGTATCTGCACTTGGTAGCTTGGGCCCTCCAGGGTCAAAGTGAGCTGTGTCTCCCAGTGGGGAATGTAACTGTGTGCTGGGGTAGAAATAGGACTGATTGTGGAAACAACAGAGGGAATTAATAGCGTAATAAGTGAGCTCCTTGGCACTTTCCTACAAGAGCAACATATTCCACAATAATAGCCCTGGGAATTTCTCTTCTTCTCTTTTATTGGAATGTGAAATATCGTCCTAATGAACACTGGGTGTTTCACAGAAGATGGCTGGATGGTAGCAGCTTGTTTTGGAGAGTGCAGCCCTTCCTCTCTCCTTGCTGAGGTGTCTCCAAGATCTGCTCTTGCATCCCAGACTGAGCATCCTTCTGCCCAAGGGGGACCCCTGGTCCCCACCTGCCCTGAAGTTCCCTCTCTACTTGCATGGCTATTGGGGCAGGACAAGGACTGAACCATAGTCTTGCCCTAATGGGGTTAACCTTAAACTGCTTTGCTCAAGAGCAAGCAGCAAGGGAGCAGCAGCTCCCAGAGGAAGCAGGCTGTGCTTTTGCCACTGGCTTACAGGATGCCAGGCTGCAGGATCCAAATGTCCCAAGAGAGGCTGTGACAAAAGACAGGTCATCATGCCCAGCTTTCCTCCATGGCTTCAGGGTAGCAGCTTGCTTTTGTTAGAAAACGGAAGCTAAGTGCCTTATTTAATCCCAGGTCCAGGCAGCTGGAGCCTGAGGAAAGGCAGCTGCTTTGTGGAGAGACTGCCAGTAAAATAATAAGATTGAAAACTGAGTGTACATTCAATGCACTTGGGAAAATTTCTGTGCTGCAGATTCCTTGCATGAGGTGCTTGGATCAGAGGTGCATACAGGGCAGAGGGAAATTTCTGATGCACAAAAATTCCTGCTGAAGCTTTAGTGCCTCAAATCCTGCACTCCTCTGAAAATCCAGTCTTACGTGTCTCAGACTGAGGGTACAAAAGTTGAAAGTCCTTTTTATCTCCCCCACTTAGTGCTTTTGACATTAAATGTAAATCTCTCAGTGCTGACACCCCTCCCCTCTGCTTGGGGTGGGGGATGTAGCTCACACACCCATGAAGGGTATTATCCAGGGCTCTGTGCTTGCACCACATCCCTGGGACAGGGAAGGGAAGCTCCGAAGTGTTGCTGACCTCTGCACACCTAACAGGAGATGCGGAAGATATTTTACTTTTCCTTCTCCATACAGAGAATCACTGAGCTGAGTATTTGCAGCACTTGTCATGAACTGTATTGAAGAATGATGCAGGGCAGAAAATTCCTCCCAGGATTTCCTGCCTCAGGCTCTTAATTTATACCTGATATTTCAAAGCCATCTTTAGAAAAATACATCATCTTGACTGAGGAGGTAGCAAGTCAACATTTGAAAACTTTTCGTATGGTGATTGTGAATTAAAGATGCATTTTGTATTTCTTATCCATCAGAACAGCTCCTTGGCCTGTCACCAGCATCTGCTGCTCACCTGGACTGGTGCAAACTGAAGCAAAGGAAATGAAAGAGTCTCACTACTGGTGCTCTATGCTCTGCAGCAGACAAATTAGTGTTCAAGGCTATGTCATGTCCACATTTATCACATTAATTGATAGGTCATAAACATGTCTCTGCACAGAGTCTTGGATTAATTTCTGCAGAGGGCAACCTAAAGGATAAATCTGATTAAATAGAATCAGATTTGTATGGCTGTAGGCTGCTGGATGTCTCTTTTAGTCTCCCCTGCAGATGCTGGATATAATGCTTTGGATCCCTCATGGAGTTAAACCAGTGGTGTTCCATGACCATCAATGAGGTGATGCTGGTTTACATCAGATGAGGATCCAATCTGCATCACTGTGCCTGTTCACCTCACATTATGTTTCATACTGCACTCAGATAGTACCAGATTTGTTAAAATACATTTGAACATACAAGAAAATGGACTAGGGGCGTTGTGGCCCTTTTCCCCAGGGGAAGGAGGACTTGGAGCCTCCCTTCACATGGCCCACACAGAGAGGCTGTGGTGGCATGAACAGGTGTTCAGTCCAACAGGAGTTTTTCAAGGCAGCCCACGAGTGAGGAAAATCTGCTGAAACACTAGAAGGGTCACAGGGTCCATCCTGGAGTGCAGAGTGGTCCATGTGCTGTGTGTCCCAGCTGTGGGGTTTGGTTTTCCTCCTCAGACAGGTAGTGGTTTGTGGCATCAGGTCACAATGTCACCAGCCTTGTGTCATGCCAGCTTGGCCAGCTGGTTCATAGGGGAGGAGATAAGATTTGGGTACTACCACATCCCTGCCCAAGCTCTGCCCCTTGGTTGCTCAGGGACACTAATTATGAAGAAGGCTCTTGCTCTGCTGCTGTATAATTATACAACACACAATACAAGCCTTAAAATAGCTCAAAGTGAACTCCTTTTGTTTTTCTCCTGTTCTCTGGAAAGAGACTCAATCTTGGACCAAACAACAGAGCAGCCTCCTAGCAATAAAATCTATATTGGAGACAGGGTGGACGTGGTGTCTGGGCTGGAGTTCCTGCCCAGGAGCTCTTGCAGGAGGTTAGTGTCTTGGCTCATCTGTTGCCTTTGGTTTCTGAACTTGGAGTAGCAAGTTCAGAAAACTACTCCTTTTCCCATGGCAGTGAAAGAGTTGTGTCTGCAGAGGAGAGAGGTGGGGTAGCAGATTTTGGATCACACCATAGAGGCAGCATAGGAGGAGGGAGGATGCTGGCTGCTGTTTTGGTTGTTTTAGAAGCAGCTGATGATCACTGGGACATCAATTTCAGCGAAGAGTGTGCTTCCCTCCCCACCATCAGGGCTCTCCAACGCACGGTAGACTTGCCGAAAAATTGCTGCTCTCCTGGTGTGCCCCAGCCCCCGGAGTGCGAGGACCGCCAGGACGTGCTCCTTCCTGCAGAAACCAAACAAGAACTTGCTCAGTCCTGGCAAGCAAAACAGCCCAGAGGCAACCAACCAACAACCATGCTGGAGATGGAGTGCGGCTATGGCAAAGTGCCAGGGAAAGTCCCTCACTGCGCTGGAGGATCGCGGGGGTCTGCAGCCTCTGGAGGTACGGAGCCAGCGAGCATCAGCTCCTACCACCCTGCACTGGTGGGACTGGTGGGACCTCCTGCTGTTGCTGCTTTGGGGAATTTCCTCCTTCTTCTTCACACACGTGACGTCTTTTGCAAGTTTTCCTGAGAGGCTGCAGAACTTTTATTTAATGATTATTTTGAGCTGAGTAATGGAAGTGCTAATATTTAGGAAGCTGACAGGCACTAATTAGATTAGAGCTAGGAAAGCCAACTTGGAAACATACCCTGTTCCAGTAATCTTGATATATACAAATTCAGCAACGTCTCCAAGAGCTCAGGGGAAGAATTAACAGAGACCTGAACAGGAAGCAATGCAGGTCCAGTAGGTTCCACCTAGTTTTCCAAACTTAATTGTGAAAAATAACATTACTCAATAATGGAAAGCCAGGAAATAGATGAACCGAGAGGATGAGCCTTAAAATCTGGCTTGGGTCTAAGGCTAATGATGAAAAAGTACTACAAATTACAGCCTTGTAAATGTCTTTTCTGCCTGGAAAATTGTTTTCAAATAGCTAAGCCTGACTAACCATTAGTTACCTCCCCCATCCTTCCCAGAACAGGCACTGCCTCCTTCATCAGCTTATTCTGGCCAGTGGGGTTAAGGCTTTTCTTTTTGTAGGATAGGTAGGTTCACCTAGGAAATCATTCAGGAACAATTATTCTTTTTCAAGTCCATGTTTGAATTTCCCCACACAGATAAGCCCAAAGCATATCTGACCCACTCAAATATACTTATGAAAAATTTTGAGCCTCAGTTTCGGGGAGAGGAAAATATTTAATGTCATTTTTTTCTGTATATTTGAGGGTAAACGTCAGTGTTCTGAGCAATTTGTTCTAGTTATGGTTTGTTTTGATTGTATAAATGTTATCCAGCAGGAACTGTGTAACCCAGTGCAAAAACCTTTGGTCTTTTTCTGAAATGACTCTAATGAAATGGATTTTTTTTGCAAGCTGTACTACTGATAGTCCTTCTCAACAGCTGGTAGAAGAGCTGTAGAAGAGGAGGTAACTTCTGCTATGCAGCTGCTTAGCTATGCACAGAGCTAGTCACTTTGTTTACTTTTTCACTAGCCATAAATTTTGCAGATGCTGCTTTAGAACAGCAGATGGAAAGTATAAAAGAAAGAATTTGTAATTTATTCCAAAATTTAGTGGAATGTCTGCTGCACTTTGAAGTCTGAGCCTGGAAACAGGACATAAACTATTTGCTCCAAAGTTAGAGCCTGAAAATTGGCAAGCTGGGCTAATAATAGTGATGCACTGAAAACCAGCCTGGAACTTTACAGTGAAACAAGGTTAATTTTGAGCAATACAATGGTGTCCAGTGATGGGATGCATGGGAGTGGTTCAAAGCTGCACCAGGGGAGGTTTAGACTTGACATTAGGAAGCATTTCTTTACCAAGAGGATGATCAAACACTGGAACAGGCTTCTTTGAGAGGTGGTCGATGCCCCAAGCCTGTCAGTGTTTAAGAAGCATTTGGACAATGCCCTTAATAACATGCTTTAACTTGGTCAGCCCTGGAGTGGTCAGGCAGTTGGGCCAGATGATCACTGTAGGTCCTTTCCAACTGGAATGTTCTTTCTGTTCTATTCTATTCTATTCTATTCTATTCTATTCTATTCTATTCTATTCTATTCTATTCTATTCTATTCTATTCTATTCTATTCTATTCTTAATGTGTGCATTATAAGATCCAGTGGTCGGGGGAAAAAGAGAAAGGATACAGTCATAAAGAAAGCAAAATAAGGTGGGATTCCCCCTGTTGCTGGCACCTTGACCTCTAACATGTGGCTACCAGCAGAGAAGAGAACCTGAAGAGCTTGACCAAAGCACAGGGGGAGCTGGTGCTGTTTGGGATGGAGCCCAGTAGTTCTGGCGTCTGATGTTTTATGTACCTGATATCTGGATAATCCTGACACAGCAACTTGACGTGTTCCTTGATCTTGTCTGTTTTCTTCTCCCCAATGATATTGGCAATATGGTGTATGGCGGGAAGGAGCCAGTCGGAGTCAGAGCCCTGTGAACGAGGAGGCATATGGGGACCTCAGGGGGTAGCACAGAGCACAGCAGTGGGTTGCTTCCACTGGTGTAGGACAGTCAGTACTGCTGCAGGCAGGGCAGGCTGCCCTGGGGTGGGCAGCGTGCTGCTGGGGGGTCAGCTGAGTGCTGGCCAAGGTGGGGCTGGGTGTCAACGGCCAGGCACCCCCGGGAGCTCTGCTGGGGCCTGACTCTTCACTCCCCGATGCTCATGAGCACCCTGGTGAGCCAGACCTGGAGCAGGCATTGCGGCTCTGGTCAGGCAGCAGAGGATGACAGACTTCACCTCCTGGTGCCTAATAGTTTTGTGTGTCTTTTCTCTGAGGGAGATCTGCCTCAAAGGGATGTAGTGCTTCGGACACTTGACTTTTTGCAAAATACAATTAATTCAACTTTGGCTTCCCTGAAAATCCCAGGCTGATGTTGCCTAGTCACAAAACATGGAAACAGACACAGTTTTCTCCCCGTCACCTTCCTGTATGCAGACTGTGTGCCTAGATGGACCTTCTTGATGGATCCCTCTCCATGAGCTGTACCCAGGGCAGGAATCCTTTGGAGACAAGGTGCATCCCATGGCACAAGGGAGCAGGCCCAGGAGGAAGTTGCCACAGAATGAGTCTGATCCTGCAACATGTGAACCACCCTACACAACGCGCCCATGGGCCTGGGAGTGTGTTTGAACACCAGGTACTGCAGAGGCGCCAGCTGAGCAGGCAGAAGATAGTACTGCAGAATAGCTGCTGGGCTGGAAGTCCGCATCAGAAACCTGCAGTAACCACCTTGCTTGCTCTCTTTTAAGCACTTTTACATTTCTTGAGGCTTGCCCTCCTTGAAAGCCTGGGACCTCAGTCCATGGGAAGCCAAGCAGGGATACCACACCTCTGGGAACAGGGCAGCCAGGGGATGCCAGGAAGGAACCCACATACCTGATCAATGAGCGTATTATTAAGAATTCTGGCTTCCTGGTTCATCTTTTCACTCACTTGCTGCCGTGTCTCCTTGTTCATTTTCTGTCTGGGTTTGATGACCTGCACGATGTATTCCCTCACCACATATTTATGAACATCACGTAGAAGCTCCTGGTTAAAAAAAGCAAACCTCATGGTTTTTCTGTGGGTTCCATGCAAGGCCACAGCAGTGAGAGAGGGCAGGGGAAGCCCTTGAGTCTTTAGCAGCAGCCAAGGGCATAGAGGAGATACACAAAGGCAGCACACTGTCAACACATGCTCCCCAGGCCAGCTCTGCCAAAGGGAGCTGGTGCCTCACAGCCCCTAGCCCTGGCACAGAGCAATGGCAGTGCCTAAGGGAATGCCATGGAAATACGCCTCACCCTGAAATAGCCCACGATTTTGTGTTGGCAGTTTGGCTTCTTTGTAGCAAAGAAGGATATTTAGGATTGTTTTAGAAGTAGGTTTTGATGGTGCTTGCAGATTTTAAATATAGAGCTGTTGTCACCTACCCATTTATTTCACAGCTGCATAGATGTGAAAGGTGTATATAAGCCAGCAACTCATGGAATTATATGTTCAGTGGTAATGTTCACCAAAGCTTTTTGTTACTCTAAAGAAATCAGTTCCTGTATTTAAACTACAGAGAGAAAAGGTGTTGCTTGTTCTCATGTGGAAGTATGGTAATAGCTGAACTCAGCTGCATCAAGAGTCCCCACAGTTATAAATGCCCCCCCCGCTACTGGAGAGGAGTCTGCAGGTCAGAGCACAGCCTGCAAATTACAGTGGGACCCCCCCAGCATCACTGTGCCCAGGTGTGAGACCAGCTGCTTACCTGCCCCACGGGCTCCCTCAGGTGCTGCAGGTGCTCAGAGAACTGTGAGACTGCCAACATCAGCGAGTCCGGCCTTTCTGTCGCCAAAATCCAGTCCTTGGTCAGGATTTTCTTAAGCAGTGGCTGAAAAAAGACCAACTCACTGATGGCACTAGTAATATTCAGACTAGCTGATGCACTAGCCAAAGGCACCCAGCTGTATGCCTGCTTGGGAGGTTTGAACTGAAAAGCACAGAGCACCGACAGTGCACCCACTCTATGTGAAGACACACCAGGAATTAGGCACCAGCTACATGGAGCAGGCTGGGCTTCTCTCTCCACCCTAGGGAATTCAGGCCCACTTCTCCCCTTTCTGGGTAGGTGCCCCAGTACAGAGAGGAGAAGCATGACTCCCTGAGCGGGAGATGTTTTGGCATTAAAGGCTTACTTGGGACACCCCATTTCCTTGCTCTGTGCTGCCTTCTAATCCACCAGCTATATTTCTTCAGGTAAATAAATTTGTATCCCTACTGTATGGATGAAGAAACAGATGTGAATGTTACTCAGAAGAAACTCAGGCATGGCTAGAACAGACTGTGGCATGCAACGATGTATTACATGGGTTTCCACCAGCTATAGACATGACAAGTCACTTGGTAGAGAATCTGTTGGAAATTAGCCCAGTAATTAATCGGTCCTCCAGCCTCCTCCACAAGGAAATCAAACTCCTCTTGCTCACAGCACTTTCAGGGGGCTGTCTGTACTCCCTGCAGACCCATGTGTCTGCACAAGTCTCACTGGGATTTTCCTTCTGTGCATTGCTCTGATGTGGTGGTGGGAGAATAGCAGCTGGGAGCATCCCCAACTTGGTGCCTCACGGTCAGTGATGATGATGGCACTGTTTCTCATCTGCCCTTGGGTACAAGGTGCTCTGACCAAGTGTCCCCACTGGGCTGTTTCCCTTGTTGGGTCCCTAGAGCTAATGTGTCTCTATTACATAGAAGCACAGCAATATCTTCTAAAGGCTTCTGATGGCACCTGAAAGAGACTCCCCTAAGGGTCAAATTCAAAATATTCCTTCTCTGACACATCCCCCTTGTACTCTTCTCTTGGCTCTCAGAATCTCTGTCTTTAGACTCCTGGCAATCTCCTTCCCAATTCCCCCACTTATGCCCTCCTGCTGTGCTCCCAGCCTGCTGAAAAGCTGTTTAGAAACGCTCTGCTTTGGCTGCTTTCAGTTCTCACGGCATTTCTTCAGCTCTCTTGCTCAATGCCTTGGCTTGACTCCTTCCTTGCCTGCCCCTTAGGCTCCAAGACAAGCTCTGCAGTCACTGGAAAGTCCCCTTGGCCAGGCAGGCTTGGCTTAGGTTGAAGCAGTGTGTGACTGTCTTGGTTTCTTAAAGTTGGTGATTTAGAAAGTGAATTAGAATGAGTGAAAAGGAGTGAGACCAAAGGCTTAATTTCACCCATCTCTGGTGTTATATCAGCTAGGCCTAGGGGACCCCCAGCTGGCTGAGAGCAGAAAGTCCCTTCTACAGCACCTGGGAAGCACAAACTGCATTGCAGCATGTTGCGTTTTAGGTCCCTTAACACAAGTTAAGCTGATATCAGAACTTTATCAGCTGATACCAGAGCTTTAGCATCCTCATGCTGAAAGAATCAGTCTTTCTTCACCATGGAAACAGCCTGGAAAAATCACCTCTACCACAATGAATTCTGTCCTGTCTGAAGAGGTTAATAACACTGTGACAGCAAATCTACAAATAGGTAAGAGTAAATCAAAGTCCTGAAAAATTCAAATATTTTGATAGAAGAAAAAATGTCCCATTGGTGGTGTCCAGCTGACTTCCCCAGTGCTTCACTATGAATAATGTCCCCCCCACTGCATTGCCTGAGATGGTGGAAGCCTCTAAATACCCTTTTCTTTTGGTTGCCATTATACTAAAGAGCTTCACAAATGTATCATTGCTCATAGTGAAAAACTCCCAGGATGCTGGGTTGAGGAGGATTTATAGCAATATTAGTCATGATGCATTTTGGAAGGACCATAATGTCATGCGCTGCAAAATGAGGTCTAGTTGGCAAGACAAGGGAAGGGTAATGGCCCTCAGCTGCTGCGGTGGCCCTGCATATAGCCCTTATATTTAGGAAATAATGTGGCCAAGATCCTCTTACCTGTGTTTTTTTTCTTAATTTATTAAAAAAAATATTTTTGAAGTTCCTTGTCAGAGCTGCCAAAATCTTCTGCAGTTCTGCAGTGTTGACTTTAAACACTGTTTCTAACCCTGACCTAGAGAGAGAGAGAGACCACCAATGTGTAAATGTTAAAATGTAAACTATTGCACTGCCCTAAGCATTTAATCCAGATTGGTATCTTGGGCATTATTTTAAAATAAATTTGTGTACCTATCTAGTACTTCCTCTTGGAAACACTTAATGGGTCAAAGTAATGACTCTTTTTGCACAATCCTGTACACTGAAAATTAATCACAACTGGTAACTGTGTTTTAAAAATCACGTATTTCCTGATCAGGTGGGATGGTTCAACCATGCGGATCAGTTGCGTAGGCTGCTTACATTTTCTCTTGAGCGACACTTCTGCTAAATGATCTCCAGGTACCTGAGAGAGCACTGAGAGGCTTATGGGGTAAGAGAGAAGTAAATAATAAAGCCAGAGAAAGCAAAGCTGCTGACCCTACGTCCCCCAGAGCCCGGTGACTCACTCTAAGCAGCATCTATCAGCAGTGTCTGGGATGGTGAACTACGGAGGTGGAAACCTGTAAAATTTCCTAGGGACAGTATGTGCTTCTTCAAGGTTTCACACTAATGAGGAAGAAAACAGCTTCTGAGAGGTTAATGAAATCTGCAGCAGTGTGTGTGGGCTTTGGGGGCATTGCGAACTCCTGGCTTTCTTCTCACTTTCCATCCCTGCCCCACTCTAACATGCTCTGGGGGGAATTGAGGCAGCACTACCAAAATGCTAGTGATCCCTGAGCTTCTCTGGATGTGCCACATCCACTGCTGTGCCCACAGAGCACAGCGGGGTCCTGCCACTGTCCGGTAGTTAGCTTATATGTCTGAGGCTGCCCAGGCAGGACTAGAAAACACCTAACAGCATCCCTCTTGCTCCAGGCTGAGGGCTCAGGCCCAAAACTACTGCTGAACACCTGAAGTCTGTGTCCAGCATCCACAAAATCATGCTGTTAGGTCACCTACCTCTGCCTAGCAACTCGGCACCCCAGGCTGACAAATATTTAACTCAGATCAGGAATAAACCCAGCAGAGCCAATCCACCACCCAAACGCCTGCCAGCTCCTTCCCTGGGGCTGGCTTCTCCCTTCAACACCTCTCCAGTTTCCAGCAGAGAAGGGGAGAGCAACTTTCTGCAGGGGCAGGAGGAGGCAGAGAAAGGCAGCTAGCTCCTCGGTGAGGTTAGCTTTGCTGGAGAGACCGTGCCATCTAGAGACTTCCCGACGGTAGTGCTCACTGCGGCTGGAGCCGTCGGCTCCTGTGAGACAACACAACGCGAAATCCTCTGCATCTCCAAAATAATACTTGGCATACACCATCCCCGCGGCAGGCAGTGCCAGGCAGTGATGCAGCAGCATGGGCTGGAGATAGCAACCCAAGTTTTTTGGTGGCCAGACCCCAGGCATTATCCCTGTGTTAGTTGGCTGGGTTGGCCTCCAAAGCACCACAATCTGCATGGCAGGACGACCCCAGATGCTGAAGAGCCCCTGGGCCTGGGTGGGCCGTGTCCCTGCATGGCTACAGGCCGTCCCCTGGGGCAGGTGCTGTATGAACAGCCCCAGTTCCCTGTGGCACTGACACTGGAGGGTGCAGCCGCTGCAGGGTGGGAGGTGCAAGGTCATCATGTGCCACAGTACGGGGCAGACAGACCAGACCCTGGCACACACACTGACTGGCACCATCCTACTTAGGGGGAGAGCGCCCCTCTCCTGGAAGCCCTCTTTGATAGTCAGAGCTGATGGGCATACCTATTCATCAGAGGCCTTTGCAACACATGGCTTTAAATAACTAATTCATAACACATGCGAAGCCCTAGAAGTTCCTGCTGCCAGCAGTGATGGCAGGGGTTTATGTGCAGGTTGAATGCTTTCACAGAATTTCTTCCAGCCCAGTGCCAAAAGCAGCTCTCAGGCTGTGTTGCTGAGTTTATACTGCTAACCTCCAGAACAAAAAAATAAAAAAAAATCCTCCTCTGGGGCTGAAAAAGATGGGCTGTCAAAGAGTTTAAAGTTTTCACTCAAGCACCAGATCCATTCCCTCTCCTGTCTCTTCACCCTTGTGACTTTTATCTGCATCTCTTGGGGAACATACCCTGGTGAGGTGAGTATGGGCTGGAGGCTGAGCACCCAATGGAACCTCCCAGGGAGACCTTGAACTTTCCTCTCCAGACACTGCCACCCTCCTGGACCCCAGCAATGCGGTGGCTCAGCTCAGCTCAGAGCAGACTTACACCAGGTCACGGAAGCTGTTGATGTAGGCAGCGAAATAGGGCGCAAAGATGTGGCTGTCCTGGGCAGTGCTCCATGCCATGAACTCCTCCCCGAACCTGTGGGAGAAGACATACAGTTGACACTAACAGTGGGGGGATCAAGGATGGCTCATCTTCTACATACACTGTGATGTCAGGAGACACTGGTGGCTGGCCCAGTCTGTCCCTCTGTATGCTGACATGTTTTTTCCAGCTGTCGCAACATGCGTGTGCATTGGAGGGGAATAGATGGCAGATAATTATGGGTTTAGGTTGCTCTCGCCTGAGTGGGTATGCAGCACTTCTGGAGAGATGCCAGGGATCTTGGCATGCCAAAGCTCTGACTTTTTCCTCATGCTGAGGGATTACCTGTGGCCGTGGTAATCACACTCATCAGTCTGGTCCTTCGTTTCTCTGGCTTTTGGGCAATATAATATGTGATCTCCTAAATACGCAATGAAAGTATTTACCTCAGGTCTGATTTTACAATAGAAGATGAATAGAAACGGGGCAGCACACCTACATTTCCCCCTGTAACCTCACCATGGTGTGTTAGGTAGCTGTTTTCTGTGTAGCATAGCTTTTATGGTTTTGACAGCTGTTTTACAGGCAGGTCTGCACTGCTAACAGGAGGCTGTGTGCGCAGGTGGGTTTTGCCTGGTGGTCCCACTCTTTGTCAGGGTAAAGGAATCTGCTTGGGCTGGCCTCAGCTGCTTGCATCTCAGGTTTGTTTAAGAAAAAGATGAAGTTTCAGTGACCCTTTCATCTGGGAGTCATAGCTGCCCCAGCTTGCATTTTACACCAATTTTGTTAAAACAAACAAAAAAAAGAAAATATTTAAAAAGAGAATACCAAAAAAAGTTTTTAAAGAACAAAGAAAAAAGAAAAAATAAAGGGGAAAAAAACTGAGAAAAAAAGGGGAAAAAAAAATAAAAAGAAGGAACAGAACATCAGTATTGCATTTCTCCTCAAAAACCCAGATAGACTTCTAAACCAAATAGCTGGATTGAACTACCCTGCTCACTCAGGGTATGGAAGACAAGTGTAGATCTCTGGGCTATTAGAGATGAGGGTTTAGAAGGGAAAGCATTGACTTTAGCGCACTTTGGACACCTGCTATGCCCCAGGTTCATGATCTGAGAAAGCAACACTGGGGCTTCCCACCCTCACTCCTGCAAAAGTCTATTAGCAAACTCTACACTCAGCACCTGCCGGAGGTGGGAAACTTCAAAGGTTAATGAGAAATTATTTTTAGTCTCACTCGGAGTTGATTCATGCCAAACAGTTTTTCTCCTCTGCAGGTCGCTGCTTCAGCAGGCGGCCACAAACCCTCTGAAACACAGCCCTGCTGGAGGGCTCAGACAGCGTATTGCTGTGCTGGGACCCTCTGTGGGCCAAAAACCCTTGCTGGAACCTCCCCAAAGCATGTCACAGAGGCTGAGATCTGAGGCCATAAGTTGGGACTACCAAGCAGAAAAACATTATTTCAGCAAAGGTGTAGGGTCCTGTGTCTTTTGGACACTGGGTAAACTTTTTAAAGACTCATGAGGCAGCCCAGCTATATGTTTTGCCCATGTGTAATGGAGACGGTCCCATCAGCCAGTTCTTTGCCCATAGCCATAGGATGTAGGAGAAAACCCTCTCAGCAGGACTCACCCTGGTACACCTAGATGATGTTTTGGGCAAGCAGGCTCTGGGTCTGGGGGCTCCATAACTCCTGTTTGCATGTGGCTGCAGCTGCAGGTGACCAGCATCCAACGCCACAGAGGTCCCAGATGGATGGGACTGCAGTGGTCCCACCCCTTTCCATCTAGCAGCTCCTTCTTGGAGCTATGACCTCAGATTTTGGGACTTGCAAGAGTCCCATCTGGGTCTGTTTATGACGCCCTCCAAGTTGTTTTGCAGCTTGCTCATTATTGGGCACACTGTGATCTCTTATTCTCCCAGGCTCAGGCCCATGCCTGCCTGGTGCCAGTTTCTGGCCCAATCCATGGACCTTTTCCCTGCTTTTTTACCAATATGGGACTCATTTGGAAGGAATGTGATGCCCGGAGCAGCAATGACCTTGGTATGAATTCGTGCAGCTCTGCCAGACACAGCTCAAGCATTTTTGTTTCCAGGCTTCTGCTGATCTCTCCAGATATCTTCATGTGCTCCCCGATGATCTAGAAAAAGACATGAAAAAACTCCAGTGAATGAGACAACCACGAGCAAAACATCCTTCACAAGAATCTCATGCAGTTTTAGTTAATAAAAAATGACTTGCCTAGCAAAGGGGGAAACATTCGACTTGTTGCCAGACAGTTTTCATTATTCTCTGGCAGTTTTAAAAATAATAATCCAGAATGGGCCAACAGGCACAAACCGATTTGTGACATAATCATTCATCCCTATGGCCCCATGTCCTTCTGCTGTCTGAGTGTGAGTTAGAGGCGGTGTTGACTGGAGGCCTGAGCTATCCTGGTATCATCCCCCTATTTTGGGGGGATTTGTAGGAGGGATCAATCCCCAACCCAATGCTCAAGGGGAGCTGAGCTGTCCCCATGCTAAGGGTGGCTATAAACACCATCCCTGGGGTCCCACACAAGCCCCCTCTTCAGGAGTGATACTGGGGCTGCACAGGCATCACCCCAAATCCTTGCTTGCACTGGGGCTGCCCCCTAATCCTGTTCCCACAACCCCGTCAGCCTCTCCAGAGTGAGGCAGTCTGCAGTCCCGCTCTGGCTCTTTCTGAGGCATCCTATCCATCTACTAATCCATTCAGACCTGCCTTCCTGGTGATGACACAACATATAATATTCCTCTATGGAAAAAGAGTCACAGCAGCAGGCAAAACTCTTTGATTTTCTTTCTTTCTCTCTCGCTCTCTTTTTTTTGATATTATTTAATTGAAATGACTCAACCCTTTGAGTGAGAAGAATGAATCCAAACCCCTCCTGGATTTATTACCCTGTAGTCCCTAAAGCTAGTAGGAGCTTTTGTTTTTTGTACTGTTTAAATTGGAGTGGCTGTCACTGCCTACAGCCTTTCCATGGCTGCCACGGCCCAGGGATAAAGTTTCTCTTTCAGCCAAGGGGTTTTTCTAACAAACCTTTTCTTTCTGCCTTTTTTCCCCATTCTCTTTCTTCTTTCTAATCAAAGAGATTTAAGGACTTTAAAATCAGTTGCCTATTATGTTGCTGACACAATTGACAGCAGGTTTAATTTGCAGCTAGAAGGCAAGCGGGAGAGCTAAATGTTGTAATAAACGGCATTTTCTGCTCTAATGTATTCTACCAGTGCGTGACTAACATAAATTATTGAAGGAGGTGGTACCTCCACCCCAGAAGGTAATGATCCAGTTTCCCTGGAGCCACAGAGCCCCCCCAACCCACTTTGCCCCAGCTAATTAAATACCGTTTGAATATCAAAGGAGAGCGAGGAGTGGTAGAGGTTTTCCTTCACTTCTGGATGAACTTCCTTCTCCCACTTCTCCGTGACCTCCAGTCTCAGGATGTTTCCAAAATAGCTTTTGATTTTCCCCTAAATGTTAAACGTAGGAAGGAGACATGCAGCTTAGGATAATGAAGCAAACACGAGTAAAGCTACTCGCCATGTTTTTGCTCTGTCGGCATGTGTGAAAGGCTCACGTGTGCAGTGTGGAAAGGTAAGCAGAGGCAAAGGTCTTGCTCTACACTCAGTCGTTCTACACAGGATTTCAGGGAAAATCAGGAGTTATGCTGTGGGGGGGCAAGTTACTCCCAAATCAAGGCAGAATCATTCTCCTGGCAGGGAAATATTGTGTCAGCTGTTTGACTGCTTGATTGCAAAGTCCTCCAGCATGTGTAATGCACAAGGTCAGGATTAAAGATCAAACTGGTCCTTTCTGGCAGTACAGCCACTCAAATAAGTGGCGGTGCTGTTCAGCCCCGGCTAATAAATCAATCTCGTTGCCAGTGAAACACAATGATCCTTCTCCAGCATGATGGAGCTATACCAATTTTATTCAGCTGGGTACCTTGAGCTCACCTTGAGCAGTGTCCTGTTTCAGAAATTGTTTGCAAGAAAATGTCTGATCCCAGCAAAGAGCCAGGAAAGCATGTAGTCTTACACAGGGTCCCAGTCAAGGACAGCAGAAGGGCCTTCCTGGGAGGAACTGAACCATGAGGAGGTCCTCTGGGGGGGGGGCATGCCCAAAGTTGTCTGCCTATAGCAAACCTCAGATGTGCTGAGGGAGATCACATGCTGTGAAAGTAGCAGCTAAAATGCCTTTACATCTAGCTTTGCAATGTGCTCAATCTGATGAAGACCAGCTATGACTTTTTGGTAAGCTTCTGTCATACTGTAAGGCTCTGGTACAGTCCCTTTAGTTCATGATCATCCAGTCTCAGGCCCATGGCCTGCTTCAGTCCCTGAATTGGTGTTCAGGTCTTTTTTGCTTTTCATTAAAGGCCATTCTGTGTGGTGCTGGCAGGACTCAGCATCTCGTGGGGCTAGAAACCATGGTGCAGCCATCCAAGACCTCTGCCCAGGAGGCTGGGGCTTCCATACCTTCCGTGGGGA
Source organism: Athene cunicularia (assembly GCF_003259725.1). Taxonomy (NCBI): domain Eukaryota; kingdom Metazoa; phylum Chordata; class Aves; order Strigiformes; family Strigidae; genus Athene; species Athene cunicularia. The sequence goes on from NW_020799101.1 coordinate 11,623,355, forward strand.
GAACATGGGGACAAGGTCAAAACTCTCACCTTTGCAGAAGCAATGTAGTTGTTTTTCAGTTTATCCCAGTCAGCTGGTGTTAACAACAGGGACAGATTTTCTGTCTTAACTTCTGGTTTGAGATCAGGGTGACCCAGAAAGAGTTCACTGGAAAGATTCAAAAGAACAAATTATGTTGCCTCAGTGTGTGAGTAAACTGATGGAATATTCATGTTGCATGAGCTACATAATTATTAAGCCGTGAGAAATATACTTAAAGCTTAAATTGCGATGCTTGTTTTCAAGCTTTAACAAGAAAATCTTTCCTTGCTATTCAAAATCCTAATTATTCAAAATCAAAATGATCTAAGGTTCCAGCCCACCTTAGAAATCATGAGACTTCTGAGTTGTTTGGACATGAAAAGTACTATGAGAATTTACTTTTTTAAATAAACAACCTGAAGCTGATTCATTTGACTACGAGCTTGTGAAATGCCTTTCAGGGTAATTCCTGTAGCAGCGTGCTGCTTGGGAGTTAGCTGATCTCCCTGGCTCCTCTCTGGTGTCACATCATGGCTTATGTCAGCCTGTTATTTTTCGCTGTGCATTATCCCTCGCAGGGGGAGGTGGCAGAGCAGGTCCTGCTCCGCGCAGGGCAGCCTCGGGAAGGCACTGCCAGGCCTGGGACACGGGCCGTGGCACCACCGCGGGTCCTGCGCAGATAGAAGCGGTGGGTGGACGTGCAGCTACAGACTCTGACTCCAAAGTGCACTCAGCTGACACACGACTTTACCACTCACTTTCCTCTGGATTGCCATGTAATCAGGCCAGCTGATCAGTGGGGAGGCAGGGAAAGTGAAGGAGTGTTTGTGTTTCTCTCTCTGGGGCGAGAAACCTGTTATTAGCCTGTACAATTGAATGTGCTACCCTTGCAATCTGCCATGGACCATGGCAGCATTGCATCTTCCAGGGTAATGAAGGTGGAGAATACAAATAAGAAAATATTCCTGTACTTGATGAGTGTGAGACGTAAGTTGCAAGCAGTCACCTGGTTAACAGGGAACACAGCTGCAATGTCCTACACACAGCCTGCTCATTTGCCCAGCCACCAAAAAGGGTTCCCTTTGCCAAACCAGTGCTGAGCCCACAGTTAGGTTTGGATCCAAGTGAGGATTGTACTGTTCAAGGTCAGGCTGGTGCAGAGTACCTGCTCAGCAAAAAAAAAAGCTCAGTCTGCTGATAGTGTCCTGGAGTCAATGTTCCCTAAGTAATAGTTCAGATTTCCCGGAGAGGTACATCTGCACATGTGGAGCATTGCACAGCCCAGCTGCTGCAGGAGCAGCACAGTTAAAAGGACACCACAGACTTAAATACGAGTTCTCTGCCATGACTGAAAGGACTGGCTCAAATGTATACTTAAGGAACTTATTCCCCTCTCTCCTTTTTTTTTTTTTTTTTTTTTTTTTTTTTTTTTTTTTTTTTTTTTTTTTTTTTTTTTTTCTGTTTGTTTGATTTATAGCATTGATAATGAGTTTGGGTCAGATAATTTCTTCTTTTTTGGGATGGGTCCCAAGAGAGGGCCAGTTCTTTTAGAATGAGAAAATCAAATAGAAACAGCCCAACCCAGCAAGGGGATTGCAAGGAGTGTCCAAAACAGCTGCAAGCTCTCAATAAACTCTTTCACAGCAAGTTAGAGAAATATGGTGGGAGCACTTTTCTTTGGTGCAGAACCTGGCTGCTGAAGCTCATTTCTTCCCCCCTCTCCTGCAATGGTGGGGTGCAGTACAGTTCCCAGGGGCTGGGGACATGCAGGAATTTCCCTCCAGATGAGATCAGCAGGGACACGTGAGAGAGAAGGGCAACGGGTGGGAGTGTTATTCCCGTAACAGTCCTGCCATAATACTGGTCAGCCAGTGCCATCATGCTGAGTTACACACGTGTCATCATGGTCAGCACACTGTAAATGTGAACTAGGCAAGTTCACAGGATAGACAGCTGTTCAAAATAAAGACCACTGGCAGTGCAAATGTCCCTGAGCCAAAAGCTACCCCAGGCTAGGGGTGTTTTGGGCAAGTGTCACTGCTGCTTTCCCTGCTCCACCCTGTCCATTTTTGCCCACTGTTTGGCTCGGTGTTGATACTCCTGCCTTCAATCCCTTTTTCATTTCTTTGAGAGAAGTCAATTGGTTTGTGTTTGTCCCATCCTTGGGCATCTGGTTCAGGCCATTCTTGGAGACCAGCTACTGGGGCAGAAATGATTTTGCTTTGATATGGCTGCTCATATGTGCTTATTAGCAGACAAATCTCCTGTGGATGTTGCCTCTCTCCTCCTTCCCACCCCCCTGTGTATTTCTGCTAGATTTTAGTCTGGGAGCTCTTCGGACTGAAATGATTGGCCCAGTGAACAAGTGTCTAGCCCAGTGAACAACTGAGAACACACCATGCCTGAACCTTCTACAAGTGCCTGTCTTAGTGTCTCCTTTGGCTTTGAAAGGAGGCACTGTCCAGCAGCACAGTTTTTACTGTTGTTGTGAAGAATTTCTGCCTTTACTCCCACACACAGAGGGTGCCCTGAGGATGGTGTTTGATATATCCATACAGTTCCTAGAATGTTTTAGAAACCCTTGAATTCCTAGAATGTTTTAGAAACCCTTGAATTACAGATTTTATTTTTAAGCCATCCTAAAAACCATGGACCTCCTATTCAACTAGTGGACACATCTGAGCCAGAGCCTCTGTTTTAATGTGTCTAATTCCACATGGTGATACCTTGGAGCCTCCTCAAGATGACTCTGATCCCTGAGCATGATTGGTAACGTGCTTGTTTCCAAATGCATTGCAGTTTTAATTAAACAGGAAGGAGGCAGAGGTCCCCCAAAGGTCCTTCCCCGTGCCTGGAAAAGTTACCAAGCAGCTGCTGGACCTTGCAAAATATTTGCAGAAAGGGAGCAGGTTTATCAGAGCTGCAAGGAGGAAATTCCTGGCATGTGAGAACAGCAGGTAGGAGAGGGAGGGAAAAATGAGGCAATTTAGACATGTGAAAAGCAGCAAGTGTTTTATCCACAGACCTTTGTCCCCACCTATTAATAGATTAGCTATCTGGCTCTACTGTAAAAGCAACCGTGTCTCCTCTGCTCACTCAGGAAACTGAAAACAACTCTGTGCTTTTGAAGCACCCTGCAGACCTGATGCTCTCTGGAGGAAGCTGAAGCAGTGTGGGAAGCACAGCATCTTACCTTTGGTAGGTGTTGGCCACCCAGTTGAGCAAGGTGTAGAGCTCATTGAATTCCAGTGGTCTCTGGGAGAGATCTTGCAAGTGTAAGGCAATGGCCTTGTGAAAAGCCTCCACATACATGTCACACACCTGGTACTCCTCTGGATAGCACTTTTTTACTGACAACTTGATTTTCAGTAAGTCTTCACTCAGGTGTTTCTGAAGGAAAGCTAAGTGGAGATCAAGCCAAGAACTGTCTTCTTCCTTTGATGCCATGGGCACCCCCAGGACTCTTTTTCTTGCACTTTCATTGATAGCTTCCCTCCACTTCTCCCTCCACTTTCTGGGTGTGCCGAGCAAGTCTGACCCAGGACCAGCACTGTTGCCTGTGTTAGGATGAGCTGCTTCTTCACGGGCAATTAAAGTCACCAGAGAGGTCAACATGGTATCGTCTACAGTGGGATGCTCCAGTGTTCCCACCACTATGGACTGGATCATGTTTGTGATGGAGTTATAAAGCAAATCCACGTCTTTGGACTTCCGTACAAACTCCTGGATGTTATCCTTGTATTTCTCAGCATCCCGTTCCGCGACAGTTTCATCTTCCAAATACTTGATGCTTGCAAATGCTTCCAAAAGTTGCCTTTTCTGAATAAGTTCATTGATTTCCATTACTGCAGAAAGGAATGGGGAAAGGGTTGGGACAAAGCAGGTGTTAGGTGACTGACAGGTTGGTAACAGGACAAGATGCCCCCCAAGGAGGATTGCAGGGCTGCTCTGAGTAGCCAGGTCCCAGCAGTGCCCCTGGGACTGACTGCCGCAGTCTCCCCAGCTCCTTTTTGACACAGGAAAGGAAAGCAGTGGAAATGCAATCACTACAAATTGAGCCACATCTCTAAACTGCTGGTTTCAGAGGTAGGAAATATAAAAAAAAACTGACTATAGCCCTGCAGGAAAACCTCAGGTGATGTCTAACAAGGCTGCACAAAGGGACACTGGGGTCTCAGACTGCATAAAAACACCTCTGGCTCTGCCATTCTGTTAGTGTGGGACTGACAGTGGAGACAGTTCAGATATATCCTACCAGCAGGATTTTATTTAGCATGAGTGTGCTTGTTTCACAGCATACCAGTGTGCTCAGCACAGCTCTGCTGCTGGCTTGGCCATGGCAGTGCAGCTCAGCTCTGGCACCTCTGGCTGAAAGGGCATTTCAGCATGTTGCTCAAGAAGGCAGGGAGAGTGCCCAGGGGTCTGGCTGGAGAGATGGGAGGGATCAAAGCAGGATGGGCCTTCTGAGCTCCTAGGTCAGGCATCTCACTAGATGGTCATGTCTGCCCCCAGCCTACCCACCAGCATGTTTTCCAGAGATACCAAGGCCCTGGGGGAGAGAGATACTGGCTTGGGGATGCTCCTGATATATTTTTGGGAACACTCCCAGTTCAGATGTCACCTTGAGTAAAGTCTGGGCACTCCTCCTGTCTTGATTTTGTGCAGCATTATGGTTTTCTAAGACACATCCCCATCTAATGTCACAGCTAAACTGGCTCCTGCCTTTCTGAGGGCTGAGAAAAATGCTAATAAAAACTGCAGAGCTTATTGCTGGTGATTTGCATTATGAGGACTCCTTGAGATGCAGGGACTAAAGTAGCAAGCCAGAGGCTGGCCTGTCTGTGGCTGGACGGCCTTTTCAGCCTGTGTCTACCACAGCAAATGACCTCTGAAAGATGCCTCTTACCTGTTCCTGAAATTAGGGAGAGGTTCTGTGAATGCTTGTGGTCCTCGTCCTTCTCTCAATTAAAAAGAGGGACTTCTGGAGGACCAGAAGCTACAGCTTCTCAGCTCTGCAGTTATCTACAATAACCCTTTGGTTAATTGGGAAGCAAAGAGAGTCTCTGGGATGGTGGTCCTGGGGTCTCAGCAGGAGGAAATGGAAAAACACTGAAGTACACCAGGGATACGGAGCTGACCCACATGCGGTGGTTCAGGGTTGGGTGAGCTGGCTGTTCACAGTCTGTATATAAACCTACAGTCCGCTGCCAAGCACTGCCTCTCACCAGTGACACTTGTTTTCCAAGGGGTGAGCACAGCTGTCCCTGGATGATTTGGGGAGATGTGTGTATTGGAGAAGGATCCAAACCTGTGGGTGCTTTCTTCTGGTGCTCAGGTCGCATGTGGGTTTTCCCCACCTCCTTTGTCTTTGGCACCCACTACCAGTACTGGCTGGTGTTGGATAAGGCTGGGGAAAAGCCACCAAATACTGTTACCCCCAAAGTGGCTGAGGTCTACTGACTTTTTAATTTCTTTTTCAAAGTCTTGCTGGTGCAAGGCCTACTGCCTATTTACCAGTAATACAAGAAGTATTTGCCATGTGTTGAGGAGCTCCAAGAGAACTGTTTGGTTTTGAAAGTCTCTGGGAAGCTCTCACCATCCCCAGCATCATAACAGATTCTCTGAACAGGAGATCCCACTGTGATACTGGGCATAAGGCAGGAGAAGGGGAAGGGTATCATTTAGGCATGTGTGGCCACTGATACTGGGCCCTACATGCACGTATAAAATTATATGGAAAAGTTGGAGAGCACTCAAAGAAGGTATGAAGGACTGGTTCATAGCCCATAATTTATGCCCTTGGGCTTGTCTGCACACAGATTTTAAAACACATGCACCAGATATCCTGTGCAGCATAAGAGTACTGTATGAAGACTGAAATACACCAAATAACTATTGATGCAGCATGGAATGCAGAGAGCTTTGAGTGCCTATATGGAGCTACAGTTGCTTCTGCACTCAGAGGGGAGGGAGATTATGCCAATTAACTTAGTCTCTTCTAGATAAATTAATGTAAAACCTGTGTTTGCACAAATGCTTTCAGTGAGAGACTGAAGGAATACATTCTGTTCTGTTTATCAAAGTGAGAAAACACCATTTAATCATCATCTAGGATAATTATTCAGGGAGGTGATATTGGGTGCTAAATGGATCTTTAATTTAGCAATACAAGAGCAGCCAGCTGGTAGTTGAAGGAAGACAATTGAAAGGCAATTAACTATTATGCAGCTTAATGGTGCACATGATGGAGTCTCCATCGTTTGCCACGATGGGACATGTTCCTGACAGAGCTGCTCTAGTCTAGGCCAATTGTGAGTTATTTGGCACAGGATGGGTCTTATTCGTGAAGTTCCTCAGCTTGTTTATTGCAGGAGGTGAAAAGGTCTTATGGTAACATTTCCTCTTGCTCCTCATCTATGATCCTTTGAGAACAGACTAGGAAAGTTTATGAGATGGGCTCACATACAGCCTATCAACCTCACAATGCATCAGTGCAAAGCAGTAAATAACTTCATGGCTCAGAAGAGCACATTACAGCAGTGAGACAGTGTCAGCCCTTCTATCTGATCCCCATGACATCCTATGCAGTAGATCAAGAATTTCTTTCCAGAAATTTAGGATGAGGAAAGGGTCAACAAGCCATGTTGACCCACCTCAGTCTATCTCCTGGTAGATGCACTGCAGTGCCTCTGCCTTGAGCAGGTGAAGGAGAATGGTGCTCAAACCAAGACCAAAGTCATGGCAGTCTGCCCACACCTGGGGAAAAGTGAGAGCTATGCTGAAGGTAGTCATTATAATTTGCCTAAGACCTATCTAAATCATGCTGACAAAACGCATGAGAGTAACCGGCCTGAGGAACACAAACTGAACAAATACTTGCAGCACCACTGTTGTGCGAAGAATAGATGGAAAGTCAGTGTAAGAGAGCAAAGTATCTGTGGAGGTCTCTTTGCAAGTCAGTCTCTAAGATTAGGAAACAATGTGGAGGTGCCAAGCCAGATCACATCCAAACCATCTTTTTTCCCCATCAAGGTCTTTGCAGCAACATAGAGAGTCCATCAGTCTGAGAGCTGATAAGGAGAAATTGTCCAGGAGTGCAATGCAGGCTACACTGTAGGAATAGCCCACACTGCACTTCTAGATATTGTCAGACCAGCGTTTCCCAAACTGTGCTCAGCAGATTGGTGACTGATGTATGGTGGGTGATATGTCCACTGATATGTGAGCCAACAGGTTGAAAGGTAGGTTGTTGATATGGTTAAACTAATGCAGTGGAGGCCACAGAGCAGCATGTTCGGTGTCAGGCTACCTGTCCAGGCTGGGCCAGGTAACAGCCCAACAAGTTTGTGCAAGGGGTGGCAGTTGTCTCTGCCTGGTAATGGGATGACTGTTTTTTTTAGCACCTCTGTTGAGCCCAAGACTTACAAAGTGTAAATTACTTGAAGGTTAGATATAACCTGCAAAGCGAATTACACTGGTGGTTTTGCTTCTTACCTGAAAGAGGTTTTCCTTGAATGGGCTCTGCTTCTATCTTCTCACCAGTCTCCTCCACACCATTACAGATTGTGGTTTTGTTCTCCTCGTAGCTCTTGGTAAATCGCAAAGAAAGTCGTTTTGGTTTCCAAGTGCCAGTACCTTCCTCTCCTTTCTCTTTGTTTGGACTTTGTTTTGATTTCTGGATACTTAACATTGTTTTAATACCTCTTTCAAAGAACCCACTGTGCCTGCTATGTAAAGTTGGGCTGCTCAGTTCAGAAGCAACCTCCATCTTTTCCTTCCCCACACTGTTCGTTGGAGAGGCTGGTTCTGAGGTCAGGCTCCTTGGGTCTAACTCTGTATTTCTCTTCATCTTGTCTTTCAACAAGGGGTTTTCCAAACACGTTGATGGTAATCACTGAAATGCATAAACCAGCAGAATTAGATGAGAAGTTCATAACAGGGTATGAGTGTGTCTCCAAAGTCAGTCCTGGACTGAAAATCTGGCCCTGCCCTTTCCTGTGCCTAATAGAAGGGCAGAGCAAGTTGTTCAGGCCTGTAGCTACAGAAACAATCTTTCTACCCACAAATACCAGGTGCTGGCCTGATTTTAGCTCTGTAAAACTCTACTTAATTCCATAAATCAGGCAAGTGGCAGCTATTTTTCCAGAGCCAAGGAATCACTAACTTCAGAGATGCTGAAATCTGTGTAAACATACCGTTTTGGTTGGTAACAAGGTATGTTTTTACTTTCCATTCTTCTAGGTGGATTTCCAGCCACGTAGGAATGATAAACCTTCCTGAATCTGACGGAGGTGTTGTCACTTTCTGATGTGTATATGTCAACTTTGGGTCGTGCTGCTGCTTCTGCCCTGCTCGAGCCCTGACCTGCCGCTGCTGGAAGGTGGCCCAGGGGTGACCGGTCCCCGGTGGGTGGCTGCTCTCGGCTCTAGCCACTTCCATCAAACCCACAGCAATCTCCACACTCCGGATTGTCATGGTTACAGAGCAGGAGGCTGTACGATGCAGTAAGGGTTCACATCACTCATCCTGCCTCAGAGCACTGCATCCTGGCATGCTGAGAACAGGTATCTCAAGAGCAAAGTATGCTCCTGTGTGAGCTGCAGGGGATGCTGCAGGAGATTTCAGATTTCAACAGAAGTGTTCCTGTCAGTGCTACTGGGCTGTAGTCACACCCCCTGCACTTGTTCAGCTCCTGCCCTGCTGCAGACTAGCTCCCCTCTGCCTACCTTGAGAGCTGGCCCAGGTGCTTGGGAAGGGGGAAGAGAGAAAAGTTTTTCCTTTCCCCCCCCTGCAAAGAGCTCTCACCAGGTTGCCAGCTAACACAGGGATGTTGTACATGGCAGAGCTCTGAGGATAGGAATTGCCATGTTTCTGCACAGCAGGCTCAAGGCAGCTCAGCGATCAGTTTAAATCATTAGAAACAGATATTGCTTGAGGTCACTCAGAAACTGTCTGTCTCGGGTCTGTCCAGCTCACAGGAATCGGACTGCAGTGAACAGACATGTTGGGACTCTGGAAAAAAATCTCATCTTTCCTGGATCTGAGTTTGCCCAGTTTCACTGCCTTGTGCATTATTATTTCAGAGGGTATAAAACTGCAGTGATTGCATCTTCCTATAGGTATGCTGAGCTACTCACACAGTGGGGATCAGACCCTGTGTTACACCCTCTCAGGAGAATATTTAATCATTTATTGTCTTGCTCAGGAGCTCACCCCATGACAGCCTGTACAGAGGGTGGAAGGGAAAGGGGGGATCCCGTTTTTCAGGGATTTCAGTAGGAAGGGAGCTGAGTCCCTGCCTCAAACCCTGCATAGGGGCTCTGTGGCCAGGGTGGAGCAGCAGCAACGATCAAAGGGGTGAGCTGCACAGTGAAGGGACCCAGGGAAGGAGGACTGTAAGATGTGAGCCCATGGGCAAGAAAAGAGAAGGCGTACGCACCCTGGTACTGATCAAGCTGATCCTCTCTGCAGCAAGCTAGGATAACGCAGGCATCATCCACAGGAACTGAGGGCAGGTCCGTGCTGCAGCAAATCCCGGGGAGCTGTGGCAGGTGGGCAGCGCTGCAGGACAGAGGTCCAGGCGAGCTTGCCCACCTCAGCTGACTGGAGCACTGTCTCACATGCCCGTCCTGGCCAAGAGGCTCCCTCTTGACATGGTGCTGCTCTCCATCCTCCTTTGCCCTCTGGAAAAGGGATGTTGGAAGTGGAAAAAAAGGCCTGTCCCCACCTGCCCGAGACCTCCAGCACCTTCTCCTGTTTGCTCCCCAGGAGAGACTCCAGCACTGTTTCACTTTCATTGTGTCTGAGCATTTAAAAGAAGGAAAGAGGTGGGGAGAAATGCTGAACGAGCTCCAAGCAAAGTTAATTATTTACACTTCAGGTGGAGATGGAAGTGAGACCAGAGGCTCAACATCAGGGTGAACTGCTCGATTGAGCTGGCCTGGGGAAGCTGGGCAGAAGAATTGCCAAAATCCTGTTCCTGCCCTGGTGAGGTGAAGCCCCACAGTGTGTGGATGTGGGGGTTCAGAAGCGGGCCCAGAGCTGCTGTGTGGGAACAGCTACATTTCATCTCCTTTTGCCCTGTTTCTAGAGGTCATGGGTGGCTTAGTCCCAGTAATGATTGCCAGGCATGGGTGAAGGACAGAGAGTGCTGTGTACCACAGTTATGTATTTATACATTCACCTCGCTGCTCCATTCTTTACCCTGGGGGTACTTATTTCCATGGGGATGCCGGCCTTGGATCTTTTCAACCATGGGTTTCTTGGGTTTCTTGAAGGGAACTCAAAGCAAAGGAGCAAAAAAGGGGTCAGGAACATTAAAACAACATTAAATACGGTCATTTGGTTTGTCACTGAGTGGTGTAGCTCTGGGTAGCCTGCAGTACCCAGACAGAGATGAGCCAAGCTGTCTGGCTGAGCACACTGAGCAGTACATGGTGGTCGAGACCCTGGTGTAAAGCAAGAAGGGTAAATCAGGAGCTACCACTGTGCCACAGGCAACATACACTTCTTTGCTTTAGCAACCAGCCATCACGTCATGTGTCAGTGTGATAGGGAAGATCAGAGACTGTAGTGAGGGATTAATCAATAGTCCTGTTGGACTTTGTGCTGCACAGAGGAGAACAGAGGGGTTCATAACTTCCCTATGGCTGGGAGAGGCTGTGTGTCCAGGAGATGGAAAGTGTGTGTGTGTGTGTAATAATTATAATCAACTAAACAGGGAAGAGTGGCAGCCTCGGCTGGTGGGAAGATGTCTTGATGATGAGATGGGACTGGGCAGAGCATTGTTTGGGGCTGCCCCATGGTGCAGGGGAGGTTCTGAGGTTCTGCCTGAAGCCTTCCCCAGACAGGCGGCCCAGTACTGAACTTTTTGTCCTTGGGCTCTTCAAAGCCATATCTAAGCCAGAGACCACCCTGCTGTGCTGGGATAAAACACTGTGGGTAACACTTCTGCCGCTCTGGCAGGGTGACAGCAGGGACAAAGGGAGGTTGCTATTTGCTCAGGCACATGCCGAGGTGTAGAAAGCCTCTTCGGACACAAAGTCCAACTGAAGCTCTTTTATCCCATTCAGTAAATGCTTCTTTCACCAGGCATTTACAGGGTGTTGGTTTGTACAGTCTTGCTACAGCTGGGGTGCAGTCAGGGCAGGAGGCAGTTCCGACATGGATGGGGTCTGATCTGGACCTCCCTGCGAGCTGCCAACTACCTCAAAACATAGCTAGTACCAGGGCCTGCTGGGATGCTAATAAACAAAATCCCAGGGGAGCTCTGCACCCCACAGTTTAGGTCACCTCTCTCCCTGCAGCTCTGTCCAGTGCTCTCTCCCAGCACCAGCTTTCAAGGAGCACGCTTGCTCCTGCAAATGCCAGCAGGGCACTGCTCATTCCAGAACTCTGGCCCCAGAATTTTAAAATTTACTATGTTATGCAGTTGTTTACCTGTTTCCTTCAATTTTGCTCATAAGCCTCAAGCTACCTGTGAGTGTTAATTTTCTTTAAAAATTAAACCTAAGGATCTCCTTACTCCAGGAGGGGGCTTCAAAGAAAAAAACAGAATCACAGAATCATCTAGGTTTGGAAAGACCTTGAAGATCATCCAGTCCAATCATCAACCCAACACTGACAGTTCCCAACTACACCAGATCCCTCAGCGCTAAGGCAACCTGACTCTTAAACACCTCCAGGGATGGGGACTCCACCACCTCCCTGGGCAGCCCATTCCAACACCCAACAACCTGTTCTGTAAAGAAATGCTTCCTAATATCCAGTCTAAACCTTCCCTGGTGCAACTTGAGGCCATTCCCTCTTGTCCTATCACCTATTACTTGGTTAAAGAGACTCATCCCCAGCTCTCTGCACCCTCCTGTCAGGTAGCTGTAGAGGGCGATGAGCTCTCCCCTCAGCCTCCTCTTCTCCAGACTAAACACCCCCAGTTCCCTCAGCCGCTCCCCGTACGACCTGTGCTCCAGACCCTGCACCAGCTCCGTTGCCCTTCTCTGGACACGCTCGAGTCATTCAATGTCCTTTTTGTAGTGAGGGGCCCAAAACTGAACACAGGAATTGAGGGGCCGCCTCACCAGTGCCGAGTACAGGGGTCAGATCCCTTCCCTGTCCCTGCTGGCCACGCTGTTGCTGACACAAGCCAGGATGCCATTGGCCTTCTTGCCCACCTGGGCACACTGCTGGCTCCTGTTCAGCCGGCTGTCAATCAGCACCCCCAGGTCCCTCTCTGACTGGCAGTTCTCCAGCCACTCCTCCCCAAGCCTGTAGTGCTGCTGGGGGTTGTTGTGGCCCAAGGGCAGCCCCCGGCATTTGGCCTTATGGAAACTCCTCCAGTTGGCCTCAGCCCATGGCTCCAGCCTGTCCAGATCTCTCTGCAGAGCCTTCACCACAGATTGTGGTGAAGTTCTATAAAATGGTGAAGGTGGGTGATGCTATAATACGCACATCTCTTACTACTGTCTGTAGTCCCTGGAGATAAAAGTCTTCAGGAAGCCCTGGTCCCTCATAGGCCACCATTAACAGCTCTGCAGTATCAGGTGTATGTTTTCACAGCAGTACCATGGTGGAGCTGGTGAGTGTTCAGAGAACTTTGCACTAAAAAGCTCATGGTCCTTAGTGCCTTGGGCACCACGTGGACACCACCCTGTCCCCAGTGAGCCATGGGGCACCCAAGCCAGCCCTGCCAGGCATTGCAGGCCCACAATTCTCCTCCATCCCTCCCAGACACCAGGAAGGTGCAGCCCTCTGATGCTAAACTCACAACTGTGCTCTTAATTTGAAATGGATGAGTGAACTGGAGAGAAAAGCCCATCCTTGCAGTAGGTGGTCTCCAATTGTTTTTCCCCAGCAATGCTTCAGATCGTCTCCTGCTCAGCCTTTGCTAATCCACCCACTGGCGCAGTGACAGCCACGCAGCATCCTGGCTGTGCTGTACGGTTTTTCATGTGGTGCTCCGTACGGTTGTTCAGCCCTGCCGTCAATGGGAACACATGTTCCTAAAAAGATCTGGCCATCTGGAGGAAGCATAGTGAAATTACCTTCCACCCAGCAGCACCAGATTAATTGCCTTTTGGGTCTCCAGGCACAGTCGTGAGAACAGATTAATCACCGTCTGGGATTTAGAATATCGATGCTCTCAGCCTGAGCTAGCAGCAAGCTGGTGGACCAGGCTATGCTTGGACCTTCCCACCAGGACAACTCAGGGAGAAGAAAACAGAAAAGGAGGGAAAAATGGGTTGAGAAATCACAAATAAGAGAGAAACTAGCAAATCCAGGTGAAAGCACCAGTGCCTCAGAGCTGTGGTCAAGGATCTTATAGCAAGTGGCTGTTGCAGTCCAGTAGCAAGCTACATTCAATGAGAAATTTGCAGCCTGTCTTTAATGGAAAACCAGTCTTGTTCTCAGCTGCTTGACTGTGTGACCTTGACTTCTTTTTCTGACTATGCTTCATGCAGGAGTGTTGAAGTGTTTTTTCTCTGTCTTTTTAGGGTTAGCCCAATTGCTGGTAGATGCTAATGGTGAGTAGCTGCTGGTGTCCAGATGACAAGTTGATAGGGATGAAAAGGTGCTGGAAGAGATCCAGGCATGAAATAAGGATTAGAGAATGATATACAAACTGAGTATCCCTAAATACCTGGATATTTCTGGAAAAGTCAGCAGAGGATGAGAGCCAGGGCAGGGCTGGGACAGAACAGAGCCTTCTGCCTCACAGGCTTTCACATATGACTTTCCCTACACCATGTCAAAAAATGACAACCTTGGAGTCTCAGGGCTTTCCATGGTGACCCAACCTCATTCCCCATCCATTATACTCAGTTTGTGAGGAAAAGGATTCTTCTTTTTTCCTTCTCACAGCATATTCATCCTCAAGTCCAGCACATTTCTCCCTGGTTCCCACAGCCATGGCACATGCCCTTGCACTGTTGCCACCCCCTCCCAGGATGGGATGATCCCAGCCTGCTCTCCCTGGGGCCCGGTCCATGACAAAGGAGATATATCTGAAGATGTCCCTGCTGGATCCTGCTGCAGAACTGCTCGCCATGACCCTCATGGGGCAGGACCCCCTCCAGCCTTCACTGTGTTTATGCATGCCAGCTCTCAAGCAGAGCCCTTAGTACAAGCTCTGCCTCAGCAGCACTCACAGGAACAAAGAACATGAAAATTACCCCGAGGCGCAAAGTCAGCTCCTCCTCCCATGCTGGTTTACCCCTTCTTCCAGCACAGCTCATATCAGAACTCAGGGGTGTAGCTGGGGTGAAATGCTAATGACAATGCAACTGATGCTCTTCAAAACAAAGTTTTTCCATTGGCATTTATTAGAAGAGAAGGGTCTGGTCAGTGCAAGAAGTCTGGTCATCTCAGTGCAACCTGCCCAGCTGAAAGGACTGACTGAAGCCACAGGAATCTCCCACATATTAGTGTTTCCCATGAAAGCGGGACTAGTGTAATTCTTTTTGCTCTTGATGAGCTTTGAGTCTTGCAGCAGTGAAGTCTCCCCATGCACAAACACACTTCTTCACGTGACTTTTTCAGAGAGTTTTGTCAAGTTGTAGGTTCATAAAATCTACTATAAATAGGTCTGGAGAGAAGCAGGGTGGAGGAGGTACAGAAAATTTCAGTCATGCAAGGGGTCAGATCAGCTTTTTAAAGATCTAGGAAATAAGGGCTGTGAATTGAACGCATTGGGGTGGTTTCAGTTAAGAGAGGTCACACAACACGTTTCAGCTACGGAGAGGACTACTGAAAGAGGAAGCAAATAACTTGCCCTCCATCTGCAATGAGGACAGGACAGTAGTTTTCTGCCTGTTGAAGCTGCACCACCTCAGATCTTCAGGATGGATTTGGACAAGTGTCTGGGAGAACTTTTAGCTGCAGCATTCCTGTCCTGTCTGTCTTGTGCATGGGAATTACCCCTCTAGCCATGGCCAAAGAAAAGGCATGAGGTACCCTGCTCCCTCCCTCCCTCTGGGGCTCAGGGCTATCTGCCCAGTGAGTATTTGTGCAGCTCATAGGAGTCACCGCCCCCTGTGTTTGCTTGTCTCATCCTTACTTTGGTTTAATCTAGGTTTAATGGACACAGCTGAAGTAGGACAACCTCCAGAGCACGTTGCTGTGCTCTCTGCCTCGGTTTCCCCATCTGTGAAATGCAGTATTTGGTTTACCCTCCTTGTGAGGGTCATATAGATGAGGTGTGTTGATTAAACTCTTGCTATGAGAATATTTCATTGGGTTTCTGATTTCCTCAGCTGTGGTGTGAAGGACACAAGCAGCCCAAATCTGCAGGGGTGTTGCTGGCCAACAGCTCCCTAATGTCCTGCACCCGCTAACCTCTGTGAAGCTTTCACACTACTGCTTTGCCTCCTGTCCCTTCCGAATATTTGTTTTAAGGCTTATTTTCTCCCTCTTCCCTTCTCTGCAGTTAATTGTCTTCCTGCTTATTTATTTTCTTGCATCTAACACCCGTGGAGCACAGTCAAAGGCTCCAGAGGTGCAGTACTCCTTGGTGGGGGTGAGAGTCAGGGATGGTGGGGGGGGGAGGTGTCCCACAAACCACTCCGCAGCCCCGAGGTTTTCATCAGCTTCAAGTACTAGGAGAAAACCACACTGTTGATGCCATGGGGGAATATTGCTCCAATTCACTTGCAGAAAGCTGTGCTGGATCCCCACTCCCAGCTTTGGCAGCCCAACCAGCACAGCCTCAGCGGGGTGTGCTGTGACCTGCTCCCTTTCTGCAGGTTTCACTCACCGTGGTGGGGCTGAAATCTCAGCCTGTGTGGGTGGAGGAGACCCAGAGCTGCAGTGATTTATTGCAGCAGAGAAGCTGGCTTGATATTTTTAACAGCATCGTTGGTGATGGATGAGGCAAAGGCATGCTCAGAGTCTGCATGTGCCTATGCAGCCACTGCCTCCTGAGGGGTGGTTTGCAATGAAATGAGATATATTGCTTCACCTCCAATATTTTTCTTCCTGGTTTTAGGGGGGAGGTGAGGGAGGGCTAAGCCTTAAGCTGAAAAGTTCACTAGCAGGGAAGGAGCAGGTTGTGATTTGGAGACTGGCTTTTGCAGAGTGGATGCTGGCCCCTGGGCTTGAGTGGAAGCATTTGGAAGATGCACGTCTGCAAAGCACAAGAGTGTTTGCTGGGAGAGGAGGGTGCTCCAGAACTAGGGATAAGTGTGTGATGGTGTCCTACACTGATTCTGTGTAGCCATGCAAGGAAACCTCAGATTACTAAATATTTCACTGGGGAACAAAACTACAAGTGCTCATTTCACTGCAGAAACGTGATCCTGGAGGAATTTCCGTAAGAGCTGCTGCTGCTGCAAAAGCCTATCCTAGGTGCTTTTGGAGGATAAGCATCAAAGTTTTCCTTCACCTCCTCCCAGAAAAGGTCTGAAATAGCCTGTGTGAGCAGGATCTCTCGAACTGGTTTTCTTCTTTTTTTTTTTTGCATAATGAAAAGGTTTAACGCTTTCAGCAAGCCATCAGTGCTGTGTGCCATGCCAGGAGCTATGCTGAAACGTGCCAGACCTCACCTGAGGCCAGCGGGGATGGTGTGGCTGGGAGACAGACTTCTTCATTCACCTGGTACTGGCCTTTTGAGCTACAAATCCTGTGCTCACCAACAACAGCTTTGCAACTACATTTCACCAGCACAGCATGAATTGGTCCCCACCAACCCTTGTGCTGCGTGGTGCAGCTGGGGCCAGGGCGCAGCACCTGTGTGCTCCCCCCAACCCAGGCAGCATCTCTGCTCCCAGGGATGCTCAGCCGGTACATCAGGGACACGCTGGGGTGCTGTCTGCTGAATGTTTCCTTTTGTTTGTTTTTCATTGGTGGTGAGCTGATGGGTAGATGGATGGTACTCTTCACAGAAAATACTAGCTGTCCAGATTTTGCGCTCAATAACCTGTTAGTTTGTGGTGAACATCAGCAGGGCCAAGGTGGAGTCCATCACCCAGCCCTTGAAGCAGCCTCGAGATTGAAATGTTACAGCTCATTTACTTCAGAAAGAAGCTGTTGTCCTACGGAACAGGGGTGCCCTCATCCCATTCATCACAGGAGCTGCCAAACCAGACTCAAGAGCACAAGCACTTTGTGCATGACAGTGACCATGGAATCAACATGATTGTGCCTCCGTTTGCAATTCACCTTACACCTTGTCAGAACACCAGCCTGATGCCACGGCTTTTCACCATGGTGCAAATCCATGGGCTTCAGTGGGATGGAGTCTGAGGTCCGTCAGTGCTGGGGGTGTAACCAGCCCCATCGCCTGGAGATGGTGGCACTTAGCAGGGAGGTGACCAAGGCCTGACTGCTCTGCTGTGGCCACCAGCCTGTGAGCAGGGATAAAGCCCCACTGAGCTATTCAAGCAAATTTTGACCACTCTGTTATTTAAATGAGGTGACTAAGAGCAAACCATTTCTGGAGCAAAGGCACCTGCCTGCTGGGCATGTCACCACAGCTAGATGTCTGCTGTTCCAAATGTGTCATTGAAGCTGAGGACTGAGCTGGGAGCTCAGCGTTGCCGCTGCTGCAGAGGAAGGGGAGGTCACGGTCGGCAGGAGCTTGTCCTCCATTGCAGAGATTTGCTTTGCTGCACTAAAATTTCCAGTGCTCAAAAACTTTACTGAAGGCGGGTTAATATTTGTCTGCCACATTGCTGTAGCATATTCTCAAGCACAAGGACCCTGAGAAAAAACAGTGGAGCCTTGTAAGAAACCTCTGGCTTCTTCTTCCCGGCTGAATTTTCTCCAGCTTAATCCCAGGCTTGGTTTGATGGAGGAGGAAAGGTGCAGGCTGGTTCTTATCGGCATGGCTTTCTCTTAATGCCGGAGGGTGCAGGTATCACACCTTCGCACTGTCCACACCAGTGTGAGCTGTGCTGCCCACAGCAGTGACCCAGGGAAGGGGGAAGCAGCTTTTCCTGAACACCTCCCTGGATGAAACCTGAATGTCTGACCTCTGGAAAGCTGAATTTTCCTTACCTTTGGTGGCTGGAAAAAACTGAGAACTAGCGCTTTATTTAAATATATATTTCTGTGCTTTTTTTTTCTTTTTTTTTTTAAAATAAGTGTTTTTGAAGTTTCATTGAAGATGTTGTCACTGGAATCATTATGTGTCTATAGAGATTATAATGACTCCTTTTGAAGAGTTAGTCTCAGTCAGTGAGTGCTTAATTCACATATCAATGACTCCATAAACCCCAAATCCATAAATCTGCTGAAACTGCTCTAATCTATTGTGCCAATGAATGCCTGCAGGGGCTCATCGGTGTGAAGATAATTCACTTAACAAGCTGCCTCCGTGAGGGCGGGTGGCCGGCAACGGCAGAGGGGCCTCATCTGTGTGAGGCAGCCGAAGGTTTTATAACTGAGCCACGCTCAGGGCAAGCGTCAGAGCCCGGTCACTCGCTTCGGTTGATTTGCTCCAAACTATTTCA
Source organism: Athene cunicularia (assembly GCF_003259725.1). NCBI lineage: Eukaryota > Metazoa > Chordata > Aves > Strigiformes > Strigidae > Athene > Athene cunicularia. The sequence goes on from NW_020799101.1 coordinate 11,641,819, forward strand.
TGTGCAATCCATCAATCTGACCCTCACAGTCTTTCCTGTCATTTGCAGTGAGTTGTGCATCATTTCTGCGCAGCGATGGTGGGGTGGTCCAACCTTTCTGGCACGTCCACATCTGGCCAGTACAGAAATCATTATGTCACTTTGTTCAGAGTGAACTGGTTAAACCGTAGCTGGTTATTAAGCCACTGAAGACAGTTGCTCCTAACCAGTTATTACAGCGTTTGTAAACCGCTGCTGCTGCTACAAAACACCAGGCACCTCTTCTGGCTGACTTGAGTCTATTTAATGAAGCTATTGTAAACCAGTCCTAGGGGTTTGTCCTTTATTTTATTAAATGCGTAATCCCTATGGAAAACTGGAGACTAGTGCCAGAACCCCCCCAGAGCAGTGAGACCACAGGCAGCTACCAAGGAGGTTGGTGGGAACAGCTCTTGCTCACACCAGCTGAACATCACCTGTGCATTTGAGTGGCTTGGGTGTATAATTTGAGTATCCCCAAAGCATTCAGCCCCAAGAGCCATCTGTCAGCCCTGTTTGTCCACAGCCCTTTCCAAACATACCAGTTCATTGGCAATTTTTTATTTTTCTGTCCAAGGGAATTTATATAGCTGTGTTTTAAAACCTTTTAGTGTGAGGGGCTATAATGGAACCCTAGTTGCAGTAGCATAACAGGTGCTGCTGTAAAAATGCTGTTTTCTTTTTTGTAGAGTTTAATTTGATTTAAAGCAATGACAGGGACACAATGAATTGCTCACACGCGCTGGCGGATTTTGCCCCTCCTCCTTGTGGCTTTTGCAGAAATGGGTGCAAAAGCAGTGTATGGCAGCACATGTGTCTGCCGGAGAGGTTGGCAGTGCTGGCTGGCTGCTGTGGCCCCACCAAGCCCCAATTACAGGGACACAGGCGAAGCCCACTCCTGTACAGGCACCCCCATAGGGGTCGGCTTTTTGGGGCCACAGGCCACACCGCTGCAAAGCAGGGGTGGCTGCTTGGGGGGAGCACGGGTGCTTGCATTGCCCTCCCAGGCCACCTCCATGGCCACCCTACACCCATGGGCTCTCACGCATCTCCTCCCCCAGTTCCTCCAGCATCGCTCCATTGGCAAACACTCTGCAAACCGCTGGGCCGACCCCTGCCTCCACACCCCCAGCCCTGCCTTTCTCCAGCAAGTCCGGGCTGCCACCAGCACAGGGAGCTGGTGGGGTGCGGTGGCAGCAATTTCCCCCACTGATGCACACCGCAGGTGTTTTGGGGCTGTCACAAAAAATCAGGCTCCAGTGCACACCCCAGTGGGTGATATTTGCATGTGCTGTGTGGCCCTTTAAGAAAGCCTATATATCACATTTCTCTGGGGGAAAAAAAAGGAAGCAAGTGGAGCAGATGTAATTCTGCAGTGCTGGGGCTGACCCTGTGCCTGTGTTAGCGGGAAGCTGTGATTTATCTGGGGTGAAACAAGGAGATGCTGCCTGGCAGTGTGCTCCCCTCTGCCACGGGGTTTGTGCTGCTGGGGGGGGCAGAGCTGTTGTTGGGGTGTGTGGGTGTCCTGGGCTCCCAAGGTGCTCTTGCAAAAGCCTTGCTATGCCAGAGCCAAAAGCAGAAAGTACTCAATATGCTTAATTGCCTCTATCTGCTCCAGCATCAAAAATCAGTAAGGCAACATTGGGTCTGACGAGACAAAACTGACTTTGTTCCAACTTGGGAAACAAAGGCTTCAGATTTACTGAGTATTTACCTACCTCCACATGCGACTGTGTCACCCCAGTGCGTGCTGTAATTGTAACCTGTATGCGTGTGCTTGCATAGACAGATGGTTGTGTTCACACACATGCATGTATGTAGGGAACAGCAAAGGACCACAGGCCATCACATCTCACTTTGTATGGACTTTTGCAGCAAACATTTCACCCTCCTGTAGTGTTTCTATCTGCTTTTTTCCTTATGCAGTGCTCTAGTGATGACAGGGTGAGGACTAAAGCACGAAATATTTTTAAATTTTACTCTCTGAATCACACTGGCGAGAACTCTACTTTGGGGTCTGAAAGTCAGTCTATTTCTGCTCAGCAAATCTTGCAGGAATGGAAGTAAACCATACTACTAGACTTAAGACCCAACTTTTCTCTCTGCCTCACTGGAAGGGGATGAGATCCAGTGCTTGCAGAGGCAGGAGAGAGCTGGGTGGAGATCTCAGAGGGCCATGGTACTCAGGGTCCCTGTGTCCTGCCAGCCCAGACCCTACTGCTGTCCTCATCCTCACATGACTGACAAGAGCAAAGCCCAGCAGCCTGCCTTGGACCACTTTGTACCTCTCTCTGCCAAGGTGGGGACAAGCTTAATGAGTACAGCCATGACTCCATCCCCAAGACCACAGAAAACTCCTCAGAGCAGTATCTGTGTGGTTTGTGCAGCACAAAACACGCACGGCGTGACTGAGGTTGAGCAACTCTCGTCAGTCTGCACTACCTCCTAGCTGGGCAAACCTTGCCAACCTTTCTTCTTCACCAACAGATGTGGTTTAATTTGACCTAACTCTATTAACACAGTTTTGAGGACACGACATGCCCTACAAGCCACAGCATCGCCTTGGCATGCAGAAAACTCCAGTTCACGTCCCTCCTAGGACTGAGCCAAACTTCTCTCTGTAGAGCTGAGGATGTGCTGGAAAGCCTGGCATTAGCTGGAAAGCTGGAAGATGGATGAAGCTCTCAGTGCTGTGGCTATGCCGCCCTCTTCAGCTGTGCCACTGTGGAGCTGGACTCTACAGGGAGCATTGTTCCCTCCATCTGGGAGCTGTGTCCTGCGGCCAGCCCCTCGGTTCACCTCTGTGCCCGTGCCCCTGCCGAGTGCATCACCATTGGCACAACACCCACATCAGCCCCAGGGACAGGGTTCCCACCTGGGACCCTTGGACCCTTGCTGCTTCTTGATGCCGCCGGATGGACTTCCCACTGCTGCTGCTGAAAAAAAAAACAAACCAAACCACAAAACCGATTTTGAAGTCAGCAGATGGGAGCGAGCTGAGTTTTCTGCCTGTTTCTATGGAGTCCTGCATGAGGCCTCGGCTCGCAGTGCCTGTCAGCTCTGTCCCTTTCCAGAGGGAGACTTTTTCGCTTCTCCCCACAGGGAAGCAGCAGCTCCCTCCTCAGCACTCAGCCGCTTCTGACCCGTGTCCCATGAGCCAAGCAGACACCTTGGAGCTGGGCAGTCCTGCAGGGAGTCACAGCACTGATGGCAGGCTGATGCCACGCCATGAGGCATACCTTCTCGCCTGGTTTCTCAGGCCAGCAGTCACATTGAGCAATCAGGGGTAGGGGGGAGAAATCAATTTATGACTCAACTAGATTTTAAATTTTTCAAGTTTGGTTTTGTTTGTTTTTTTTTTTTAAATAATTTACATGAAACCTGGGCTGATCTTTACTGCCCCTCTCCCCATTTTGCTTTAAGCTATCTGTAGGTAGATCTGGATGGCAGGAGGCAACAGATGATGCTTGGTGTCCTCTTTAGTGTCTCCTCCCATGCAAGCACACCTGGGCCAACCAGACCCTTGCCTAGATACGTACAAGGTTGCCCAACCAGAGGTGAATGTCCAGCCTTGAACCATGGACTGCTTTGTTGCTGGTGCAAAGCAGAGTAGGCTCCAAAAGGAGGACTATCGCCTTTCTCCTGGGGCAGTGCTTGGCAGGCATGCTGGAACCAGGCAGCTATGGTCTGAGTCAGGCTTTAGCCCTCTTTTATGCAGGAATTTGTATTTTAGGCCATTTCTAGCAACTCCCCAGAAGAGCAAACATAGATGTGTTTGAATTAACAAAACTCTGAGGGCATTCCTCCAGTTTTCTGCGTTCTTTGCTTTCTAATCAGCCACTTGAGACAACTTTTTTTGGAAGAGGAGAATGAGGATGAGAGAAAATGATACTAAGGTGTATAAATCCTTCCTCTCTCTGATTGCAAAATAGCAATGGGACTGATAAATCACATTTTAAATCCAAACACAAATGTCTTCCCCAGCCTGCTAAAAATCAGATAAACAATGAAGGCAAATTTGTATTGCTTCTGTGGCTATTGCACATTTTGTCTCTCGCATTTTAATTTTCTCTCTGGCTTCATCTGCTAAATTGACGTTGAAAAATATTTGGCCTCGTGGTGATTATCTTTGTACCACATCGCAGAGGAATGTCAGTCATCTCATCTTTGACCTATTAAACACTTCTTTCTAATATATTATTGACTTTTATCAGATTGAAAGAATATAACCAACAAGCCTTTCCAATTTTCCCTATTAAACTTCTTTGGGCTTTTGTTGTTTTTTTCCATCATATTCTGAAATGCAATTCACCCTCTGCTCAAGCTGTGATTGTGGGCTCTGAGTTATTCAGTGTAAGTGCAGTTTGGTTTCAGATTTACTACACACTGCATCACATTGTACAGCCCACCATGCTACAGCACTGTGCCGAGATGAAAATAAACCCCCCACAAGCCCTGATTCAGGTCATTATGTGCAAACCGGTATTTGCACTCGTGTAATTTCCGAATCACAGCCTCCAATCTCCCCATACCTTCAGCAGCACTGATATGTGGGAATAGTCTTCATTCCTGTAGACAACCTCTCCAAAGTCTAAGGATGGCTTCTTCTTGAACCTGAAACTTCTAAAATATTTCTTATATCTGGGAGAGAGCGGGTGGTATGAAGGCAGTGTGGGCCCACCAGCCTCAATGGGAGCAGAGCTGGCAGACACTGGGCACTTTTGGGAAGTCCCGTTATGCATCAATAAGACAGGCTTTCACATGTTGAGGGGTCCGGTGGTAACAGGAAAAGTCAAATAGATGTGTGAAATCTGACCACAAAAAGCCAAGCATCAGCGTACATTGCATAATATTAGAACTGCAGTAATATTCATTATTTACCCACTACATTGTCTGTGAAAAACTGAGGAGCACCTCTGGATGGTCTGTTTTCACTGCGCCTGACCACATTTGAATACAATTGTCAATAGCCAAGATTGTTAAATAAGATAAAAGGCAGAACTTGGCCTTGGATGTTGACCAGGACAAATTAATGTATCCTGTTTGGTGCTGGCCGCGGCCAGCTGCTGAGTCACGACCCATATCACACCCTTGAACTTAACTGACCAGGGCTGTGAACAGATAAGCAGGGTAAAGTGATGCAAGGAGAGTCGTGAAAGAACCTTTACTTGGTACAAAGGTCTGCGCCTAATTTTTTTGGTTCACATGGAAGTCTTAAAGAAAATAGGGTGTGAAACTAGTGGAACTATCTGTGCTTGTTCTTCTTAGGAGGCAGGGCTGGCTCTCAGGTGCTGAAGGTAAACCCTGAATTCAAGTGTCTTCATACAACAAGGGGTATAAGATCTGGACCAAGATCTGAAAGTGGTGGCTGGCATCCTCGTGCCCATGTCTGCTGCAGGAACAGCAAGCGCCCAGACACCTTCACCCTGCTGTAGCGAGCAGGTCAGGGACCCTTGCCCTCCCCACTTCCCCCCTGCAGCCATGCAGCTTCTGCCAGGCATCCTGTCCCCATCACCACCGCGTGTCTTCCAAACAAACGGCAATGTTGACACAACCAACCGTCGATGTATGGGCACAAGCAGCTCCCGCGCCGATCCAGATGAGTGCTGCGCCAAGGGCTCCCGGCTGTGCCAGGAGGCAGTGCCAGCAGTGCCTGCATTTAACTGAATGCACCTTTTTTTTTACATACACTCTCAAAAGCCTTGTTGTTCTTCAACAAACCAACCCTTTGCAGGTTCCTGAAAAGGTGTAGGAAGCTGACGGTCACATTCTGCCCCCAATCTCTTCCCTGCAGCCTTTGTCTTTTCATATATCCTGCATCACTGGATTTCCACTGGGAGAGGCTACAGCACCCATGCTTATTGGAGCCAGGAGACTTTTAGTACCAAGGCAGAAAGCAAAGTGCACTAAATTTAGGCAGACTTAGGGCTCTGCCTCCAGCAACGTTGTGCACAGCAGCTCTGGCGGGCAAAGTCTTTCTTGTGTTCCTGCTGAACTGGTGCCTATCTGAAATTGTTACTGGTATGGACAACTAATTTCCTGCCTCCCAGCATCATGCTGGTAGCACCCACATCTGGTCCCCTGGGGTGTCTGTGCTCTGCAAGGGGTCCTTAGAGGTGATGGAGAACAGAACAGGCAGCACCAAGTGGGGGAAGAAACAGGAATATGTTTTGTGAAGGAAAACAAGACCACAGAGAAAAAAAGTAATTGGCAGAAATAAAAATCATTCCAGCAGAGGAAAAGGAGACAGATGGGAAGACAGAAGAGAAACGTGGAACAAAGAAAGGAGTTCAGAGAAGTCAAGGAGAGGTTGGGGAAAGGCTGTGCAATCATTTGGCACCAGCTTCTTGCATTAGTTCCCTGAAGATTGTGCAAAGCGGGGGCAGAGAGCTGCAGATTACTGTAGTGTAGCACCGCAATATCGTGGGCTGGCCACTAAATTACCATTCAGAGTCTCTTGGCTTAGCCTTGCTGCTGCCATGAGAAGGAGAGGGATATATGCTGAAAAACAGAACTATGAGGAAAAGGGTTGAGACTAGAAATTCCATTATATTCTTGGCACTTTGACATTTTTCCTCCCCTTTTGTGAAATCTCATAGGAGTGCTGCCTACTCTTGCAATAATAATAATAATAAAAAAAAAAAGGTAGCATATGAGTTGGCATGGTAACTTCATCTACTAAGTAACTAACACGTAGGATTTTCTTCTTGATCTAGAATAATAATGTCAACAGCCCCCAGGAAGATGTTTTCTTGTGACTGACTGCCTATTGCCAACAGGATTTCATGCTTCACTCACATTTGGTGGCCTTGGTGAGACTCACCGTGGCGCAGGGACAGACCTGCCCTACTCTGACACTAGGGCACACCTTTGCTGGCTTCCTCTGCTACACCCTTCAGACCAGCATTACTTGATCATGTCCAGGCATTGCTTTGCATTTAATTACTCTCATTCTTTGGGTTTTCTGGAAGGTATTTAGAACTGAGAAGGTCTAAGAACTGAGGCAACTGTTTCCAATGTGCCAATGCTGGGAGCATCGTGCTGCTGCCCAGCATGGCCAGTAGCCCCAGTAACTCCTGCTCTTGAGCCTTTCCCTGCCCACAGGAATTGCCCAGGGGGCCCTGCTGCTCCTGTTGAGCCTCCCTGGGTGGGACAGACCACCTCAGAGTGATTCTGGCCAAGTGATGCTCCCTTTCGTGCCTCCAAATGGGGTACGTGCACGGCTGCCTTGGAGGGTCCAGGTGGGGAGAATTCAGTGTTTAGGAAGAAGGGGCAACACAGGAGACAGAAGTGCAAACTACTTCTTGTTACCATTTTCAAAATACACATAAAAAAAAAAGCAGGCTGATACTTTATTTTACCCATATTCATGGCTGAGGATTAGCTGTGCGGTTGGACTCCGCACATCTGTACCCGCTCTGCTCCTCCACTCAGGACTGGCACTCCAAGAGAAATAAGTACAAAACGCGCTGTGCAAACAAACAAGGCTGCCTGTGAGGAGGGGGAACGGTGGGCCCCAGCCCAAAAAGGAATTGCTCCTTTCCTATCTGTATGTCACTGCAAATTGCTCTCCTTCAGGGGCTGGTGAGGGCACTGTGACCATCCTAGTCCAGGAGCTGGAGAGCTGCAGCTCTCCTCTTTGGGGCCCAGGGAGGAAAGGGAAGGGCCAGAGGATCATCCAGAGTAAACTTCGCTTTCTGTGGCACGGCTGCTCCTGGGAGCTGGCTTCTCTTCTCACTTCTTCTTTTAGATTCCTGCATCCCTCAGCCCTTCCTTTACACGGGTCCCACGTAGTTTATTTTGGTCCCAGTGAACAGACACTGTCACACTGGTGTAAAGATGATTTGGATCAGTATGGCTTGTTCTGAAAGAGCACAAATCTGGCAATACCAGATCTGGCCATAGGTTCACCTAACCCAGCACCCTATCTGTGAAAGTCATCATAAATGAGTGCGCAGAGAAAAGTAAGAAGAAAACAGATACATCAGATACTCCTCCAGCCTCCAACCATTTTCGGCTCAGGGACTTCCTGGGCTAAACATGGTTTGCAGCATGCACAGAGCAACAGTCAGCAGGTTTCTTTTCCAGGAACGTCTCCAGCTTCCTCTTGACTGCCTGCAAACTTTTAGCACCTAAAACATCATGCAGCAGAGAGTCCTACATGGCCACCTGCTCCCTGAAAGACCACTTTGTTTTGTTTGTTTTGAAGCAGGCCTTCACTTTGAAGCAGGCTTTACTTTCTTTCTGCCCCTTGTTCCTGTACTGGAAGAGACACAGAATATTCCCTTCAATGTACAGGAGAAAACTATTTCAAAAGACACCTTTTAATTACTGTGTGGCCTGAAAAGTGAGTTATACTGCTCTAGCAACACTGATTTTAATTCAGTGCAGCTAAGCAGCTGTGGCGGTGTGCTCCCCTCCCCCAGCCAACCTGCCTGCTCAAGTGGTAACCACCAGCGCTGGTCGTAAGGGATGAGTCTGGTCATGATGGATGCATCTGGCTCAAAGCGGATTCAGGGGAGACAGATAACATCACAATAACCGAGGGATAATTTAAACAATGCATCCACCTAACCACAGTGCTGGTCAACGTCTGACTCAAGCCAAATTTGGAAGAAACTAACATCTGCAGTTGGTATGTAAAAATTACTGTAAGTCCATTAACTTACTCCATAAATAGTGAACAGCCCAGGGCCTGTTGATCTCTCCTGCACAGCAGTGGGCTGCACGCCAGGATCTGCCCTTGAGTAGGGATGCCTCTTAAGGTTACTCCTTGAGGTTGAGAGTTCTTGCCGCAACAGATTCTTGGTAAGCAATTAATAGCATGTTAAACTTTGAAGTCCTAAGTGATATAGAGGATTGACTGTGCACATAAAATCCTTTTGACATAAACTGTTGACAAAATCTGGGACTAAGTCTGCATCCAGTCACACCTAAACTACCTGCTGAGGAGTTTAGAATGGAAGAGGGTCCTTTCTGAATCTCATGACTCAATGGGAGGGTCTTCCTGTCAGTTTTATCTCACCCTGTTCTCTATGTATAAATAATCAAGTGTACCTTGCCATTAAATCTTGTTAAACCACTGTCACATTTACCACTGAACTTTGTTAACTCACTATTTTATATCAATGAACATATTGCTACTTCTCTCTTGTGAGTGAAGTGCATCACTCCAGCCACGACAGCAGTAACAAACAGATCGCATACCAGCCCTTTGTGGTCTCCACAGCCTCTGCAGGCTCTGTCCTTGTCTGATAAATTAACTCAACTGCAAAAAAGGCAAGCTGTAGGGCATCCAAACCCTTTCTAAGCCAGAGTTTGTCCAATTCTTCTGGCATATCAACCACTATAATAAAAGATGTATCTTCCTGCACTCCTTACCTCTCTTGCAGCCTTAGACTGCCACTACCTTAGCACAGCTGCATCTTGCTGGCTTTGCAATCCTGAGTAGAGTGAATGCAGAGATACCTGAAGGAGTTTTAAATGAGTAAACTGTGTTTCTGTTACTAGCAAACTAATCCCACCTGTGTCCAGTAGCCTTGAGCCACCATGTTTCTGCCTGCCCCGGCATCCAGTGGACCAGTGGTGGGGAGCTGCTGCCCCCAGCCTGCCCCAGGGGACTCCACAGATGCCCGGCTGTGATCTGCCCTTCTGGGACTGAGCTGCTCCAGTGGGTGCTGGTCCATATGCTGGCACTGGTGTCTGCTGGGGGGCAATTCAGCCTCAGCCTCCTGTTCAGGGTGGGGGCTTCATCTGTGAGGGCATTTCCAAACATGGGCCCCTGCCTCCCCTCAAACATCTTTAAAATGTGAGGTGTGTCTGGTTTTAAGAATTTTTGTATCAGACAAAGCTATTTAAAATGGCTGAGTGATAACCTCCTCAAAGGAAGATTTATAAATGTTTGCATCCAGTTCCCAGTGGCACAATAAAAATATATTGTACTTTAGATAACTGCTTTGCCTAGGGGAGTCCCAGTAAAATAAATGATCCTTTTTTTTTTTTTTTTTTCCTTTAAGTGAGCAAGAAGCTCTAAGGCCCTTTATTTCCTTCACTGATCAGTGACTTAGAAATATTCTTCAGTGGAACTCTCTTCCCTGTAGAGCTCCCTTTATCTTTTCTGTTTGGAATGGAGAAACAGGCTATCCAAAGGCAAACACAGCTACTGCACAAACTTTTTTCTTGCTTTATCTAGTCTCTAAACAAAGTCTGAGGCAAGCAGTGTTTTCTGAGAGTTGCTTCAGGGTTTCCAGAGGAGCTTTTGTAAATGGAGGGTGACCAGGCTCCATTTTCAGCCTTGCATGGGTTTCAACCAGAGGTGTCTGTGAAGTGCTCTTGTCTTGTGGTTCCCCGCCATCGCCCCGTTGAGCAGCAGCTGCACACGCAGAGTGGGAGCAAGGGTCTGGCAGCATCAGCGTGGGAAGCGGTGAGCAGAACTGGGGGCATCCTCAGGGCACTACCTGCAGACTGAGCTGTGGTGTGGGGTTGGTTTCCTCCAGAAAAACGTGGGCTTGAAAAGCAGAGATGGAGAGCGTGATTTATGTTTCTTTTGTGAGGATCACGTAGTAATGTAAGGAAAAAATTGTGACTCATTGTACGTCATGGTGCCTCCTCCCATCACCTGTGAGCTCTCCTTGGTGCTCCTGGCTTCTGTGGTGGTGCCCACGGTGTCACGGCAGCGCTCGGAGGCACCACGCACGCTCTGTGTGGTGACTCAAAGTGGTGATGGGGGAGGCAAACAAAAGGAAGCTTGACTCTCTGTGAGTGCACAAAGCTGCTAAAAACTCCTCTGTTAGAGGGCTGGCGGAAGAGGGCCTTGCGGTGAGGAAATGACTCTAATCTGAGCTGGGACAGGGTCTGCATGTTGTGATGGTGCAGGGCTCCAGCAGGACCCTCTCTGGCCTGGGAAACATCTTCCCTGTGGTAACCTGAAGCTGTTAGGCAAGACCACTGGGAGCCTGATTTTATTGTTTAATCTGATGATTTTCTGAGAATTTCTGGTGTTTGCACCCCTTGGGATTGGCACTCCTGGAACCACAGTGCCTGAAGTGCTTAGGAGCTGGTGAGGCCTGAGCTGCGTCCCCTGTCAGGTGGTTGTAGATGCGCTCGTGTGGAGAGATGGCTGCTGTGAAGAGTGACTTTGCTGCCTCTCTTGTGGGTCTGCTGGCTCCTTCATGTCAGACCATGTAAAGAAGTCCAAGGCTTCCACAACTGGGCTTTGAGGTCTGCCTTCAAGCAGCTTTTGCTCTCGAGTCTCAGGCAATTATTTCACTCTCTACCAAGTACCTGTAAAAGCAACAGCAGAGATGTGACATAGTAAGTTTAGGAAGAAGCCCATATCAAGTGGTCTATGTGCTTATTTTAAAGGAAGATCTTATCCCTCAGGGAAAAAAAAAAAATACCACAACCACTTATATTTTGTGCTGGAGCCGTTTTGATTTACGTGCTTTTCAGGCCGCTGCAGTGGACCAGTGGCACTGACTGTTCCTCAATCCGCTTTGGGACTATTTACAGAGAAATGAGACATTCTATTTTGCTTTGTGTCAGGGGCACGAGGGTGCTGAAGTGTCATGTTGTGGACATTTTGGTGCCTGTGCATCCCCATGAAAATGAAATTATGATGGAATTTTGCTTTCTGCTGTCTATACACTTACTTTTGGATTTATTTCAGAGTAACTTCTTCCTCTCTTGCTCAAGCCAATGTTTTGCCAGAGATGCTCAAAATGTTCTGTGAATGAGCCCAAGGAACAGATTTCCTGGCTGATAGAAACTGGCAGGGCTCCTCCAAAGTCAGGCGATATTAGGAGACAATGATTTTGGATTGCTATTAAAAAGCTTACAAGTCTGTAAACTATTACATGAAGTTGTCTAGCAATGTTATCTTGTGAAGTTATATAAGCCTGCAATAGAAAATGTTTCAAAACTTGGCTCCCTTTGCTTTTCTAAGGGTAATGCTATACCATAAGACACAAACCAAAGTAACATCGATACGCCAATTCAAAAGCAAAAAGATGGCTTTTAAAGATTATCTGTAATGCATTTTTAAAAATAAAATTAGGCCTTTTGGTCAGATGCATGAACAGCTGAGACCCTTTTTATTACAGTATCACTAACACTGAGTGTCATGAGATGGGACACAGGACTGGGGCATCTCAAAATCCAAAAGCTATAATAAGAGGTTTATAGCAAACCAGAAAGATCAGGTAGTGTGTAAGGGCCTTGCTTGTACTGCAGGGATCATGGTACTTGATATCAGTTTGGTTCTGATGCTCCTGATATGCTCCAATCCAACCTCTGGTCATTGTGATGCAGATCTCACCTGCCAGGTGCAGGAGGCAGAGCTTGTCCCTGCCAGACAGCCCTGTAATGGACAAATGTTTTTAATTTTCTCAAAGTGTTCCCTTATAAAATCATTGCTGCAGTTGTTTTTATATTGCAGGGATAACACTAGGCTGGTTTTCATTTGGGGTCTGCCTATAACAGTTTGTTTAGAGACCCTGTTGCTCAGCTATTGTAGAATACACCCAAGACAATTCTCTCTCGTGCTGTTTGTACAGCTGTGGGTGGACTTGTGCATTATAAGATCTCATCAGTTTTCATTATGTCTGGCCATTTTATTCTAAACATCTGCTGCAGGCATTCATGATAAAAGTTATTTAACTGCTGTTGGCTGGACTTACCTCTCTTCTAAGGCTCTGACCTATGCTTAGTGCACTATTGCTAAAGAGCTCTAGCTTGGTGATTGGGGTGCTAGAATTCAACCGCTGAACCTGAAAAAAAAAAGTGCTCTCCACTGTGGATGAAGCCATCAGATTTAGGTAAATTGCTGCTTTTGTAAGTAAATGCATCAGAAATTTTTAAGGATCCTGTTTCTACGAGGTGGCATGAGAGCACACTGACTTTTTTCCTCTCTTATTTTACGGTTCATTTGCTGCTTGCAGCTTCCAACTAGGCTGTCTGTGTGCTGTGCCGTCCCATTTATCACACAGAAGGTAAGTGTTAGATAAGCCCAGATCGCTGAACATGCTGTCCAAATCTGGAGCTGTAGTTGCCATGAAAAAGACCAGTTGCTTCAGAGAAGTGAGTACTAGTTCCAGCTCAGGGAAGGAGAAACATTTGATTTTGTTACTCTGTGGTAGCACTGAGCATTTCTTAACTCATGAATGGAGATTTGGTGTCTGGATGATTCTTCTAGATTTAGGTAACTAAGGATTTCTAGTAGACTACAAATCTTCAGCCTGAAAGAGAGAAAGAGAAGGAATGTAAGAGAGGTCTATGAAATCATAAGAGGCAACGGAAGAGTTGAATGTGGGATGATCATACCCTTTTTTTTGTCAGTACAACAACTGTAGGTCATCAAGTGTAATTAGCAGGAGGTTGACTCAAAACATGGAAGAGGTTAATTTTTTCCACACCACACAGTTCAGCTGTGAATTGAATTGCCAGGGGATGTTGTAGATGACAGAATTTTAAGAGGATTCACAAAGTGAGTAGGTAGACAATGAAAATAATCCACTGAAGGCAATTAAATACAGTGATGGTCTCCTGGCTCAATAAGACCTTAAGTCACAGATGTTTGGGGTGGGGAATGAAGGAAGTGCATTGTGGGGTGGGGGGAATCTATGCATGCTCCATACCTGTATTCTTTTCTTAACATCTCTTATTGGCTGCTGTTAGAGTCGGGATGTAGGGCTGGATGGACCTTCAGTGTGACCCAGTGTGACTGCTCTGGTGTTGAAGAATATCTGCCATGGAAAGTCTCTTTCTGCCCTGTCAATGAATTTCTGAATGCCAATATAATATGAACACATGATAGCTGCTATTCTTCCATTTGTTTAAATGATGTGGAAAATATGGTCAATGCAAGAATAGGACAAAACCCAAGTTGCATTGGAAGCCTGTTCTTGACAGTGTTGTGGGCTCTGCTTAGTGCTGTTATGCAAAAAGAATTGCCTTGGAACAGGCAGCAGCATGTTTCCATCCTGATTGTTACAGTAGTTTAAATCTGCTGAGGAAATTTTGAACATCTTTTTTTCCCATCCTTAGGGGTAGATTCCTTTCCCAGGCTCCGCTGAGGAGATGTAGCTTTGTTTTGAAGCTTTCTTCACAGAATTTCTGGAAGAAAATGGCAGGAATTTTATCCTGTTGTGTTGCTCTGTGAGTTTTTACTTTGTTGGCAATTGGTTTGAAATCCTTTAAGGTGATATTTGCTTGTGATTAATATAAAATTCTACCTTTATGCTGATAAAGGTGAATTTTGCTTCAAGTAATATCTGTTCAACATACTGAATAAAAATGTCTACTTAATGTTTTCTTTGTCCTTCATAGCTAGAGAGAATATTTACATGTTGGTCACTCTAGTTGCAACTGGTTTACTTGTAGGTCTCTGAGGTTTGGAAGGGATCTCACATACCCTTTTGTGCTTGCCACCTCATGCTCCTGGGCAAACCTGTCAATAAGGTTTAGCTCTTTCCTCTAGCTGGTCTTTTGCAGGATTAGCCTGGAACATATATTTTTTCTGCTATCTATTAATAGTGAGGACATTCAGAGCAGCCTGTTTATTTTCATGAGGACTTCTCCTATGGTATTTTGATATGATTTTTACCTTTTACCTCCTATTCTCAAGAAATCACAAAACTGCAATATTCACATGTGTGCGACTGGCATACATTATTGAGAACTGGTTCCCATGTGGATAAGTTCTTTGAGGGCTGAAGTTCAAGTTCTCTTGTATGTCTTAGAAGATTTATTTGTTTGCTTTTTATAAAATTAGTTGGGGGCGGGAGAAGCATTTGGGTTCCTGGCAATATTGTCTAGAGCTGCCTTGTATGCTTATACAAGCTCTTAACAATTATGAGAAAATTTACCTGGTAACACATGTTTCACTTTTAATTTTTTGGGGAGAGAAAAGTTAGTGGTTTGCCAGTGGTTTGTTGGCAAAGTTCCTGTCTTTATTTCTACTGTATGAAACAGTTCCCTGTGGCCCACTGATGTTGCTTATTTCATCTTTATCTATCCTTACAGCCACCTTTTCTCTGAAAGGTTTGGTACTATAACCTTGCTGTAACAAAGTCTTTCATGACATGATAGCACTTGTCTCTATCTTCTTCACTGCACCCTTCTTGTTTAGAGGCAGTGTTGGGTGATTTTCAACAGCATAAGTCAGGAGTCTTGCACCTACTCCTGGTCTTTTTTTGCAGTGTCACTCAGAGGCAGGGCAGTGTACCCTCTTCCTCCAGTCAGGGTGTCTCAGAGGTTCATCACTTTCTTATTCTTCAGTTTGATGCTACCTACCCCTGTCTGCACTCACTCAAGCTGGGCAGATCACTGCTCACTCCATCTTGCCTATGATTTGAGCTGATTTTCCATTTGGTCTCTCTGTAGGTACAGATAGGTAGGGAACCTATCTGTAATAAGTCTATTGCTCCAGGCTTGCTCTTCAAGGTCCTGACTTCTGGCCAAGACAGTTTGGTTAGGACCAATCAGTAGAGGCCCACTAACTGGTCCAAAGCTCATAAACAGCCACCGGCATTCTCTTTCCTCCACCTGAGAAATATCTTCTGACAGGCTAAGTTGTCAGCTTTGTCCTCCATTTAAAGGCTCCAAACCTTACCTCCATTTCTAGACCTGAGAAACCAGTCTTGTCTGGCCTGTATGCTTGTATCTCCCAGACCCCTGTCAGTGTCAAGGTCAGAAATCCCCATGTTCCTGTGCACTGGGAGCACATGGAGGGTGAGGCATCTTGCACTGCAGTTAAGTAAACCGTAAGTCCCATGTGCTCCTTACACTTACAGTAAGAGGAAGAAGTAGCAAACAATGTGCAAAGGCAAGGAGAAATGGGCACTCAGTCAACTACTTTGTTGTGTGAGGATGGTACAAAAATTGTTTTGTTTCTTTTCGTTTTCACATTAGTAATTCAAGTCTTGTCTATCCTGTTTGTTTTTTCTTCACTGGAGAACTAATAGTATTATGACAGTGCAAGTAAAAGCTGACGAATTTCAAGTAGAATTGCTTTTCCTACAAAATGTTTTAAGCAGTCTGTATTTAGCTAACATTTATCTAACTCCACTCCTAACCAACAGTTGGAAGAGAAAATCTTGCAGTTCAACACCTCCTCCTCTCCCCCTTTCACTAGAAGCTGCAAAACCTCCCACTCCACTTCTCTAGATCTTCCGAGCAGACCTCTGCCAAAACACAACTTGATGTTTGATATTTTTTTAAGTAAGAAAAAGCAGAAAACAAAACACTTCCAGCCTCTCATACACAAAGAATCAGAACAGGGCATGAGTCCAATTTGCTTTCCCTCCCATCTTTCCTGAACATGTACTCTTGCAGAGACAACCAAGGAACTCTGCTACATGTTCTACCCACCAGCCTTGCTATGGCTCTCTGGCAGGAGCAGTACCAGGGCTATCTCCGATGTGACCCTGTTCTTCAGGGTGGGCACCAAAGTAGGGAGTTTCCCAGGCTCCTGAATGTTTGGCAGCAAACAAGATCCTGTCTTTGACAGCTCAGGACGAACTCTTCAGTGATGCCACCAGCTCACATTGAAGACTCTGGGTCTCCCGTGTATTCACTGTTTCTGTAGCTGTTAACTGTTTCTCTTGCAATTTGTGGCTGTGGAGGTTTATTCCAAAGCAGAGTGTGGCTGGGCCTCCCAAGGGCTTGCTGAGGAGATGGCAGGAAGGGAGCATCTGCCCCACAGTCACCTGCCAGCACTGGGGAGAGGCCGTACTGCGGCTATGCCCAGGCCTTGGGAACCGGCCTCCTGCTCCACTGTGGGCAAAGTCCACGTGAAGGAAATGGAAGAGGCTCCCAAGCCAGGCTCCCGGCCAGTCCATGGGTGAGGTCTCAGTTGGGACAATTGAACGAGCCCTGTGCAATTAGATCTGGGTTGGTGTGGGGTGATGCTTGTGCCAGGGCCACCAAGCAGTCTGCAGGGCAGCAGCCTGCACACACCAGGCCAGAGCCGGTGACAGGAAACTGGAATACTACTTTTTTTTTTTTAAGCCTATTTTGCTTTTCTTTCCTGTCTATAAACTCTTTTCCTTAAAACTGACTATCAGTTGGGAAACTTCACTGAAGGATCCTAACCACTAACAGCAGCCAGGCTTACTTTCTTCCTACTATGCATGAGAAGTTAAATTCTGTTCCCATTGGCATGTAGGCAATGTCAATTCCAAGATGGCAGAAAAGACTACCAAAAGTTGGGGTTTTTTTTCCACGTTTGTTTACCTACCAGACCACAGATTCTAGGAGGGCTGTTACCTCTTTCCAACCTTTACCAGACAGAGGTGAGCAGCAGCCCTGGCATCTCACTCATGCTGCACAAGTGGTCCCTGCTGCAGGGTCAGTCTTGGACAACCCAAAGCTGATTAGCTTGTGAAGTGAGCTCACTTCTTCCTCATTTTCAGTCTCCAGACATCCTGAAGGACACCATAAAAAGCTTTCTTGCTTGAGAAAATTCTGATGCACACCTATGGATTGGCTTTCCAATCGTCTTGTCTTGCTCCTGTTCCTTCATAGGGCCATTGCAACCATAGTTTGACTGATGGTCAAGAAATACCAGTGCTTCCAGTTAACCCTTAATGAAGTGGCATGAATCTATCAAACTCCCATGAAAAACCCTCATTAGGTTCTGCAAAGTGAAATAAAAGCTTCAATATGTGGTAAGCTAGGGAATGTAGAGTCCTGGCGCATCTCTGAATTGAGTATGTGTCCAACTTGCAGTGCTTCTACTGCTAGAAAATGAAATGTCAGCATCTCCTGCTCTTCCCCTTTCTCCTCAAATACCCCTTGCTATCCCATGGTCCCACTATGTGAAACCTGCTTTAAGCCTGACTTCTATAACCTTTCCACAAGCAATAGTATAACCTGACAAACATCCCACATCCCCCAGACATGTTCCAGCACAGCTCAGATGCCATTCTAGGGCTTGCAGGCTAAACATACAAATCCTTATAGAAGTTTCATTACTTTGGGAAGCACAGGCAAAAAAATCCCCCTGTCATTGACAGCCTACACTAGTGGATGGACCCTTCTTACCCACCACAAATGCTGTCCAAAGAGCCCCTCTCCAGAAATGATTTGTGTGAAGCTCCAGTTTGCAGGCTGGAGGCAGTGACTGGTGCCTTCCTGAGTTGACTAGTCTCTGGAAATCATGCCGGTGACCACATTAGGACAGTGCTGGAGCTTTGTCCTATCCTATTTAATTTTCTGGGCGGCTTGTAAAGAAAACCTTGACAGCTTGCAGGTGTAGGTGCTAGGAGAGTGGTAACTCATGAAGAGGACTTCGATGCTGAGTGGACCCTCTTGGTAAAGTAGGTTAGTTTGTTTAAGTCAGCATGGCCAAATATAGGGACCTTCATCCAGAGGTAAAGAGTTAGGGCCAAGCTTATTTTGTGGGAGGGGGTTTCAGAGAGGTCAGCACTTCTGAAAGCTGCTGGAGATACATCAGGGGAGGTCATGGTGGACAATAAGAGGGGGTGTGGGTGCATGCTGTGTTGATGAGAGCTCACACAATTCTCTGGTGCATAAAGCAGACAGCAAGTGGGAGTGGTGAGCTTGTGTTTCCTCTGTGTTTGGCACTGATACAGATGCAGTTTGGATGCTGCATCCAGCTTGTGTGTGCCTGGGTTTCCTGACCTATCCTACCTGCCAGGGGAGGGCAGAGCGGGGACCAGTGGATAAATAAGAGACAGAGCCTTGTGTACAGCCTGGGATCATCCCGTCTAATATTAGGCACCAAACTACTGTCTCAAAGGTAGGAGCAGCAGGTGCAAGTCAGGCATAGCAGTTAAGGGAAGATGGCCTCACACTGCGCATGCACCTTCACCGGGAGTGCGCTGCTTGGTGGAGGAGGTGAGACCACATCCATCCACTCACCTTTGCGCTGCCCCTGGTGCACTGTGAACTGAATTGCCATTAACCTCTGCACGCTTAATTGCCACTCATCTATCTTAATTACGAGCGGAAGAGATGATGGTGCCTTACAGAGGGGGAAGCAATACACGTAACAATTATGGAGCATGGAGATGATGTGCACTGGATCTAGCTGGAAACCAGAATGAAAACATGATTCCCTTCTGAAAGAAAATCAAGCCCTTTAAAGATAGAGCGGGCTGGAAAGCTCTGAGAGGAGCCAGCTCAGGGCAGGGAATACCCTGGTTACAGTGGGGATTTTCCATGACCACAGCACGACAATGGCTTGAATGCGGGTTTGTCATGGAGATGTCTGGCTTTGATGAGAGGTTCTGTCCTGAGCTGAAGGAGACACTTCATCAAAAACTTTAATAGCCACAACTGGAAGTGGAGCATTTGCTGGAAAGACAGTGTTTCATGAGCACATTAAGTGCCTTGTCATTTTTTGATTTTTTTTTTTTTTTTTTAATGGGTAACTCAGATTGTCCCCTCTCCCTCCTGTAGGGTGATGTACTGTGGAGCCTGCATGATATGGAGATAGATGAAGGGAGGGAAACTTCTGTCTGACCATGTGGTTCTTCACCTTTTGATTTTCTCTTTTCCAGGAAAAAAGTCAGTTTCAAACTAAAAATGCCATTTAGATGCTTTTTTGTGAGAAATGCTGATATAAAGCTTCGCTATTTTTTTTTAAAAGTACCTTTTTTCAGTTGGAACTGTTGACTTGAACTCAGCATATTTTCATTTGGAGCAGCACATGTCAAACTTATGATTTACTGAATAATGTTTTTCTGATCTGCTCTGACTAAAGAGCCTCTGACTCAGAGGCTAACAAGACAGGCGAGCAGCCTTGCCCCTGGGATGGCCGTGATGAGAGTGCAGCAAGGCACAGCACACCGCCAGGACAAACGTCTGGTGATGGGGGGTGAGAGAGGGTATTGAACGGGCTCATGTTCATCACCTTGATGAGTGACCTCCAAGGGAGGGCAAGGATGGAGCTCACATAGCTCTGCATCTAGGTTAGCAAGGGACCAAACAAGGCTCAGCTGAAATTCAGTGTTGACAGAGGCTAACTAATGGCTCTTCAGAAGATTAATTTGAAGTGCTTGTACTTTATTGGGTTTTCCAATTAACTGTGACAGCCCAAGGATAAAACAAACCAGTGTGTTGTTGTGGATAGCCAGCTCCAGCTCCCTGAGCAATAGTGAGGTGGGCGCAGTGAGAAGGGTGTTAGGCTGCTGAGGAGATGTGGAAAACGAGGCTGAAAAAACAACGCACTGCAGGACTTAATGACTGTCATCAAGCAGATCTTTGATCTTTATCCACAGACTGGTAGGGGTGACAGATGTGCTGAGCACCTCTTTCCCCTCTCAGATTCTGGCATGGCCAGGTGCTGTCACTTGATGGCCAACATGACCAGCAAGCGGGCCTTGCAAGTCAAGCCTAGGCCAGCATGACTCTTGTCCAGGGGAACAGTGAGTGGCAGGTCTTTTCTTTGGGATTGTAATTGCAAGGTCAGAGGGATTAATTAGTCATAGCCTCATGTGGTTGAGAAAGAAAACAGAAGAAACCCTTCTGCTGCCCATCAGGGATAGAACTCATTGGAAACCCAAACCTGATAATGGAATGAAGCTTCAGACAGCTGAAGCCAATACTCCTATGGCATCCTGGCATCCATCCTGACATCCTTTCTACTTCCTTCATGACCCTCTTGGCAGGCTGATCAGACCCTACATGTCCTAGACAAGGGGGGAGCCCCACACAACCAGGGACCAAGGATGGAGGGAGGCAAGGTAGCAGCAGCCTCCATTTATATAGCTATAAGCTCCCATGGAAAATGGCACCTTTGGCAAATGGGAGCAAGAAAACTGCTCTTTTTGTTGTTATTGTCTTTTTTTTTTCTTCCACACTTGACAAAACTAGGCTTTGTACACAGTCACCATAAACAGAATTGCACCTGGGACACATCTTAATTGGATTCCAAATTTTTCCAGTGGATAAACAACCCTATGAAGACCTGACTATTAGCTAATAGTTGACTCCAGGAGAGTAACGCTATAACAATCCTGTTAAATAACTTGTTTTCAGCATTTACCTACAATTGGACATGCAGCTCTGTGACTGCACTTCCTTCAGGAGGACCTCAACCAGGCTCCTGGAGGCAAATGGGGCAGTCCCAGGCTTTGCTTCAGGCCAGATTTCCCTTCGGGTTTTGGCATCTGGGAGCATCAGTGGAAGCAGATAGTGTCTCCAGAGGTGATGAATGTCTATGCTGGGAGACTACCTTGTGCCCCAGTCTCAGAAGGCAAGTGTGAAAAGGGGTCAGGACTGCAAAGCATCAGGGCAGGCAATAGGCATGTAATGCCAACATGTACAGAGGAAGCCAGTCAGAAATAATTAACCTTATGTAACAAAGCTGAAAGGCAAGACACATAAAACTGCTGAAGGGAAACAGTCTTTCCCTGGTGCGTTGGCTGTGGAAGTCTTTAGCTCAGTGTTGTGGTGGCAAGTCTGAGAGCAGAGCAAGTAGGTGCTGCCCCTCACCCCTGCTGCAAGGGTCAGATTCAGGCTGGATGATGTTAGAACCCATTTGAAAGCATTGCTTTATTCTTTTCTATATGCTGGAGAATGATATGTAACCAACATGGAATGCTAAAGGTTTCCACACAAGTCGCTCTCACTGATGCACAACTTTTGAGATTCAATTGCAGTTGTAGGAAAGTGATTTCTAGAGATTTCTGGGTAAGGTTAGTGGTCATTAAGGTTATTTGAATACTAGACTAAGAAGTGGTGATGTGTGGCTGATCTAGGATAGGCTGGATACCCTCACCTCCTGGCACATTGTTACACCACCAGGCGCTTGACTCCATCCCCGTGGTGTCAGCTGCTGCCCTGAGGGGTCTTCAGAGTGATGTTCCCTTCCATGCTGACATTTCAAATGGGTGCAAATGGCACAAAGTTATCTTCTGTTTAATGGGAAAGGTCATGTTTGGACACTGTTTCCAGCTCTCTGCCGTTCCCAGTTGCTTTAGCAAACATAACAGCTAAGGAGTGGTGTTTTCATTGCAGAGTGGGCTGTTAAAATAGCTGTCTCATGATGCCCAGGAGAGGCAGGACAGTGGATTGGGGATTAATCCATAGTGTTTGAGGGATTCGGTTTTTTTTGTTTGTTTTTTTTTGTTTGTTTTTTTTTGTTTTTTTTGTTTTGGTTTTTGGTTTTTTTTTTTTTTGTTTTGTTTTTTTTTTTTTTTTCTACAGTCTCCTAATGTCATGCACCCACTTCTACAGGAATGTGACAGGGCTTTTAAAATATGTGTGGCAGACATGGAATGGAGCTGTATGACTGGTATGGCTTGTGCGCAGTCAAAGCTGGTTCAGAAAACTCCGGAGGTAAATCAAGCATGTGAAATTTGAGATTTCGTAAAAAATTTGGCTGAGTTTGCAAACAGTATAGCTAGCTTTAAAAAGACTTGAGGGGTTTTTGGTCTTCAAAATAGCACAACCAGATGGCAATAGGCTATTTTTGAACTTTGGTTACATAATTTTGCTAAATATTTTTCTTCCCTCTGAAATTTGAAATTATCTGTAATTCAGACTGTACTGGTGCTGTGTATGGTAGTCTCCTGATACAAAGGCATTCATCATGTGCTCCTGTGTCAGGGAGCAGTCAGAGCCAGGCTGCCTGTGTGGGAGTGGAGCAGGAGCTGAGACAGCCCCAGGTGGAATGTTCCCTCCCCAACAACATGGTCCCCCCGGGACCAAAGGCACAGGCAGAGCAGGGCTGGCTGTGGCGTCCATCAACAGTCCCAAACACAGCAAGCAACGACCAAGGTCCAGACAGGGTGTGGTGTGGGTTCCAGGGGAGGCAAACTGTGGCCAGGAAGGAGTTTTGGTGTCCAGGGAGAAGGTACATGGATTGCTCAAGCTGTCTGAGGGAAACAGCAATGCCTGAGAGAAGAGAAGGTGATGGGTGTGCAATTAAAAAGGGCCCCAAGGGGTCCATTAATGGGGCCAATGCAAAAAGGACCATAAATGCTGCTTTAGGGGAAGGCATGAAGCTGTTTGTGCTCCCCACACCATTCTCCCACAAGTACATGATGGTTTTTGGAAGAAAAAGACATTTTGTTCCCCTAGTCTTAAGCATTCGTTGCCATTACTTGAATGGTGAGAAGGGAAAAAAAACCCGTCTCTTCAACTCAAGTGACAGGGCTGCAAAGCTCCAAGTGAAGCAAGCCTTGCCTGAGAATATAAGAGCCTGCTGACAAGGTAGAAATCACACTTCTCTGAAAATAATGTAAATAGTTTATATAGAGCTTTTATCCTCTTTGAGAGACCTCAAAGATCTTTCTGAAAGAAGTCAATGTCTATTTTTTTTTTGTTTCAGTGTTCAGCACGACGAGAACTGAGAAGTCATTTCAGAAAAGGAGGGGTTTTCTATTTTTCAGTCTGGTTTTTGCATGTAGTTGCAGTGGGTGCAGTTTGCTTCACTGCTTCCGCAGTGCAGTTGGTCACCAGCTTGGTTTCTCCTATGCTTAAGATACTTGCAGACCTCCAGAGGAAGTGAAAACTCAATTATGTTTTAAAAGTAACTTAAAAGAAATTTTAGTAATTGCCAGTTAAAGGGTGTTTTCTGAGACACTGGGTTTTTTTTTAATAATGTAAAAAAAAATCAGGTTGCCCAAATCCTATTACTCCATAAAATTAACCACAATTCATGATAATACAATTAAAATTTTTAATTGCTTTTCCCTCTTCCTAGTAGTACTTTCCTGTTGACTACGTCATATGCATGCATTTGTCATGGGTTCCCACTTGTGCTGCACATTCATCATACAGAACAGCAAATAACTCCTAGCACTAGACCAAGCTGAAAAAATACCAAAAGATTCTTTGCTACCAGAAAAATTAATTTTTTTTCAGAAATACTTTTTTTTTTTTTAATCACAGCATTTTGATAATCTAACTGATATTACTGGAATGGAATTGCTGAGGATGGAGAATGGTTCAGAAAATCTTTGTTCTCAGATTTGTTTTTTATATCAAAATCAATGCTCTATAATTCTTTCTTAAACATTTGACTTAAATTTTTGATTGAAATCAGATCTATTCTTGAGATTTTTAAATAGGGCATTTGCTACAAAGCAGAATTTTGGTTTCCTGCCCAGTACTGACAAGCTGTCTTCCTCAGCTAGCCCAGTTCTGACCTCTTCACACCAGTACTCCTCTATAATCAGCCTGCAATACCTCCAGGGTCAAGTCAGTACAAATTCTATCAGTCTTTGAATTAGTGAGACTAGGACCTCCTTTTAAGCATGGGCTCAGTCTTGATTTCTACATTTCTCTGGACTCTCTACAAGGTTACCCTTCTATGTCTGTGTGAGTTTATTTCTGACTCTAGCATTCTGACCGTGATCTGCATGGTGGTAAAATCTTGAGAGGGCCAAGAGCCCCAAGACACCAGCCACTTCTTGTGGAGGGCTCAGGGACGGAAGGTGTCTGCAGTTATTTGCAGCAGAGGGGAAGACAGCCTTCTTGTTTCTCTTTTTTTCTCTTTTTCTTTGAGTGTTCCAAAATAAATGCATCCATACACAAATATTTCTGCAGTATCACAGGAGAGAGGAGAAGGATGGGTGACTCTAACCAGTCTACTTAGCCCAAAAGAATAACTTTTTTTTTTTTTCCAGGTTGCTCTGATTCTGATTTCTTAAAATATTTTGATTCAGGATTCAAGCCAAAAAACCTCAGCTATTGCACGGGTCTAATGTGAGCTCTCCAGATAGGGGTGTTGCCTCCTTCTACTGGAAAGAGAGACAAATAATCAAGCCACAGAAGTGTTATTGCTCAAATCTGCCCATAACGTGTCTCTGCTGTCACCCACAGTGTAACTACCCCACGTCACACATTGTATCTGGATCTGCCACGTCTCTCAAGGTCTTCTGTCTTCTCCATGTTTGTGAGACTACTGACTCTGTACAGGTTGGGCTGTGTTTATGTTTGCATCTTGAGCAACTCACAAGAGCTGAAGGCATGGTAAAGTGACTGTGCAGCTGTGAAAATCTTGACTGGATTTCTAAGTCTGTCCTCTCTCTTCACCTCTTCGCATCTTCTGTATTTTCGTGGCCCAGCTCAGAGCACAGTGCTGGTGGCTGTGCAAACTGCTGGTGCTTATCTCCTGGCTCAAGAAGGGTCACCCAGAAATGGTGGCAGCCTCATGTGCAGGTGGTTCTCCCTAGAAATGAGAAGGTTACTGCTTGGTCCCACTGCTGGCACACCACTGTTTCAGGACCAGCTGAAGCGGTGTGCTTTGCTGCTTTTTCAGCTGTCCTTACTCATTTGAATCAGTTGGAATGTGATAAGCAGGCATACTCATTTCTCTTCCTTACAGTTACTACAAGCTCTTTACCCCTGCGTCACACTCAGGCTGGACCTTCCTCCTGCTTCCTTTTATACAGCAAGCAGCCCACAGCCACAAACCAGAATTACAGGGCTTGTGACTGGACCAGAAATTTTAGATGAAAAGAAGAAAAGTTGGTAGTGCTGTGTGAGAAAGCAATGACAAGGACATGGGGATCTACAATGCCTTGAGAGGGCCACAGCATCACACACAGGCCATTGGGTTTCACAGGCCTGGGATGCTGCTGTGAACAAGCTTGCAGCCAAAGCAGTGGGGATTTGCACTGGAGAAAGGGAAGTATGGCCCAGCATCTTGGGGCACAGGAGGAGCTGTGTGAGGATGAGCACTTTTCCCTGCGGCTGTTTGTCCCACCACCCACTGAGAATCAGTTGTGGCATGTGAAAAATTTCAGTAAGAACACACTGCAAAGGTAGGACTGGGGCTTGGAGCCACAGCTGCTACTGCAGGGAGCAGGAAGGAGAGGCTGCCAGGCCCTGGGGCAACATGTGGGGCTCGCCATGGAGGGCGAGTCACCCATGGCAAAAGGTGTACATATGAGCCTTCATTAGCATGTTGAATTAATGTCTTACTGTGTTCGGTGATGAGGAAGCACCCCATCAACCAGCTGTAGGACTTGTCTGTAGACAATGGCCCCTATGTTATTCTTCAGAAGGCCAGAGTGTTTAAAAAAAATGGATAACGCATTTGTATGGACCTTGGCAAGGTGGGAGTCGCTGACTACCTTCAGGAGAATGCCCTCAGAAGTGCACTGACTGCTTGCTAACAGGATGCAGAGCCTTTCTCCTCTAGGTCTACAAAGTTTCTTTGGTCCAGTGAATATGGGCTGGATCTCCTTTCTGACCAACACCTTACAAATGTGCCATTTTCCAAGCTCACTGGCATGCTCAGAGCTTCTCTGTCTGAAGTAACTCAGGGCTAGTTTTCTCCATAGCAGCTATCTGTTTTTATGCTTGATCCATGTTATTCTAGGTTGAATGCCCTTTTCTGTTTTAGCTTAATACATTTTGGATGAGTTGAGATATTTAAGAATGGGGATTGCACTTACAATGAACACCCTACTTGAATCTGATTTGCCTTTCAAGTATAGGCATGGCCCAGGAGTCAGGCCAGGATCTATGGAACCAGTGGAGACAGTTGCCCAAGTGAAGTCTTTGCTGGAATGGGACTGAGCTGTGCTGATGGGGTTGGATCAGTGGTGTTTGGTGTCAGAAGGATAAATAGAGGGTTTCATTCATTAGTGATAGTGAAGGAGAAGTCTTTTACCAGCTTCAGGTCTGCCATTTTTTTCAGAAGCCAAATCTTTTTTAGACACGGCAGGGCTTAACTGATGAGCAGATGACCTCATTGCAATGCTTTACTAAAGCAGTTATGGGTGGAGCATGACTGTTCGCTCCTGGTCTCAAAGCACATCATCCAGGTGTCTCTGGGCAGTGACAAACCTGTAGCAGACCTGGCCTGAAGTGAGACAGCTGCAGCTGGAGATCTTTGCTGGCCACATGCCTATGAATTGGGAATGCAACTCCTCCAGCACAGACACAGTCACAGTTTTAGACTCCTCTTGGTAGATGACTTTTCTATTTTTATCAAGGGGAGGCTCATATTTTTTTTTCCCTGGTGGTGTTTAAACTTCTAAGTGAGAAGACTGCTTATTTTGCAGCTGTGAGAGGTGGCTACCTCTGGTCGGGTCTGGTCTGGTTAGGATGAGGGTGTGGCAGCAGCAGACAGCATCTGTCTCTGTCAGGTCGGCAGTAGAACAAGAAGAAACTGAGCTGTGTCATGAAGGGGATGGCTGGGAAGGGGCTTAGACTGAACCTGGTCCATTTGCTTTCCTCTCCCAACCATAGGTGCCCGTATGGCAGTCAGTCAGCCCTGACAGAGAAAGGAGAAAGATGGCCAGAAAGCATCAGAGATTTGCAACCTGGGAAGTGACAGGGCAGAGACAAGGCCCATGATCAATATTAATGGTGGCCCCAGGGGGTTGCTGGGTCCTCATTAGAGAAAACGATGAGTGCTGATAATATTCTCACCCTTAATGCTGTCTGATCATTCATTCCTCCATCAGCAACACCTCCCACCCTGTCTGAGCTCAATGTCCTGGAGGAGAGTGTGCTTAAAGGTGAGGTCAAGGTAATTTCAAGAGGTGCTAAAAGAAAAAGTAAGGGCAGGCTGGTAGCCAGGAAAGGGAAAATTGGCCCCATTGTTAAAGGAATAAAAGAACATCAGAGGGCTTTTTAAAATGTCAAGAGTGGAGTATTGCTGTGTGCTCTTTGCTTATTGAGTAGAGTTTGAGGGAGGTTTGCCTTAAATATACCTTCCATACAAATATACAGAAACATGTTTTTTAGTGAACTTTAAACATTAGCTATAATAGTCTTTGGATAAAAAGGCAGTCATTATTTCTTCGAGCTCGCTCTCTACTGCCGAGCAAATGTTCCAATGTGGCAGGATGGTGGCTTTAAAAATAGCTGTTCACTCCAGAGCCTCCGAGTGTGGCTGGGAGGTAAATTAAATGTTTGACTGTGAGCAGTCATTGATGTGGTCCAAGAGCTGCAGCCAGCAAGCCCTCGTTTCACTGAAGCCAGTGGAAATACAAGGCAGTGGGAAAAGCTTACAAAAGAGAGAAGGTTTGGGCGTCTTCAGGAAGATCCAAGCCTCTTGGGAGCTATTTTAAAAAATCATCACTTGCTGAACTGTTATAACACCTGTCATAAAAATCACAGGAAACTGGGTGGAAGGGCACTGACAAGGTGTTATCTTGTGTGACGTACCTGTGCCGTTCATCAAGGTACTTGTCCAATCTCATCTTAAATGTCCAGAGATGGAGACCCACACACCTTGGATCAGCAGTTCCAGTGTTTTACTGCTCCCACCAACACAAAGCTCTGCTGGGTTTTGTCTGAATCTCCCTCACTAACACTTAAGCACGTTATTTTTGTCCAGCCCACTGTAGAAATGGGAAAAAATATACTTCTTCCTTTCTTTAAGTCCTTTGAATTCATACTCTCATCTCCAGGCAGAACAGACCCACTTCTGACCTTCCCACACAAGTTGTGGTTTTGGGTCCTTGCTCACGCAGCTCCTCTGAACTCCTCCAGCAAGCTCACAACCTTCTTAAATTGCCTACAAACTGAATGCAGTGACTCAAGCTAAAATCTTACCAGTGTTGGACAGATGAGAATTACTTCATGTGTCTTTTCAGCAGCAATCCTGTTTGTATGTCACAGTACAGTATTTAACTTTTTTGCAACAGCAATGTTGATTTGCAGTCAAGTTGTGACTCACTAAAACCTTCAGATCCTTTCCTACCCAGCTGATATCAAACTAGCATCTACCACAAACATGAGTGCCTGTTCCTTCCTACAGCTGGGACTTTGAAATTGTCCTCACTGAATTTCATCCTACCTATTTTCAGAATATTTCTCTGATGTTTTGCTGTTATGTTACTTCCACTTGGGATCCAGCATGGAGCAGCCTGCCCCACATTGAAGCTATTTGTGAGTATAATAGGTATATTTTCTATCCCATTATTGACATTAGTGATGGAGATACTAAAGGATGTAGGACCCTGCAAAGATGTCTTTTGGCCTGTGAATACCTTCAGTCTTACCAAGAGTGACTGATCACTGAGTGCAGTCATTGGGTATTGTTGTACCCCTTAACTGTAGCTGTCTGATTATTGCAGACTGATCCCCAATGTGGGGGTCTCCTGCACCACTGACCTGTCTAGGGAAGCTGCAAGCCCACCAGTGCTGGCAAGCAGCCCACCTGCTGTGCTAGCCAGCTTTCCTATGGGCATGGCAGCAGCCCAGCTCACTGCTGCACCCACCCTCTTCCCTGGGCACAGCGCTACAACATTATTTTGTTCTTTATCCTGGCCTCGATAGATATATATTTTCCAATGGGAATATACTATACTGTTACAAGAGGGAGGGAAGTCATGGGAAAGTTTCATTTTTGGCAAAACAACAATTTCATGAGAAATTGCAGGAAATGTGAAAATATTGATTTTGTCTCCACTTGTCAATTTTCAAAATAAAAAATTCTTTTCTTTTTCCTTTCAGTCAGGTTTTTATTTTCCACTCTATACTCTCATCACCACCTCCCCTCAACTTTTCCTCCATCTGCTTGCCAGGGAAAGTACAATGTTCAGATATGCTTTCCAAATCTTCCTTTTTCCACTGTCTAACCTTTCAAAACTTCAATCTGGAGAAGTTAGAGAATGGAAAAAAAAAAAAAAAAAAGAACTGTGAAAACAAAAATGCTGATTTTTCTAGGACGTGTGTGGAGCCATTCTTGCACAGGGACACAAGTAGGAGAGTCCCAGTTAAGAAACAGTAACATTAATGTCACTCAACGGCCAAGAGGAAGCAACAGGGAAGAAGGGAAAGCAATGCAAAAGGAAAGTGCATTAAAAGGTGGGGACGGGGTGGTATTCTGCTCTGGCATGGCAAGGCATAAACACATTCACAATTTGAAAAGGGTTGCTATTCTCCCCTCTCTCCCCCTTTCTTTGTCCTGACCAGTTTCCTCTGATGGGCTGATCTCCTCAGTCTGGTTCCATTTCCCATGGGGGTACCTGTGGTAGAGAAACAGGTCTCTGGCATAATCTCCCTTTCATGTGAATCTCTGTAGAACTAAATACATTATTTTCATACCATAGCAGCACTAAGGGTTGTCAGTGAGCACACCACGGTATAAAACCCAGGCTTAAATCTTTTTTTTTAATGTTTCATGTAAAAATCCAAGAAAGATCTGATTACAAAAGTACAAGGGATAAACTCTTCTATAAATTTAAGAAAGAGCACTATTACTTTTGGAGAGGGCACAAAACGTGACTCAGAGCAGGACTGTTGACTGGAGTTCAGCTGGCCAACATGTCATCCCTGAGAGTAGCAAGGCTGCTAATCTCATGTGCTAGATAATCCCACTCCCTACCGAAGGCCGTAATTAAGGGCCATGTTTTCAGCAGCCTTACAAAAATAGGCCTTTTCTGACTGCAGGAACTGGACAAATTGCAGCATACGTAGATAGCACCATGGCACAAATGCTGATTTTCCATGTGCAGACACATGCACCCAGCCACATGGAGGGTTTTTTCTGGGACATCTGCTGGAAATGTGTCCAGAGCTGCCTGCGGACCCTGCACTGAAGGTTGCAACTGTACATACAGCCCACACTCCCACAGGGAACTCTCACTACACTGCCCGAGCTGCAAGGATGACTGTAGGGGTGGCAGGGTTTCAGGGCCTCCCTTCCCACCTTGAAACAGAAGATATACTTTGCAAAGTCCCAGTTTGCACCAGTGCAGCATGGTGGGATGGGCTGCACTGCAGTAAGTCCCAGTTTCTGAGGACAGTGTCTCTGAGAAACATTTCTCCATGTCCCCATGTTCTCTACCCTTCCACAGGCTCAGGTAGAGGCTATTTATGGGTTATTTTTCTCCCTTTTCCTTCCTTGCTTGCTTTTTAGAGGATATCTTAACTAGAAACATTTTCTGGTTAAAAATATAAGATGGATGTGAACTGAGAACTTACACCCCAAGCTTCCCTAAAATCTGCTCTGTTTTGGATCAAGGCCTGTCTATGCTCTTAAAAAAGCAAACCAAGGAGCCCTATCCTCCTGATGGATGGAAATACCTCCCTTGTTTTGCAAAATGGGAATCAAGGATGCAGCTTCTTGTGTGCGGGGGTGGGGATGGGAGAGAGAAGGGAACATCTCGTGGATTTTATCCTGACTCACTGTCAGCTTCTCTGAAGGCCCTGTTTTGCTCAGATGGGAGTGCATAAATATGGCAGATTTTCTCTTTGTGCCTACAAGTGCCAAGGTGCAGAGGTGCATGTTTGGGCATGTGAGTGGTGTTTTGCACAGACACCTCCTGACCCAGCCCACAGCCCCAGATGTTGGTCCCCAGGTGAGCTCTCTTGGTAGCACCTGCAATCCATCATCCTTCACTTTGACCCCGTATTACTGTGGTAGGTGCTCCCTAAGAAGTTTTCAGTCTTACTTCTCAACCACTGTTTGTCCTAATATTATCTCTTTACATATTAACACCTCACTGTAGGTGGTAGGTCCTGTTGAACTCTTCAGTGCTCTTACACAGAGCTCTTCTGTGCAGTGGTAGCACAAGAGTAAATGGCTCCAGAATGCCCTGGCACTGCTCCGGTGGCTCTGTGCAGCAGGGGGAAGCACAACAGCTTTTTGTGCAAGGTGTTTGTTGTAGACTGGCTACTGTGCTTTATGAGCCTATTTGTACTTTCACCTTCAGCCTCTTCCCCCATACCAAGTAAAGAAATCAGGGAGAGCTTATTGCACTGAAGCTTTCACAATTCATAGCAAAAATGTTCTATACAGACGCAGATAAAAGACTACAAAACTAGTCCTACTTGGCCAAATCCTGCTGTTATTACAGTGGTGTAAATCACAGTCTGATCGTTGGTTCTTGAGAGGCCTCTTCAGTTTCTCACCACTTGAAATGACTGCCTACGTGAAACGTATGTCTACCTTGTTTGGATTTGTTTGTCCTCCAGTGCTTAACCAAGTATTTGGTTAAGTTGCTTTAGCAATCTCTCTAACATCCTGCCTCCACTGAGACCATGGCCAAGAGGGCATTGTCTTTGTTATTGATCTTTCATGGCCCCAGCATCCAGGTCATGACTATACCTTCTGGATATGTTCTCATGTTACATCTCTACAGAAGGGTGCATCTAGCCGTGCTAGGACCAAAGCTCCTGCCCAGACACATGTTATTCTGTGTTTTGCTCTTTGCAAACACTCTTCCTCTTGATCCAGACAAATGGTCTGTGGCCCTGCCCTGATCCATTCATGCTGCTGCTGCAGAGTTCACTGTCCTCACTATTGCTTTGAGTATGCCATTGCCTTGGCATCCTTCCCATGCCTTCTTCCTCTTCTCTATGTTGCTGTATCTGACCTGCCTGCCTTCCCTTGCAAGGTCCTTCAAAGCGTTCAAGGGAGGAAAGGGCTAGTACCCTTTCTGTTTCAAGGGATACATCACTGATGCGGACCTCTGCAACCTTCTCAAAAAACTGTGACTGAGCATATCCATGTGTTATCTCTTCTCACCCTCTCATTTAGGAGGTGCTCAGATAAATGCCTATAAAGAAATATCTTCCCTTTTCAGGTTCTCCTGCAAGCATGGGCAGTGGGATGCAGGATAATACACAATAGTGTTGTTGCACTGCAATAGTACAGGAAATATAAATAAAGACATGTCTGTTTTCAGACTGCTTTAGAAGTGGGGATTGTTTCTGTGGTGGATTGCCACAGTTTGGATGGAACTGTCTTTCAAGAAAAAATGGGCTTTCTTTTCTTCTGCTGATGTCTGTCTGCCATAAACATTTTCTGTATTTTCTGTGTGATTCTGTAAGAACGTTTTGCTGCTCTCCAGACTCAAATGTATAGCTGGAAAATCTTACACAAATGGAAGAGGTCAGGCTGGTCTGTCCCAATACTAAGTAAAATAATTTTATTCCATTTTCATCCCATTTTATCCATG
Organism: Athene cunicularia; assembly: GCF_003259725.1. Classification (NCBI taxonomy): domain Eukaryota; kingdom Metazoa; phylum Chordata; class Aves; order Strigiformes; family Strigidae; genus Athene; species Athene cunicularia. The sequence goes on from NW_020799101.1 coordinate 11,674,680, forward strand.
TATTCAAAAGTTTCTTTCTTCAGAATGTGTTCTAAAACCTTTCATACCATTTTACCACCATTCTGGCATCCTGGCATGTATGTGCTACATTTGCTCTTGCCTAGTCAGGTGTGCCTGCTCTGACTTCCCTGAGGAACCTTGCTACTAGGACCATGGTTTCACACGCCAGAAGGCTCCAGCAGAGGTTATTTGCTCTTATTCTCTGTCTATTCCTCCCACTACATTTGCTGACTCTAACATAAATCTTGGATTTATGCTTTTACTTTAGGTGTGATTTCCAGTTTGTTGTCTTTATTCCCATTACCTAGTCCACCTTCTCTGTTATTCTCATCATCAATGTTCTCACTCAAGCAAAGCGTTCTCTTGGTTTTGGGGAGATACCTCATTTACCTACCACACTCTCACCACATAACAGAATAGCTCTGTCCTTTTTCTCCTATTTATGTACCTGAATGACCTCTGTGTTATTCTTTCCTGTGCAAGGTTTAACTGAGCCTGATTCTTGGCAATCCTCATTGGTTTCTGAGCCATGACAGTCAAAAATATCATCATCAGTTGCACTGACTTTCCAGAATGCTGTGGGGGCAGTAGAGCCCCCCATAGTGTACGACTCTTTCAGCATGTCTCTGCCTTGTATCATTACAGCAATATTTGTCCATGACCAGATGAATTTGCAATAGGGGCCCAAAACAATCCCAGTAGACAATCATTCCCTAAAATAATACAGATCTGTTGAATATTCTGCTTCCTTATTTCTCTGCAGTCTTTCACAGCATGACCAAAAGATATACCTTCACCTCCCACAGTTTCACTATTGCATCTCCCGGATAGAGTGTTTCCTTCAGTGCCCGTGTTGCAGTCAGAACCTCCATTTCTCCACACCCCACAAGCAGGAAATTTTAACTCTGTATTCATACATTTCTATCAAAAGACGTCTTGCACACAAGGCATCTGTTTCCTCCCACTCTCTCCTAAACTCAGCCTTGACTGTGACTGAACACCAGAAGAGGTTGCTCAGGGAGGTTATGGTGTCTCCATCCTTGGAGAGGAAAACCTGACTGGGCATGGTCCTGAGTAACCCACTTTTGGTGACCCTGCCTTGAGGAGAGGGTTGGACAGATGGTTTTCAGCAGTCCCTGTCAGCCTCACCCATTCTGTGAGTGCCTCCAGAAACCCCTGTGCACTGTCTCCAGCCAGCTCTGTGTGTAAATACTCCCCTTTGCTATCACCCCACTGAAAGCATGCTGCCAGCTCTGGCTTGTCAGACAGTGAAGATCACAAGCTCTGGGATTTTCTGATGCTAAAAAACTTGAGTTTCCACTCCCTTTCTTCAGAAAGACCAATGGGGTTTTTGATAGTTATCAATAAACTGCACTTCATTGGAAATGCCCTGGTGATTTTTTTTCATGTCCCTGTTAGAAGTGTTTAATTTTTCATTTCTAGGTAAGCATGAAAAAACATGACTCCCCCAACTCTGTTTTCAGATTTGGTGTAATCAAACTAATTACTGCCATTCTTTTTGATACTCAGTAATTTCAGCCTAAAGACATGTTGAACTCAGCAGCTCTAAATACACAGATATAATGGAAAGGCTGATCCATTCTCAGCTAGTCCGAGGTGAAGGCATGGTGACAAAATAAAACTTTAAATATCCCACTTCATTTAACTATCTTCCCACCCATCTGTTTATCATGTAGGAAGTAATTTGTAAAGTTTCTTAAAGGTTTGTCCATTGTTTTGGGCATGATTCTCTCTCGTTTCTTGCTGAATGAAGATCTCATTTGCTCACCTCTCAATCTGATGGAGATGGAGACTCAGGATAGGTACTTGTATAGTAATTATGCAAGACAACAGTTGCTGAATAACCTGAAGCACAGCGAGGTAAGTCACTGCAGACATCTCTATCGCCTGCTATTAATTGGCACACCTGTTGCACAGACCTGTTGGTACCATAGAATATAACAGTGAAAGATGAAATCATGGTAACTGCAATCTTCCCACAAGCTATCATTTAATTTACATTTTAATTAATTTTTATAAGTCTTGTAGTTATGAAACATTGAAGCAATCAAAGGCCTGAAGGAAGGAACATGCTAGTGTCAATTAAGGACAATGAGTCAAAGAGGAGAGTTTGGTTCAAGACAAAGTTCATATGAAAAATAATGCTTTGTAATTTATGGTTCTGATTGTGTGACATTTTCTATGATCTTTGAAAACCTGAATGAAAGAAGACATAGTTTCAGAGTCTTAGCCTTTTTGAGAGATCTAGTTTCCTTAGTTTTCAAATAGACAAACTGAATCAGAGAGGGTTTGAGTATCGGTTTCCTGAGCTCAAGAAGAAAATCTGCAGCAGAGCTAGGAAACAAATCCTGAGCTGTTGAGCAATCCAGGTAAATATCTTCCTTACAAGAACATCTTTCCAGCTGGCACACAGAAAGGAATTATGGAAGCTGTGTGGTTTTGTGAGTAAGATGATGCCTTTGTTACACAAATCCCATAACCTGGTCTTTGGCTGCCCAACCATTTGGTGTTCTCAGAAAATGGCTGTGATTGTCATTCATTGTTTTCTTAAAGCCTCAATTCCTAGATGCAGAAGCTTCACTTCTGTTTAAATGAAAAATAAGTTCCCAGCTGTCAGAGTTGTATAAAATATAAAGCACTGCTCCTAACTGCACAGAAACCAAACCATCAAATTAAAAGCAACTTAAATGTATTTTGAATCACACTCAGTGTACCATACCTTAACTTTTTAAAGCCACCTCCACAATTCTGAAGAACAGATTTGGGACTTTCGGTGTTGCTGATATTCTACATCAGCACTGGAGGTGTTGAACTGCTCCAAGCACTTGTGGTCATACCAACAGTGCATCATCTGGAAGATGCCAAGAAGGGGCTGCCTAAGAGTGGGGGGAACAGCAGTGCTGATTTCACCGCTTTGTACTATGTATTGGTGCTGTTTTGAGTGCCAAATGTGGGAAAGAAGGGAGCTGGTTTGCTATCATAAGAAATACAAAAGTCTGAGAATTAGGTGGTTTCAAAGCAGCAGCTAACACAGGTAACTGCTGGTGAGGGGGCTCAGTGACCAGCAGGTATCAGGCTAAATCTGTGCTGAAGTGTAGCAGAGATATGAGAGATGATTTATGGTCTTTTCACAGGGAGTTTTCTGTTCCTATGTTATATTTCTATGAAGCCTATGAGGGATGACAGAGCAGAAAGCTTTCTGTTTGCTTGGTATGGGCAGGGGTGGCACACAGCCCAGCCTCAGAGGTGGTGGAGAGAGTGAGCCCTGGTCCCCAGGAAAGTCTAGTCTCTGTGCAGGGAGACACAGCTGCTGGGCTGGGGAAACACAGGGAATAAAACCATCTTTGCAGCAGCAGTCTGAATTGCAAACACCATTTGCTTCTGATCTGACTCATTTTGATTCTTCTCTATGCCAAAGGGTTCTTTGTTCTCTTCTGCTCACAAAACCTGGCTCTTGAATTTTGGTTTATTTGGAGAACTCAGGGTGGTGAAAAGGGCCAGAAGGGTCCCTTGAAGATTTGTTTGACTTGAGGCTGGGCCACCATGAGAGGCACAGGCACCAGTGGGGACTGGTCTGCTCCAGGTGGCTGGGAGCTCTGTGAGCATCCAGACTGCAAGGGCATTTCTGCCATTAGCATGGACATGTTCAGAGCTTGCTTGGACACCCTGTACATGCTTGCTTGGGCACAGCATCAGTCCCTCAGGGAGGCAGGATGTTCATGCTCTCACAGGGGGGCTTGCAGAGCCATCCGTGTAGGAGCTAACCCACTTTTTCTGGTTTTACTCATTGCAGCATGCCTGCAGAGAGTCCGTCTCCATCCTTCCCCACTGCTCCTTGTCTTGGGCAGGCTGCAGGTTGCTTTACCACCATTTGTTCTCTGCCTGCTCCCCGAGCCCTAGGGATGCTCTTCCCCTGCCTGGCCACTGCCTGGATGGGGCTGCTCCTGCTGCTGTGGACTTGCAGTTAATCAGTATTTTCACACTATTATAACTGGAGAGATGTGGATCCTGGACCAGTCCTGGGCTGGGGAGAGGCTGTTCTTTACCTTCACAGCACTGTGGTGCAGAAAGCTGCTAAAAACAGGTGACTCCCAACTAGCAAGGGATGGGAACAGGCGTGAGCTTCCTGCAGGGTTTCAGGTTGTGTCCCACCGCTGGCTGTCACACTGGAAAACAGGGGCCATGGTGGCTCCAGGGGTTCTGCTAGCACCCAGGGACACTCACGTGGCACCAGCTGCTGGGGGGGACAGCGAGGGCAACCGCAAGGAGCAGCCAGAGAGACATTTATCTTTGCCCTGGAAGGAAGAGGATGGGTGGAAAAAAACATGAGAGATGGGATGAAACCCAACCAGGAGAGCAGGGTTCATGGGCCAAATCTGACGCAGCTGCCAATGTCATCAACGGCAGGCCTGGCGGTGGGGCGGGAGCCACCCTTTCCAAACACGGCGGACGTTGGATGCTCTCCCAGAAGCAGTGCTGCAAACCCACCCAGAATACTCCCAGCACAGGCAAAGAGAAATATTATTCTCCTGTTTTAAAAATAAAAAGTTTGATAAGATATCCCAAAAACGGTGCTGGCTCAGCCCTGCTCCTGCTCCTGGGACATCCAGGGTGTCACCCTGCTTTGGGGCCAGGGACACTGGTGCTGTGCTGGGTATGGCAATGGCCAGGGAATGAAGGGATACTCTCTGCCAGGGAGCTGCTGGGAGAGTGAAGGCAGAGTGGGGTGCACAGGGCTCTTGGATCCTCCATCTGCAGAAACAGATCTGTGGCTCAGCCTCACAGAAGTAACCATCAGCTGTGAGATGCCCAGCTCGCTGCTTCGGCATAGGTCTGCATGCAACTCCTCTTGCTAACGAAGCACCCTTTTTCAATCTTGCTAATGTCATTGTCCTGTTTCCACGTAGATGCCCCTGGACCACTTCTGCAAGGGAGGAAGCTGATGTCCCAGGTCAAGCTGGACACAGGGACTGTGAGTCTCTGCTTGAATGACTCCCCAGTTCCCCTCTCTGGATTTTAAGCCATGCAAAGCTATGTACAGTCAGGCCCTGAGCTGCAGGTGTTCCCAGCCTTTCCTCCTCTGCCCCTGCTCCCATGCCGTTCTGCCTGTCACCTTTCTTGCTGTCTGTGGAGGGATGTCTGCATCTTCCAAGCTCCAGATGTTGCGAGCACTGACATTGCAGAACATTAACATGAAAGAGTAGTTTAGTGAGGAGCAGAAAAATTTTTAATAATTTTATTTTCATGTTGGAATTATACTTCTGCTACATAGGCCAAGCGATGAAAGAGAACAGCTGTGTCAATAGTCCATAATAGAAGGACTAAGAGATTTCGTTGTTTACAACCATATTGGCTCTCAGAAAAGGTTTAAAGGCTTTGTTTAAAGCTGTGTATGACTCCAGCATTAAAGTATTGAGGGGTGGGGGGTGTGGATTGCAGGTGTGCTCAGAGCATCCCACAGCCACTGTATGACAGATGTAAATCTAAGCAGCAAGAGAGTCCTAAAAGGTGAGACCAAAGTGCCAGTGAAGATCAGAGCTCAGATGCCAACAAGGATTCTGTATTTGGGACTTGTTGTGGAATGCAAAATGTGCTCATCTATGCTGCTGACAGAGTGCTGCTTATGGGGGAAGAGGAACAGATTAGAGCAGATGTCATTGAAGGAGGAAAGACAAACATATGGGGAAATTTCATGCAAGAGTTCTATCCTTGTGCTGGCCAGACTGTCCTGGACCATGTGTACCAGAGCAGAGGTGAAGAGCAGTGGCTGCGCAGCCTGCAAAATGGACCTGAATCCATATCCCCTTCAACTGATTTGTGTAAACTGAGAGGATTTTGAAAGAATCAAATCTTTTTTTTTTTTTTTCCCCCAGATTTTTCAGCTCCTTCTTTACCCTACCCATTTTTTCCCCTGAATGCTTACCCTTGCAGTAGATTTTCCTTGTTTATTTACTCCTCCTACAATCCCAGGGTAATAAGAATTGCTTACATTAGAGTTCAGACAGTTTATTCACTGCTTTCTTTAGCAGACTAAGGCTTAGAAACACTTTTGTAAGTAAAATACTGAAGCTGCACATTTTAGGTAAGTTAGCAGGTGATGTAGAAAGTTTTATTTTGAAATTTAGAGATATCAAATTAAAAATTGCATCTCTCTGTCATCTAAATGAATGTTTTTCCATGTAATGCTAGAGAGTAATGCAGAGAGAAAATAGTTCTGTATTCTTTTCAGTGTTCTTGGAAATCCCTTAAGACCCCTGATGTCACAATTTTTGCATGTAGTTTTCTTTGTCTCTTACACAGTGAGCCTCTTTGTTTCCCTTCATTTTAAACATCTACTTGAAGATGACATGGAACTTCCTTTAGGAACATCTGCTTTTCTCCACTAACTAAAAAGGGAATAATTTGGTGTGTGCAAGCAATTGAAGTTAATACAGGGGACCTGCCTGCCTGCCTGGATGCCTGTCCTCTCTGGGCTCCTCTTCACCTGATTTCCAAGAGCTTGCTCCATAATTCAATCATTAATTTTACCAAAAGCACTAAAGGGAGGCTGACTTTGCTTTTCTGTGTATGTGTTTTGGGGCCATCTCTCTTAGGAAATCATTGTGTTTCAATGTGCTTGGAGATAATAAGGCCTGAGTCCTTCAGTAGCCTATTTCTGTCCCTCCCTAAGCAGTTGCTGAAGGCAAAGCTCTCCCTGGTTTATTTCCAGCCCATCGATGCCTGAGCAGTGGGTTTGATGACAGCAGCCTCTCTTCCCAGCTGCTGGTGCACTGCGCAGCCATCTCTGAAAGCTGCTGGTTCCAGCTCAGCTGGTGGCCAGGTACCGGTGTGCTGCCAAGGCATGTCACCACGGGTCAGGGACTGAGTAAACAAGGTATGCAGATAGAAAGCCCTTCCTGACCACAGTTATGCCTGAAAACTTCGGTTTGTGTGTCCTTTATATTTTTGTCCTGCCATCGACACAATTTCATACAGTTCCTTGGAGGTCCTGAGTTATTTATTCTGGTAGTTATAAGATGCTCGCTGCTCCTCCAGGCAAATCCGCACCATTTCTCCATGGGCTGGGAGAAAGGCAGGAACCCTTGAGAGTAGAATGACAGAAATAAAGAAGATTGTCAAAGATGGCACTTGATTAGCGACCTCCTTCATGCCCTATCCTCTGCATTTGATGTGGGCAATCAAGAGAAGGTGTTGCCAAGGCTACAAGATCTTGTCAGTCTGCCTTTGAGGTCCTCTGTGGCTTTCCTCTTCCCCCGCTAATTATGCCCAGACTTTCTGTTTAAATACCATCTGCTTCAGCTGCAATTTACACAAGTGTCCCAAAGGGCTTTGCTCTTGATTCTCCGGTAATCTGTCCTTTGTATGCTAACCCTCTACAAGATGGTCTTGTTACAGAGAAAATATGCTTGTCTTTGAAGAATGATAAAATAAGGATGTGAAGCAACAAAAGACAAGCAGGTCAAATCTGAGATCGATGTTGCCTGAGCCATATTCTGATGTGCATGATTCCTGAAGACAACTTGTGATCAAAGCAGTAAAGCAAGAATTTGTCATAACCACTGAAAGGGTTAATGAAAGATCCAGTCTGTAATGAAGTATCTATCTGCTGCACATTCCTGCTCAGATTCTGCAAGCAAAATACCTGCTGGTGTCAGCAGGGGTGTCAGGCAGGGAGTAAGAACTTTGCCATGGTGATCCACGGCACCGATGTGAATCAAACCAGGTTTAAAACTAGCTGTTTCCAATGTTAGATGTTGATCCCTTTCTGCTTTCACATTTTCTTTCCCCAAGTTTTGTCTCTTACATAAAAACAATTTTAAGGCAAGCTAGTGGGGTTGTTTCTGTCAAGGAATAGCCCTAAACAATCAATTTGATCCAAACACCATTAGAAATTAATTAAAAAGTAGGACTAGTTCCTTCCCAGCAGGTTCAAGGTAAGGCATTTTTCACAGTGTCTGACCAGTAGCTGTGCACTTCTTGCAGTATTGCAGGAGGAGTAAGTATTATCCAAAACAGTAGAATTAATTAATATTTTCAGGTTTCTTCTTTTTGCTGTATCTCTTGTACTCCTACAGCATCTTTAGGAATACTTCTGCTGACAGCATCGTGTTTGGAAAGGCCCATCAGCATTCTGCTACGGGCTGTCCTGCTAATGCTACCTGTTATGCAAGCTGCTTGCTTGATGCTTCTGATTATAAGACCCTTTTCCCCCTTTTGTTTAGCTTGCAGCCTTTTCCTGTTTGGGCTGATATATAACATTAAGAGCGTTCTGAGACAGGTAATTTGATATTTACTGCATATGTAAATATGTTAGCCTAAAGTAGCAGTTTCTGAGAAACCATAAAAATACTTCTTGTTTTACCCATTTTATGAAACAATTGCAGGAGTGAGTTGAAATTTGATGAGTGTGTTTTATCAAGGCTCTCTTTCTTTGTGAAAATTCCCCTAAATGAAGCTAAATGTGTAAACATTCAAAATAATCACAGTTTGCTTAGGAAAGGCTTGCAGAAATTTCACAGCTGAATTCCTCAAGAGTTTCTCCTTTCCATGAGCTCTGTGCACTGCAGGGAAGGTTGCCTTGAAACTGTCAAAGCAGCATTGCACTCTCAGCTCCCTGCAGCCACTTCTGCACATCACCAGAGCTCTGGGTCCAGTCTATGTCAGCTGGAGCTTCCCTCAAGATCCAGCATGAGCAGATGTTTTCTTCAAACATGATCAGCAAAGAGATTTTCGCTTGATGTCCTGTCTTACACCGCTTGATATCCTGCAAACCAAGCAGTGTGCCTTGTGGCAAGGTCAAGAAAGGGTGGTTAGGGAAAAGTTGGAGCTGCTTCTCATAATGCTTCTCTGAATCTCTGAATGTGACTCAGTCAGCCCGGCAGGGTCTTCCCTGCCTCTTGGACTTGCCCACTGCTGGTCCCATGGGTCGAGGCAGGAACATATCCATGGACAAAGAGCACATCTTCCCTTTTCTCTGGCTATCGCCTGAACTTGTTCCTGATGTCTCTGTATGTTCAGCTGGCTCCCTGATTTATGAGGTACCTTCATTCCTGCGTGCCCTGGGTTTTTCCTCTTAGCTAAGGAGGTATGAGAAGGGTGAGAAGGAGTAAGGATGGACAAGAGACACTGTCAGAAGGAGTAAAGATGAGCAGGAGGCACCTCTCACATTCATCTGCATGGCTGAGGAGAAGAGGGCATAAGACCTATGCAGGAATGTCTTAAGTCCTTGCCCTTTGGTATGGGACTGTAGGTTCAGCATGAGACAGGATAAAATGGTCCCCGAACAAGGGAGGTTCTTAAACCCCAGGGGAAACAGAAGAGTTTTAGGGTTGATTATATAAGAAGAAATTAGTTGCAGGGATTGGGGCTTCATGGGTCTAAACTTTGATAAACATCTAACACACTTTGCCTCTTCAGGGGCATTAGGTGTTTATCAATACATTGGCCAGCAAAGCCCTGAGGAGGATGGAGGAGTGTAAACCAGGGAGCAAAAGGGGGCACACATGTCAGAAAGCTGGACACCCTATCTGAGTAGAACCAGGAATGGTCTCCTGGCTCCCATACGGCATCCAGGTCCAGGTCTACCTCCATGTGTGGATATGGAAGCAGTTCAACAGACATTTACAGTTTTAACACCCTCTGGGTAACCTAAAGCAGTCACAGAAATGGGGCTGGTGATGCTGTGCTCTTACAGACCTCTCTTCTACTGGAAAACCAGAAAGTCTTCCCAAGGTGGGGCTGACATCTCTCTGCCCTTCTGCACACAACCCATGGGGACTGAAAGCAAACAGGTCTGGACCCAAGTTTAGTAGGAGTCAAATGGAAGAGATGAGTGAAGGGTGATTTGCTATGCACACCCAGAGCAAAGGGATTTGTACTCTGGCAGATTCTGCTGGGTGTGTTGAAAGGTCAGCAATATTTCAAGTCAACCAGCCAATAGCTATTTTTGGCTCCCATTCTGCAAACATCACATCAGAAACAAAGAGTTATTTTGGTCCATTAGGATTGCTCTGATAACTTTGCTTGGTACAATTTTAAATAATCAAATCCCACAGGAATAACAACACTTTTATAATCCCATATTATCTGATATATAGAGGCATGCAGAGGTTGCTGTGTGGAGGGGAGAACTTAAATCTCTTACGAGTACAAAGGAATATTTATATTATTCATATCATCTGAGTCTACATATTGCAATGATTTGGAGTATTGTGTAGGCATGCACAGAGGTGTGGATTTTTAAACAAGGGGGTACTTGTCCCAACAGGAGAAAATAGCAAGAGCTATTGTCCTCCACCACTTTTTAGCAACACCAGTGCACAATGTAGTTGGTGTGACAAGGAGCAGCTGAGGTGCCTGCAGAGCTCCACTCCTACACATACTGTCACCATGGCTTCCTCCACATCTGTGTTGTGGAAACACCTCCTTTGCCCATGAAAAACCCAGTGGAAGTGGAACGTATTGATTTGTGAGTCACTGATAACATTGCAACAGCAACAACCATGGAGAGAAAGTCCCATCTTCTGACTTTCTATAGTTGGTGTCATACAGGACCTGAATAGGACCAGATTTTCCTTTTGCTAAACACTGTATAGACTCAGGAAAGACAGCACTTGCCCAAAGACCCTGAAAATGTCCTTGGAGAAGACAGATAAAAGTAAGAGAAAGGGAGTTTTATAATGTCCAGTTTATGGCTGGAGAGGTTAAGCACAGAGATTTTGCAGACCGTCTGCTCCGCACCTATCACACCCAGTGAATTTTTTAAAAATTGCTATTTAGATGTCAAAGAAACACCTGTATTTTCAAGCATGATCTTCAGGGCAGGTGATCACCACACAGGAAAAATCTGCTCCAAAGTGTCCAGATGGTGATGTAAGAAACTGACCTCCTCTAGGAACACAGAGAAACTGTTCCTGTGAGAGCTTTGAGCTCCTGACACTTTGGAGCCACATTCCTCTGACTACTTGCCAAAGGTGTCAGGGAGGCTGGTGTTGGAGTGAGTCACTAAGCCAAGAAGTCCTGTGCACCAGGCCTGGGTCAATGGTTCATCTTTTTTGTTAAGCCCACTTTTCCAACCCTCAGAAGACTAAAGGGGCATCTCCATTCTGTCTTGTCAAATCACCAGTGGGTGATTAGATGGAGAAGAGGCAAACACTTCCCAGGTGAAAGGGCAGAACGTGACAGTCGTATATTGTAGAAAGGGATAGGACATAAGCAAAAAAAAAACCTCTGCAAGGGTGGACAAACAGAAGAACAGGAACCCAGAGAAGATGTGGAGATTGCATCCTTGAAGGTCTACCACATTCAATGGGATTTAGAGCAGCCTGCTCTACCACCAAAGCTAGCCATGCTTTCAGCAGGGGTTGGGCCAAATAAAGTCTATAGATCCCTCCCAGTCTAAATTATTCTGCAGTTTTTCTGAGTTGATGAAGGTCACTGGCATGCTCCCCATCCTGTCTGAGCACCTCAGTGTTTTCTGCAAGGAGGCAGCATCAGGATGAAACTATCACTTTCAGACACGGACTCAGCTGTCTGGTGCACACAGTGGGATGTGAGGAAGCCTCAGGAGTTTTCACATCTGCCTGGGGGATTTGACCATGTTTCCTGCCTCAGAGGTGATTGCTCTGTAATGCACTAGGGAGTTGTGAGGCTGCAGTTTATTGTCAACACCTTAAAAAACAAAAAACCTACTGCACTTTGCATGCAACATCAAATAGCTGTTTGTCTGAGAAGGGAAGAGAAAGACCCTGTAGGCTGCTGCTTAGGGCAACCAGTTGGAAGATAAGTGTGAATTAAAAAATATTTTGGAGTGAGGATTCACTAGAGCGAGGTTTGAAATCCTGGAGTCTCACTTTCCCTTGTTCCCAAATCTCCCCAGATACCAGCCCCTGAGCTGTCTTCCTCCCAGCTGACCTGGTGGAGGGGAGGCCCTGAAATGCCTTTCCCTGCTGGTGGGGGCTGCCCTTCCATCATGCTGGGATGAGGGGAAGGCTCGGGTGGCCCCAAGAAGGCTCTTGGCTGCAAGCACTAAGCAGAGGCAAACACCCCTCGACACTGGTGTGTCAGTCATTGGGGGAGGTGAAACCTGAACCACCTCCTTCCTCAAGGTTTCCTGCATCATAACTTGGACTTCCCTATGCGTATCAGGCTGGCTGTAATGAGTCCTGCCTCCCAGGCACTACGTCTTCCCATGTGCCTCCCAGGGACCCTTCACATCGCCTTTGGTGAGTCTATCGGTTTGCAGGATGCACAGGAGTCTGGCCCTGGGGCTGATGTCCTTGTGTGGGTTTAGCACAGAGAGACCCAGTGACTGGCCCAGCATCACAGACTAGGCTTGAAAGGGTGGGGGAACATTGGCTTCCAAGTCAGAACAACTGATTTAGGGTTTATTGCTCACTAGATCACATTGTCTCATTCTCTCTCTGGAAATTCAGCACCTAGAGTCATGAGACTATCAGAGAATCTCATGTTGGGGATTTTCTAAAGGATGTTTTCAGCCCTTTGTGCTGCAGAGAAATGTCTGAAAATGCTGCAAAAAGCAAAAATCTTATAATTTTAAGCCAGTTGTAGAACTTTTGAACACTTGGAGTTGACAGTCCTACAGCCCAGAGGTCCTTGTGCCTAGACCACCCAGCCTTTGCAAATATCTGCACAGATACATGTGTCTTCAATTTGTAATATATTTTGCAAAAGCTGTTTCAATTTCTTGAAACAGGCACTTGATACCTTGAATGTTCACATTCCTAAACACTGGCCTCTTTCGGAGTATTCATGTGCTTTTTGTCTGTGTGATGGAGAGGCTGCTGTCACTCAGTCAGAGGGAAGATAATATATGCAGTTGCATATTTGGGTTGCTCATCTTGTGGATTGTTGAGCAGACGTACTAAATGATGCCTCAGTCCTTTGTTCAACTTTCAAAATGAATATCCCAGAGAGGTCTGCATTTTCTGGCTCAGAAAAACTTTCAAGCACAGTGAATCAAAAAGGGGATTATTTTTGAAGCACATGTATGGGAAATTTATGGCTTTGCTTCTTCCAAGATGAAAAACCTGATGTAGGCTATAAATTTACTTAGAGGCTTGCCTTTAAAACCCAACTTGTGATTTCTCATGGGAAACAGAGGATGGGTAGGTATAAATCAACCTGTGCTAAATGAAATGGATAAGACTCCAGAAAGAGAAATCTGATCTGAAGGACATGTTCTTTGTTGCGGAGCTAAGCTGAGCTCGAACCCAGTATTATCATTTCACTCATCTGTGCACACAAGACCCTCTGGCATGAGTTTGGTGGCACTTCCAGCCAGGTAAGCTGGTGTCAGTAGGAATAGAGTCAGCTTGCAGAGACGATGCAGGCTAAAAAACCCTGCTTGGAGCAATCCTGTAATTTTTCACCTGTGCCAAGAAAGACAGGAAAATTTTCACAGCACAGACCAGGAAAAGAGTTTGGGGCAGCACAAGAGGCTGGTTACCCCATGACTCACACCCAGCCTTGGCTACCCCATAGCCAGTGATGGTCATCCAGCGTAACTGATGTGAAAGCAAATCTTGAACTGCTCTGCTGGGACGGAGAGGAAGAAAAAGTTAAACTGCTATGGAGAAACAATCCTATGTTTATTCCTGATTAATTTACATTGAAACGTGGTTGATGATAGGTTATTTTGGTAAAAAAGGTTCATTGTATCCCTCGTTCTGCTGCCTACTCTGCATGGGTGGAGTTCCACTGAAATCGGCTGGAGCCCTTCCACATATAGCAAATGGCAGGATTAGCAGCAATGTTTTGCAAATATCCCTCTTACTCAAATAACCTATTAACTAAAAAGCTCCATTGATCTGCAATCACTAGTAGGGTTGTTTTAGTTTATAGTTTCTATGGTGAGTAGTGTTTCTAGAAGCTGGGCTAGGTATTTTTTTTCCTCTGTTTGGAATCATTGTGTTGAAAAAGTGGAGATTGTTAGATGTTTTGAAACATGTTCTTCTGAAAAAAAGTTCCCTTTTGAACGTTTGATAATAAAAATTAATGTGCATGATACTATGGGCTGTGGGCTAAATTGCGCGGCTGGGTGATTACTTAGCAAGATACAGTATTGCCACAAAACCAGATGCAATTTCAGAAAACAACCAGGCATTGCCCGAGTTTGTAGCTCCAAGTGAATCGTCACAGAGCAGAGGGATGGAGAGCTTGTGGCATCACGCAGGATGCTGGGCAGTGCTGGGGCTGAAAGCCACACTAAGCAAATCTCAGCGTTAAAGCACGGGACACAGAGCTGAGAGGCAGCTCCCATTGATAGCTCTGACAAAACTGTGCTCTCTGTCCCTCTGTAACCTGCAGCAATGGCTTAATACAGCCCCAGAGGGGTCCGAGGGGTGTCACAAGCATCTGCCAATGACTCTGGTGGTGGGCGACTGCCGTTGTGTCAGCCCCTTCGGCAGATGGGGATGAAGAGAAGGTGGAGCAGAAAGGTGTGAGGTGCACGTGGGTTGTGAAAGGGCAACAATTCAGTTTGTAGGTCTTGGTTTGGTGGCACTTGAAGAAGGCTGAGCACCAGCACCTGCTGGAAGCAGGCAGCGAGGTTACTGCCAGCAGCAGCATTTGGCTGACCATTGCTACAGCTGTAGGTTTGGTTCCTCAGCTCTTCCTTGGCTGTTCACATCCAACAGAGGCAGCTGCGTCCTGGGTGTGTAGCAACATCAGGCGACTGCTGATAAGAATGTAGAATATTTGAGCTATTTCACTTTTTGTGTATAAAGCTCAGCATCATCATCAGAAATGCAACATGAAAGCAAATGTCAAAAAGGAGAAAAGAACAGAAGAGTAACAGCTTCTGGTAACTACATGCATGTTTGAACCCATTAGTCTGAAGATGTAATCCCTAAACCATGCCAGCCTCACCAGTATGTTTTATGCAAACCGTTTCCAGGAGCTGCAAGTAAAAACACTGTTGTTATTATACTCATGCTCTTATATCATGTATAATGATTCTTGTCCAATTTGCTAAGCAGCAGTCTTCAGTGTCACATTGTGTGGGCATTGGAAGTATTATTTGGTAGTCTTTTTAAATTCTAAACATTTCTGAAATGCTAGTCATATAAATTGCTGCTTTTAAGTTTGGGGTGAAAAGGCAAAAAAAAATTAGAAGAGTGTCACTGCTTTTAACTGGTGTATCATTTCGATGCCATGCTCTTAGCGGGAAACACTTAACAACCTTCACCCTGCCCTGAGAAGAAGCAGCCAAAATCTGTCCTGTGGAGACACTGTCTCCTGGACCAGACCCCACTGATAAGAAGGTTTGTGAATCCCACAGGTGTACAATGACTGTGGATATCTGAAATGCTGGGTGTCAACCCCAAACCCCAAATTAAAGTTGACATATGGGTGATCCCCACAGCCCTTCACAAAGTGGGGGTGAGTTTACCTTTAGGCTTCCCTCCAGGGTGGGTCCGGCCTTGCAGGAGAGCCATTGGGTAAATGAGCCCCAGGTGTCCCACATTAAGTAAGCAAAGGTCAGGTGTCCCACTGAGGGATAAAAACTGGGACCACTTGCAGGAAGGGGCAGTGTCTGTGTGTGAGGTGGATGCCCTGTGTGGAGTTCCCTGTTGGGGAAGGATCTCCTGCCTCCCTGGGACTGGGCTCCAGTCAGGTCTGGCTTTTGTAAACATGGGCTGTGTAGAGATTCAGTGTGTGGCTTCCTTGGTCTTGTGTGTTTGGCTTGTTGACTCAGTTGTCTCCCATCCCTTCTATGGGAGACTGCATTTCACCATTTATTCCACCCATTGCTGGTTGTGTGGTGTCATTGTTGGGGTCAGTGGGATTGATGTCAATTATGTATCATCTGACTGACTTGTTTGTACCCTCAGCATTCACCCAGGTACTAACCCTATTGTATCAAATACAATTTGGTTATTGGTTCATCTTTATGCTGGCTGTGTCCTTTATGCTAGACCTAATAATTGGCAAAACAATGTCAGATGTAAAAATGCAGAGTGCTTTGCTGAGGAAAGGTAGATACTTCCAGAGGACTAAAGATGAAGGAGTTGAAAATTTGGGAACTGAACATATAAACCTCTTTGTGTGACTTCAGCTTAGAGAGACAGAGTGGCCACATCTAGGTTTGTGGTGAAACAAGCACCAGAACAGAGGTCTAGGGACTCCTACAACCCAGCAAGTGACACTTCTCCCCACTGGCTAATGCATCTTCTGAATCATTTATGGATGTTTTTAGGCTGCTTATGAAGTTCAGAAGCATTAGGCTTGAGAAGAAAGTGCAGCGAGGCATTGCATGTGTTGTCAGCCCCCCGGCAGTGTGTCCATCTGCTCTCGTGTGCTAACGAAGACCTGCTGCGTGATGCCTTTCAGGAAGCTCCAATCTTCAGGGCCTTTTGCATTAATCTTTAATATGCTCTTTGTGTGCTTGTCATGTAGGAATTCAAAGACAGAAAATAAGCTGCTTAGCAAAGATGGGGCATATTAGCTGACTTCCACTCTAGGCTGTGGGCCAGCTCTACCAGCCTCTGGTGCACAAAGGACAAGCTTGGGCAAAATTTTTCCAAAAAGGAGAGGAAAACACATCATCACCATAAGGGATCTCCACCTGTGTTTTTCAGTCCTTCCTTTGGTTGAACTACATGATCTCTCCAAGAAGACACATGAGGAAAGCTCTCAGTGGAGGCCCGGCAAAGCTGCCAAGAAATGCACACTAGATAAACAGGGCCACAACTACTTCAAAAGTAAGCTCCAATAACACTCCAAATGCCCAAATTCAAACCCATCTAGAAGCAGGTCCAGAAAGTCAAAAGAATTACTTCTATACATACCTGATCTCAGTGTCATGAATGAAAATATTTGACATTGTTATGATTTAGCAGAAGTTCAAGATTTATTAATGGTGTGAGGTGGATCAAAAGGTTGAATTTTAGCAGCACTTAATGACTGATCAATTTAAAGATTAACAAGGTGATTTGGTAAAATGTTATGTTTAAAATAGCAACTTAATTACAGATTTGAGTGACGAGGATCACACTAACTTAATACAAGGTATTCTGAATCAAATATGTATGTATAAACACAAAACATACAAACAACATACACAAACAGCATGGAAATATTTGGCTATCCAGTGAAATATGTAGACATCCACAACTGTGAAGGCAAATGTGCATATCTAAGTACATAGACAGGTGGATGGAAGTGGCTAATCTATAGTTAAATTTCCCTCTTCTTGAGTTTGGAGCAAATACTTGCAGTGTATTGGTATTTCTCAACAGGCAATAATGGAGATTTGGGAAGAAATACGACTTAACCTTGGCCTTTCATCAGCTTTGTGGGCAGACAATCTTCAAACCTTGAGCAGTCTGCCTGAGAGGTGTCCCAAGTCAGGGGAGATGCTGGTCACAGCCTGCTGAGATCTAGGAGAGCTCAAGGAGTCCTGTTTAGAATTGCTGTTTATAAGGTCCAAGATAGCTGACATTCGTCAAGTACTTTTCCATTTCAGCCCAACTTGGATGACAAAATATCCTGGCACTTTCCACCAGTTGCTCAGGCCCTTGCTAGATGTTGAAGTTGTGGTATCACCTCCTTTGAGCCATGACCCAGGTACAGATGTACTAGGCTGTCAGGAGGTAATTGATTCTCACTGCTATTCCCAAGCAGGAGGGGAGGCAGAAGCCTGTTGCCTTAAGGTGTGCCTCAACACTCTGGTCCACTGCCTTTGTTATTATTGTTCTCAAGTGGAAGGGGAGGGGTCAGGAACTAGGCATGCTTAAGGGAGTGCCCTAACGGTCTGGTTCCCAGCCTTTCTCAATTCATCGTGGGTCAGCATGTGGTCCAGGGTAGGGAAATTGCACCAAGCACTGAGCAGCCCAAGAGAGGCAGGGAATTACACCACCACACAGAGCAAAACTTCACCAAACCTAGCCTAGTAGCATTGGCACAGCTGGGGTTGGTTTATAATTTTGTGATAAAAGTTGAGTATCTGAGCTAGCAATTTCTGGCTCTTTCATGTATATTATGCCCAAAGCATTTTCTTTGAGTTGGTAGCAAACTGTTACTTAGGGGGTAATGGTATCATTCTAGGCAAAACAGTAAATGTACAAATAGAAGATCTAGCTTAACTATGGGATAGTCCAGTGTATAGGATGTTATGTGTTCTGGTAGCCTGTAGAAAGACTGGCATATCCAGGTTTTCTAAGTTAGTGCCAGCATATACAGTCCTGATAAAATTCAACTTATGAATTCTAGTAACGATCTTAAGGTTTATTAAAATACACTGAAAAGGAAGGTGATATTGTAGAACAAATGGATACTGTTGCCTTGTAAAGTCTGAAATTTCAACATGAGTACCTTGAGTGCAGTGCTAATGACAGTAAATTTGGAGTGGAAATGAGCTCTTCCAGTTTCTTCTGAAATCTTTCTCTGGAGCAGAGCTGATGGTCACTCTAAGAATGTTTAATATTTGATGTTTGGCATCATATGCTCTGTGCCAGCATGTCTCATTCGGTCTGTGTGTGTTTAACTTGTGTAAATTAACTACTCTGCAGTGGTACAGTACTTACAAACCTACCTACAGCGATGCATCACCTATAGCATATGTTGCTACAGAAGCTCTGTCGTTTATGAACACTCCAGGCATGATTGCATTATAGTGATAGCTGTATTCTGCTCTGGTGTAAAGCACGGGCCTTATCCTGCCATCTACAGTCATGCTTCTGCTAAGAGCTCGCATCCTCTTGTGTTCAAGGCACGAAAAAGTGTGGCCTGTGGAATTTTCCCTCCAAGTAAGAAGAGTTCTGTGAGCAAGAAGATTTTGCTAAAATGTAGCAGCATCTGGTTCTCATTTTGGGAATCAGTCATTTATCCAGTTTCTAAGACTGAGACACAAGAAGTCAAATGACTTCAGGCCCCAAATCGGTGGATCGGGTTGATTTACATCTCAAAATGCTCTCAGTTCTCTCCTTTGGCCAGCAGATGTTACAAACTGATAGAAAAGATAGTTTCCAGCATTAATGCAGTGCTGCCTGCCTCTTCTCCGGTAACCTATGCACATCCATGTATTAAGACTCTGTAAGATCACATTGCAGTGTTTTCCCAAGCCTGTATATTCTGATTAGATATGTGTGCTGGATTTTGCCAAATCCTCACTTAAGAGCTGTACTTTACGTATCTAGGTCATTTGCACAATGATATTTATTGTAAAACTGGAATAACGAGCACAACTCTTGGCAGAGTTCTGCATGGCAGAAACACTTTATGTCTTCATATAAATGCATGTGAGCTTTTCTGGAGGGGAAAAAAAAAAGCTCAACACAACAAATCGGTTAATTTGTCTGTGGTTTTCCTGGCAACTCAAGAGTAACCAGGAGAGACTCAAGAGTAGCTGGAGAGAGTCAGAGCTGTTGCTTTTACTCTACATTTAGGCAAACATGTTGGGCAGCCCTTGGACTATTTCCCCTGCCTCCTTTGGTCTCGGCTCACTCTCAGTTTGGCCCCAGGCACTGCAGTGGGGAACACAGCAAGAACTTGCTGGTTTTGCTCTTACCAGAGCCAGTTCGCCCACCTGGCCGGTCTCTGTTGGCAGCCCCCTCCCTGGGTGGGCTGCAGGGAGCAACAGGGCTGGTGGCAGCGGGGAGGGGGGCAATATGCCAAAAGCTGCTCCAAAGCAGGGCAGACACAGCTCGAGCCTTGGGCAGAGTATGGACCAGGCACCTCCGCATGGGTATGGGCATGGCAGGCATCTCCTGCCAGCTTCTTCCGCCACAGGGGATCCTTCTGATTGCAGAGCAGAGCCTGCTGCCGCAGGCACTGTGCAGGTATTTCCAACACAAAGCAACCAAAAAGCAGTTACTACCCTAGAGAGTTTAAAATCGAAGCACTTGGAAGGAAAGCTTTAGCTCAGTTACATTAGTGGTTATCACAACTGGAGCCAGATGCTAGGTTGTGACAAAATCACCTATTGCAAAAACAAGGTAATTACACGTCTGGGTTATTTGTGAGTTGAATCAGTTCTTTCCTATTTGCTGAAATGAAATGCAAGCACCTAGGCACTGTAGTTTGCTGTGTTGTTCAGACAGTGAAGCACCTCCAGCAGCATGCAGTGGCTCTGCACAGTGAGAACGGAGCATATCACTGTTAGAAACCAGAAAACCTCTGAAGAGTGCAATAAAATCCGTACTGGCTGAGAGCGCTGGCCTTGCTTGGGACAGCGGCTTAGCATGATAAGCACCATCTCTTGCTCTGCTTATTTCAATATATTATTGAGCATTTCTGTAAAGCAGGATTTTAAAATATCCTCATTTGATTCCTATTTTCTTCCCCCCGGTACCCAAACTCATCCCTCAGCTGCAGTGGACTCAAAGCAATGCCAGCAAATTTAGAGGATTTGTGTCAGTGGATCTGCAAGCAGGGTTTGTACCCACACCTCAAAAATTTGTATTATTTCTATAGCTTCTTTTTTCAGAAAGTGTATGAAAATAGTACAGATGATTTCTAGTAGGACAGTGAGTTGTTCATGCTGAGACAGCAAATAATTTTCTAGTCTTATTTTGAATCACTCTTGGAACAAGTCTTAGCTCTGCATGTACAAACTGGGCCAAAAAAAAAAAAAGGGTGTGGAAAAAGACACAAGGCCCTTTGTCCTCTCTGGAATTTGTTTAAAACCTCAGAGATGAATAAAGCACTTTATTTAACCCAGCTTGGCTATAAATAGGAAGCAGCACCTTAGCCTCTATGTGAACTAGGGAATTCAGATGTGTCTCCTCAGTTACAACCACACTTGGGAGGCACAGCTTCAGTCTCAGATGTGTCCCCACACTAAAGGGTCGTTAAAAGTAACAGAGGGTGTCGAGTTTGGACCAAAGAGAGGCTTTGAGCTAGAAGGAGGTGCTGGGGCCAGCAGGAGTCAAATGGCTGCTTTGCCTTTGCTTGTGTTTTCTGGTTGTGCTTTAAGCACCAAGTCATCCCAGTGTTTAGCATCCCAAACCCCATCTTATTTTTAAATTAAGAAATGTAGAAAATTTAAATTTAGAAAAATTGGTTTCAGCATGGTGACTGTTCATTTCTGTGGTACCTTGAGGGCCTCATGGTGGAAAAGGCACCTGGAGTTACTCTTCCCTCTCTGCAGAGACTCTTCGCAGGAGCAGCGTTAGCTCCTATCCCTCCACGGGATGTCATCTCAGCACCTCCGGGCTGCACTGGGCCAAATTAACCTAAACCAGGGTGGACAGGAACACCTGAGATTTAGAGAAACCATTTCTGCAGCAGGTCCCAGCCCTCAGGCTCATGAGGAGGGGGAGAATGAGCCACCCCAGCCGCGTGTGTGTCCTGCTGGGACAGCCCTGTTCAGAGGCAATTCAGAATTAAAAAATCAGCCATGCTGCTTCCAGAGCCAGTGCACTCCACAGCTACATGGAGACCATTTTTGTGTCCAATTCACTTTGTTCTGCCTCAGTTGTGAAGTTGGGAAAAAAAAAGCTACTTGCTTCCCCCTGCACACCTAAGCTAGAAGTTAAAGACCAGTATCAGTGAAATAGCACCTGAGTTACTGGTTTTCATTCCATGTTTAGTTTATTTTGTTCTACTCTTGTGTTTTTGGTTGCAGTTCTGTACTTGCAAGACCTCATCAGCCTGAAGAGCCAATCCAGGAGGATGTACAGAGCTGCCAAGGAAAGGCTGGGCTGATGAGATAGGTGCTTGTGCTATTTCTTTCTGCTCAAATCATCATCAGTGAATAGTTAACAGCAACAATAAATTATTCTCAGGTTTCCAGTGCTGTGGTATCTGGAGCTTTCCCCAGCTCCTGGGTCTGGTTGTACATCCCAGCAGCATCCCAGTCTCAGGAGTTTTCATGGCTTCATCGCCTACTTAATAGTAATGCGTGGGGGTACAGTTGTCAGGGGTGTGGAGGACACGTGGGTATGTGACAATATCCAACCTATGTTTCATAAATTAAATGACTAATTCATAAAGAGAATTTGTTGCACTCCAGGAGCCATGCTGAAGCTGAATGCTGGCTTGATTGCAAACATCCATTTAATGGCTGGACTCACTGCAATCACAGGCATTTTAAACAGATTTCATTTGGTGTGTGGGCATGAATTGTTAGGCAAGATGAAAAGATCCTTGTCCTTTGTACTGTAAGGTCTGGGGTGTGAAAGCTGAGCATGAGGAGAATAGCTCCTGGTTCATGTCCCCACTTCCCTGGAGGTCTCTGCTCCTCTGGTCCAGCCCACCCACCTCAGGATCTCCAGAAGGGAAGAATGCTAAGGTTAGATGGTAAAGTTTTGGGGCTCTTCATGGCAGAAATGTTGGAGAAAATGGAGGAGAATGTTTTATTGGTGTTCTCAAAGGAAAATTGCAACTTTTTAATGTTTCATTTTTTTTTCCAATGATTTTTTTTTAAAGAAAGAAGAACACAATTTTTGTTAAAAATCCTAGTTTTCCAGAACTGAGTGAATTTAAACTTTGGAGAGTTACTGTCTCTGAAATGAAAGCTGCAGTGTTTTCAAAAACAAAGGGAAGAAGGGTGCCCTGCTCTAATTTGTGGTGGAAGCAGTGCATATGAGTAACAGATTTTGTAAGGTGAATGTGAGGGATATGCTGTTGTTACAGGAGTCATGGCTCCCTGTAGCTGCCAGGGACCACCTTTCTCCACAAAAGAATTCACATAAATATTGGATTTGGAGAAAAAAAAAAAAAAAAGAAAAAAAGATGGTAAAAACACACATTAGGATTGATTTGATTTAGACATGACGTTTTTCAGTTTAACGTCATAAAAGCCAATTGCCATCCCTTACTAACGGTTTAAGTAAAGGCTAATTCCACTGAAAATGTTACTTGCTCCTTTAGACAGAACACATCTAAATACATCTAATACATCAAGCAGAATATATCTAAAAGAAAGAACTAAGAAGATGTCTGATAAAAGATAAATGAAAATGCCTTATGTCAATGGGATAACATTAAATGAACCTGAGGATCCAGTGGATTTAAGTTTAAAATATAAATGTTAGGAGCAAGACAACAATGTTCCCATGCTTACCCTATATAATTAATTACAGATAAACTCCCCCTGCTTTCAGACGCAAGGAAAGAGCCAGGACTCAGCACAGATCTCACAAAGACATTAAAATGAGCACCTGTTGAAATTGCATCCCCTGGAGCCATCAGGTAGCACCTGTTGCATCCTTATGTGGCTGAACACCATACACCACGCAGGAAAACACCTGAAAGGAAGAGACCGCTCCTACGGAGGTGGGAAGGAGGCAGTGTCAGTCCCTCTATCACCCCACCCCCAGGGTAATATATGCCTGGATATGAGATTTTCCATGCGCACTGCATGGAAACTCCAGTACTGACATTAAGCATCAGGTTTGCAAACACTGCAGTGCCAAAGCTGGGCTCATTGCCTCCAGCCTGGGATACAGAAGATTTCCCTCACCATGTCACCACTGCCCACTGGGCACAGCCCTGCAGCAGCAGGTCCCCAGCCCAGCTGCAGAGAAATTGGCTTTGACCCCAAGCAATGTTTTTTGCCGTGCTGATATACCCATCCCTGTGACAGCAGCTGCTCTTGAACTGGGAAAGTAAGAGGGAGTCTCACCCTCCAGTTATCCAACCCCTTGCTTTTTGGTAACTTCACATTTTGGAGAAAAAATTGGTTGTTCATTGGTAGACTATCTCTGCCTCTCATCTTCTCTGCCACATGAACCCGCTCTCCTTGCAGGGGGTATAGGTTTCTAGTAATGTGAGTTCCTGCTGGGCTCCACAATAGCCTTTCAAGAAAATGTTTAAAATGTGCATTGCATTAAAAGGTGAATGAAGATGAGCCAAGTGGCTCATTGCAAGCACAGCATGCAAGGCAGGGTACCACCCAGGGCGAAGGGGCTGCACCAAGCAGTGAGCATTGAGCTGCCTTGTCTAGGGAGGCCTCAAAGGAAAAGAGATGGAGATGGCAACTGCCACTGATGTAAATCTGAATGTATCTGTGTAGGAGCATGTGGGATGGATGTTCACTGTGAGTGTTTCCATGCCACAGGGCAAAGGCAGGCTTAGGGTGGGCTTCGTTCCCCTGTATTACCTGTATTAGTGGTAGGACAGGATCTGCACATCCCCACAAATAATCCTTTGCATTTTAAAACCAAGACACTGTGGGCACACCACTTCTTCTAATCGGTCCAGTATAGTCATTTAATAGGCTAAATGGTGTAACACATCTACAGGACATACATACATTAGTCAAGTATTATGTACAGGTGGCATTTTACAAAATTAGAAAGAACTGAAATAGAGCAAAATCCAACAATGTCTTACTCCATAAAACTTCCTTTCTGCACTACATGAAATATTCTACAAGCTAGACTAGAAAAATATGACTGAATGTCTTTTTTTTTCCTTTTTAGTTTCTACAAAGCTTTTAATCCAGAAAAAATACAAAACAACTATTGAGTTTATTAGAGACAACACTTGCACACAGACAAAGTAAGTGGACATTCATAGACCTGCAAGTTGAATAAATAGGGCTTGTTTGTATAAAACAATTTTCTCTCTATCTTGCTCTCCTATTTTAGGGCCTCTGGCCCATGTTCAGAAAAATAAAAACGGGAGGAGGAGTTTGGCTTTGCATGCTTGTTACACTGAGGCCAAACAGCTTTAGGAGAAAGCTTTAGTTTGAAGCATCCATTTGCTTCAGGTAAAATACTTCAAGGGAGCAAAGCAAAAGAGGGAACAGGAAAGACAGGAGTAATTAGCCTGGAAGGAGGAAATCTGGCATTTCTATATGAGCTGCAGCTTTATGTAATAGGATGAAAAAAGCAGTGCTGCGTGGCGTTTTTTCAGGATGAATGTAGAATTTTGTTGTTTCTTTGGGAAACTTATTTAGGGAAGTGCCATTGACCTCAGGTGGAAATAGGATAAGGGCTATCCAGAGCAGGAAGGGAGGGAGCGTCTGAAAGCAGATAGAGAGCACATAAAATTGGGGGAAGTGTTTCAAACAACTGTTTTTCCTTTTATAAAGCAAAAAGCAAATTAAGTGATATGTCTAATGTCATTCCTCACAGAGCTGGGCAGATGCAGATTGAAAGGAAATCACACAGCTAAAAATGTCGTCACCGTTGTTGTTTTCCCCCCAGAGCTTTGTAAAACTTCTTGACCATCGATGCAAAAGCAGCGTTTAAAGAGCACCTCGCATCCACCCGGCTGCCTCGCCAGCACAGCTCTCCTTCTGCCATGACCAGCTGCAGACAGGTCCGAGTCAGGGACCTCCTCTTGCTGCTCGTGTGCTACCCAAACACGTAGCTTGAGCTTGTTCTTGCTTTGTTGGCTTCACCACTGTCACCAGTGAAGGGGGTGACAAGGAGAGCAGCCAGATTTAGGAGGTGCTCTTGAAACCTTCAGTTATTCTGGTGAAATTCAGTGCTCTGACCAGAATCCCACTCATCCAACAAAATAATTCTGTGACAGTGTAAGTAAGAAAGTCTACATCAAGAAGGCAAAATAGATTGTTACATAGGTTGAGAGAGCAAAGTTTAACTTAAGTATCACATTATACTATACTACACTGCTTATAAAAAGGGTCCTAAATCCCAAACACCTCAAATAATGAGCTATAGTTTTGTACATAAATTAATGTTGCTTTGAAGTAAAATAGTCTCTTTCTTTTGTATTAAACATTCATTGCACAGAATTCTTCGTAAGTAAATATATTAAATTTGGTTGCTAAGAAGGTATAAACTTATTAATACATCTGGCCAGTAAATTTTATCCACCATCACACGATTAAAAGTTGCCTTTAGAGAAAATTATTACTGGAGAAAAGAAAGCACTTGGAAGTCAACTTAAGAGTTAACGCTGGAAGAAATCCTGTTATTTCGTTCCACCTACAGCAAGCGGCTTCTTCCGGCTGCAACATTAATTGGAAGTACAGACCCCATCCAGCCCTGCAAAGACGGAGAAAGCCAACTTCATAGCTTACGGGACACTCATCACTGACACAGTCAAACCCTTTTGAATACATGCATTATCTATCTCCACCAACACGATCCAAAGGGCAGCATTTGGGGCCGAGATGGCTGCTTCTCCTGGGACAGTGGGAGGGAGTCTCTGGGAGGTCCCTGGGCAGAAAGGGGTTCACCCCTGTCAAAATGGCTCCCAAATCCCCAAGGAAAATCCACTGGAGGCCCAAGGTGTCCGGAGACAGCTTGTCCCACTGTGAGCTCTGGTCTCCAGGAGGTGGCTGTGCAAGCAAAGCCAAGGGGGCCGCACTGCAGGTGAGGGCACCCCTCAGCACATGTGCTCCTGCCCGCGGTGGTGTGTCCCACCACCTGGCCCTCCTCCACCCCCTCCTACTGCGGGTGACTCAGAGAGGACCTGGCATCAGGCAAAATGGAGGGCGGGTTTGGGCTGTGCTATGGAGCTCCCATCACCCACCCCCAACCACTGCCTGGCCCAGGTCAAGGGAAGAAGAGCTGGGCCTCTGCACCTACGTTACACACAAAACATACCAAAAGAAGAATTGTTACAACAATTTCTATTAACAAGGTGGGACAAATCCAGCCCTGGCAGAAGTGGGAGCCATCTCGTCGGCTTCAAGAGAGAAAAGCACACGCCACGCCACGGTTGGACCTGGGCCTGAAGAGTGCACAAACAGCACGATCCACCCGACCAAGCCTACAACAGACAGCCTCACTCCACAAACACCAGCGACTAGCTAATCCGCTTTGTCAATGTACAGCAAAGTGAGAGGCTTGAGCATTATTGAAAAGGCAGCTAAGAAAAGGCTGGTTCATCCAAATTTGCACACGTTAGCCAAAGGGAGAGAACTGCTCTGGGCCGCCCTGGGGCCACAGCCTGGAGGCAAATCTTACACTTGCGTCTCTATACAAAAGTTACAAAATCAAATGGTGACATTATATTACATCTATTGTCCATAATATCACAGTGCTAGTTTTAAATGGCTAAAAACAAGAAAGGTTTTAGATTTAAGACATCCCTCCTGTAGAAATGTAACCCCTTTGTCCTGCTGTTGATACCTGAAAGCAGCCTTGCTCAAAAAAGGTAAAACCAATGAAATGTGCTAATTGAAATTAGGAGCATTTTTTCCTTGATAATCTCGTTTTTCCTAACACGTCCCATTGTTTCCCAAGGAAAAAATCAAATAATATGAATCCCAGCCTGAAAATCAAAATGTTGAAAAGAACAGTTCTAAAGCCCAGACGCTTCTTACCAGGTACTAACTAAATAAAACCCTTGCAGATTTAAATACAGATTACTTTGACATGTCTTCAGAGTGTGTTAGCCTTCCAACAACGTTCAAAATGAAGTTTCACTTCTGAGGCCATGGAGTCCTTACTCATCCTCTTCAGTTCTGCTTTCCAGAGTATCTGTACTGTCTTCCACTTCTTGAGCTGGGTGCGCTAAAGTGTCTGCAAACAAATAGCTCATCAGTATTTATTTCCCCATACAGGTACAACAGCCTTCATTTGATTCCCTGCTCCACCAGGCAGTTGATCCATCAGGGTGACCAGACCTGACATGAGCAATTTGCTCTACTTGCAAACCAGTAGTTAAACCTGGAGTAGGGAACTCTGAGTGCATCACAGTCTGACTTTAGAGGGAACTTGAGACCTCAGGATAGATATTAGTGAGATGAGGTGATGATCCCTATGGATAGCCACTGTAGTGGGTGGGCTACCTGCTGTCTTAGTGAAATCTGCTCAATTCCTCAGTCCTGAAGACATAACAAGTCCTAACATCAATGCACAAAACCAACACAGAGGCCACAATGTGCAACCTGCAGGTCAGCCCATAGATCTGGCTGATACTTCTTCTTGCAAGATCAAACCCTGTGGTTGCCACCACTCAGAAATGCCAACTGGAAGAGCAGGTGATTTGACACTTCATGATCAGACTATTTGTCATTGCCCCTTTAAAGGGAAGGGAAGGTACCTCTTGCACCCCATCCTGGCTGCTGTCTCTGGGAGTTTAGGTGTCGAATGTTGGTGCACTGAAATCACTCTTTAAGAGAAAAGGAGAGCACTGAGATTAAAAAAACCTGAAATAAATAAAATAGTTCCACACTGGAGCATTCCCTGTGCAAGCTGCACTGCAACAAGCTCTTATCTTTAGCCATATTTACCCTACAGTGACACTACTGGTCATATCTATATATTTGTGAGCTCCTGCTACACTAAGGTATTGCCAGCACACCATGATGCTTTGAAAATGTGCAGCTGTTAAACACTTTGCTTCTAGGCCAGGAGATGGAAAGGTAGATATATGCTATAGAACAGGATTACTGTTACTTAGAGTGAACTGCTAATGTGCAGTAAACTGCCCGTTGGCCATGTGAGTGGCCAGCACTGAACCTGATGCAGGTGAAAATACCATGTGCTCAAAAGCTACAAGGACAATTTCAGTCCACAGGTCTCCCTCTCCAGTGCAGGTGTTTCTGGGACCTTCAAGCACCCACTGCTCTTTGGTTCACAATTAACTTCAATGCACAGCATGGCCTGAATCTGCTATTTTCCTGCGGGGAACAAGAATGAAAATTACTCATTCAGACCTTCCAGATCCATCTGTTGCTGCTGCTGCTGCTGCTGCTGCTGCTGGACACAGACTCTTTGGTCACCATGAAGACCCTTGTCCTCTGCTGATTTCAGATCATCAGGAGGCCAGCGCAGCTCCCCGCTCTCCACCTCCCCAGACTCGGTCGGTTCCACCACAATTGATGGCAGTCTTTTGGACAGCTTGGGGTACTTCTCACGTGAGTCTGGGAAGGCCTGGTAAGACATTTGGGGAAGTGTTGTGAGAGATGAAATCCCATCAAAGCCTTGCCCAGGGATGCATATTCAGAGCAAGCAGAGTACATGCTCCATTTTAGCATCCTTTCTACATTTGAAATGCACTCCCACATCCATCAAAAACCCCCTTCAAACTGGTGAAGGGCAAGAATCCTGCACAGGGAGGATTTCAAAAGCAGGTGAATCCAGCTCCTTGCTAACCAGATGCTGATGCAGAGGGGCCAAGGTCTCAGCACACTCTCCTCTGCACATGCTGTCCCTTCCTGGGCAAAGAGCCGACTTTGCTCGCCAGTGTGTAGGGCAGATGATTGCCTTGACTTGTGTGATCTGACACGTGTAGTAAAAATGGAGACGTAGGAGACAAAAATTATTTTCTTGCCAAACACTCATGTTTCAGTTCTGGTGGGTTTTTAAGACACAAAGGTCATGGCTGTAACAGTAAGCTAAATAGCTGCTGCAGCCCTGCTGGCTGATGTCCTTTTACTGTGTTACGATATTCATGGTTTGTCACAGTGACAGTTTATTAAGAAGCCACCACTGTGCAGAGCTATTTTCTATAACGTGAAGCATGGTATTTTATGATGCATTCATGCAAAACAGGTAGCTCCAGAGATCATCTTTACACAGATGATGGTGTTAGCTATTATTGTGATTTGTCACATTGAAACTGCAGGTCAAACACTATGCAGCAATTAGAGCTTGAAGCTGAACTAGGTCTTTTTAGTGAAGGATACCGTAACACATAAAAGTGCTTTCTTGTTTTCAACATTGCTGGTTCATTTAAATCTCTCAGGGTACTTTGTTTTGGATTGGTTTTTTTCCTGTTGTTGGGTTTTTGGGGTAGTTTTTTTGAGCTAAAAATCATTCCACTCCTCCAGGATGTTAACATAAGACAAACTGTTGTTGCTTCACTGAAACCTTATCTCCTGGCTTCTCAAACTTCTCTATATCTGCACTAATGGTCTGAAAATTTCTCCATGCTAGCTGAGTTTTACTTTATTTTATTTGTAACAGTAAAATCAAGTGCAGACTAGAGGACTGAGTTCAGAGCAAGAACCATCCCAGTTTAACTCCAGGCACCTCCACAGGTTTGCTGTGTGCTGGTGGGAAACTCCCCACACATCTGCAACACGTTTACCACTGAATCAGGGTCTCTGGTTAGACTGAGCACTGCTGGTTATGTGAGCCAGTCTCAGCACAGCTCCTGCTACAAGCACAGGCAGAAACATGCAGATAGTCCCTAATCACCATAAAAGTGGGCACATCCCCCAGGACATTGCCGGGGATCTGAGGGTGTCATAACCCACTGGAGATGTTTGTTCCATGGCTTTTGCAACCAGTAGCTGCTCTCTCTAAGAGCTTAGGGTTTAGTCATCCCACTTGGCATCAGAGTTGGCATGGGGAGGCAAGCCCTTGGGAAGGGCAATTCTCTTCCTTTATGTCTGGGAAGCAGCAAGCACATTTTTATCATTGCTGTGATGCCTGTATCTGACTTCTGGAGAAGGACAATAATTCTCACTCTCATGTTCTCACTCCTGTGGTAGTGTTGTGAGGATTCATTACTGTTTGCAAATCTACATGAAGGTGAAAAATGTTGTATATTAATTATTGTTAGTGTTGCAAAGTGAAACATAATTAAGAAGAAATTTCTTTTGTGAGAAAGCCCCTTCAGCTTAACTAGACCAAGTGAATCACTGAAGATAAAGCTTTCTAATGCCTCCCTGAGCTTTGGGTGTAACTCATCCTGGTCAAGTGATGCTACTCATGATGCCTATCAGAAAAGGTCCCCAACTTTCCCATTACACAGCATCCTTCTGAGCTGTTTGTAATTTATAAAGACATTTTCATGGCAGCTCTCTTGACTGGGAGGAATTTTTAAGAAGCTGCTAATACAATCCAGCTATTTCCAAATATGAGACAA
The DNA here is from genome assembly GCF_003259725.1 of Athene cunicularia. Classification (NCBI taxonomy): domain Eukaryota; kingdom Metazoa; phylum Chordata; class Aves; order Strigiformes; family Strigidae; genus Athene; species Athene cunicularia. Next base: position 11,705,409 of record NW_020799101.1, read on the forward strand.
GGTAAAATCTCCTTGGACAGGACAGGTCCAGAGACATCCCTAAGTAGCAGTGCACTCTTCTTCAGACCCATGGTGGAGCCCAGCTCCCTGAGTCTCATGGCTCAGCTGGCAGAAAACAGCCATAAAATTGTAAGCAAATTGCCTTATTTCCTCCCAGGGCTGCATATGCCGGTGACAGTGACCTCTTTTCCCAGCTGCTGCTCAGCCTGCCTGGGTGGCAGAGGTCTGTGTGACAGCCACCCCGTACCCAACCCTGCTGGCAACCTCTGGATGGGGGGATCCAATGCAACAAAATTTCTGCTTTTTAATCTGCTTTCTGAAGCTCTAGGGAATGACACACACTGATCTAAAAATGTGCTAAAAGCCAATTATTATGGCTGCAACAAAATTTAGGTAAGGCACCTGTACAGCCTCAACTTGGCTATTTTTGTTTGTGTCATTCTCATATGGTCTTTTCTCACACCAATCTCATAATGTGTTTTTCCACCAGAGCCCAGTATTTACCACGTCCCTCCAGAAATGAGTCAGGACTGGGGGCCTCGCTCTGTTTTTCTGCGGAAGCTGGAGTGTGTGACGAGTGGGCAGGAGACTGCAGGAAGAGAAGGACCAGTCTCCTGGCCAGAGTGCTTGGAAGTTGCTGGAAGAAACCTAGTTTTCCTACTGAGTCACTGACTTTGCACTACCTCTCATTTCTTTTTGTTTTTTTGCCTTGGGGTGGTCATCACTAAAATGGGGATGGTACCACCTTCTCCCAGAGGGGAAGGGTAAAGGAGCTGGGGGAAAACCTCTGGAGCATATGCTCAAGGACACCATAGAGCAGTCCTAAACACATAGGTAGAGTCAGAGCTGGCACAGGGCTTGGGCAGTGTACACTAACACAGTACTGAAAACCTGAGACTCAGTAAAAGAGGAAAGAGAATTTTAAAAATGTGCTCTGAGAGAGCAGCACCTATCCTGTGTGGTCAGTGTGGCATGAGAAAGCCTATGGTACACTCTTTAATTGCATATAATCCTTCTCTGCATGCACAGTGATTTGAAATTAGCAAAATTTCAGTTCTGACTTCCCTGGCTTCCAAATATTTTACTTCAATCTGCAATAGGCTTCTCCTAGAGTAGCTTTCTGAGCCTGCTTGCAATCATACACCTTGTGTTGAGGAGCAGCTCAGGTCCACCAGGACACGTTTAGGTAGTTTGTCCCTGGCAGTGTCACTGAGAGTCATGAGCACAACCACAGAGCACAAACAGGGGTGTGGGGGTTGTCACAAAGGGGGGTTCAGGACATCGTGATCCCTCCTGCTGGAATCAGCACTGCAGGCGGGTATGTGAGTGGGTGTGCGGGACCGCCAGGGACAGAAAGTGCTCCTGCACCTGCCAGCTAATGGTCCCGACCAGTGCTGCTGCTATGGTGCCACAGCCATTTATGTGAATTACGCAATCGCTTCAAATGGTCTCTTTCCTAAAAAGGGAGCGCCCTCTGAGCCTAAGGAAATTTAGCTCATTACAAGGGTGGCTGTATAAAAGCTGTGGTACAGTATTGGCTGGATGTCTTCACCACACATGGTTGCTCAGCTCTGAACTCTTGGCGACAGCCTCTTTGCCTGCATCCTCACAGGGGCTGGGCATCATTGTTACTGTGCCCTGGAGACCTGGAATCTGACAGAACCCTCCTGCCAGAACCTTTTAAAAATAAGAACCTTTTAAAAATACCTAAGTAGGATAAAACATGTATTTCAGTGCTAGTTCTTCTGGAAGCTCTGCGATTCAACATCAACACATATGACAGTTATTGGTTGTATTAAATTGCTTTTGAAAAGCAACTCAGGATACTTTCCAGTTTTTCTAAAGTTACCTGGCTTGAAGGGCCTCCTTCTTCCTCAGGAGTCTGGCTGAGTGCGAATTCCTCCATCACCGGTTCCCGTGTGTTCATCACCTCTGTCATGCTGTGAATATTAAAGCAGAATGGGAAAACTCAGCTCTGAGCTTTAGCCCCACAGTTAATTTAACAAAAGATACTGGCTTTTCATATTTGTTAAAATAACTGAGTTACAGACTGTCCTTTCTAAACAGCCACTAAGAAGCGTTTCCCTGGCCCTCTAAGCCAACTGCTACTGCTACATGCCATGACACAGAGCAGGGCATCGACCCCAGCTGCTCCCCAGGACAGCAGAGAGGACCCTCATAGAGTCCCAGACCAGCAGGAAAATGGGAGTCCTCCAATGTTATCAGCAAATGGTTTATTACTGATCTATGAGCTCAGAAATTGCATCTGTTGATCAAAAAATGTTACTCGTGGAAATATCAGCCTTGAATTAAATTTTCATTCTGATTCTTCATAACATTTTCAATATTTGCTCTTCCCAGATGTCTCTTCCATTTAGTCATGAGCCAGCACTTCTTTTTAAACTGTTAATTCCAGACATATCAACTGTATCAGCGTTTATGGGCCAGATTTTCAGTAGTCTTTACTTCTCTGAGTGTTCAGAGAGGTGTTGAGTGGGATTTCCAAATGCATCAGGGAAGGTTTGGGACCTAAATCCCATTTAAAACAGGGACTTAGGAACCTTAGCTGCTTATGTGCCCATTAAACATCCCCCTGCAGGCACTACAGCGCTGGCCCTTGCACTCTCCTTGTTCCACTGGGCACTTCAGCACCCGGGAGCAGAGGGATGAGAGCAGGCTGCAGTCCTCACTGCAGGGAGCTCAGCCCAGCCCATGGCTGGGTCGCTGCATGTCTCTATGGCATTAGGAATTTCCTCACATTTGAGATTTATAGAATAGCATTCTATTGAAAAAATTTGATGATGTCTGAAAACTTCATAAAATGTATTAAGCACGTAGGAGTGAACAGAGCCTGAACCACTCTGTTTGACCTACAGACTGAAGGGACCGTGTTCATTTTGGACGGGAATACATCAGCCCTGGATGGCTTTGGCCCTAGGCGTTCCACTCTCTCTAGCTGGCATTTGTCAGGTACGGCAGCTACTGGCTGCCAGAGCCTCCTGCGGCAGGCAGAATGTAGGCATCCTCAATTACATCGCCCTGCCACAGCAAGCACCCTTTAGGCACGACTAAATGCTGCCATTAATTCTGGTCCTGCTTCACACACAAAAGCCTTCTTTGTAAAGGCTGCTCCTACTGAGAAATGCAAACTAAAACATCTGAAGGATAACTTGTTTCAGGCTTACATTACCAATTACCCCACAAAACTAAATTTTACAATATCTGCAATTACTACAAAACCCTTCACAATGACTTTAATTAGCTGTAGCAAGAGCAGCGTGATATCGCAGAGACTTTCACTCCCACTGCATCACATTTAAAAAAGAGCACAGCAGACCCAGGAGATGCTTGAGCTCAACAGGCCAGGACCCGACTCCATAGATATCCATCAGTTTCGGGAAAAGCCCCGAAGCGCCAGCCTTGGACCCAACCAACACTGAATTAAACAGCACACTTCCTGGTAAACATACACACAACAGGAGGCTCTGAAACCAGGCTCTGAAACTCAGCAAGAGGCTGAACCAAACCCCTGACCTGGGCATCCCCCTGCTTACACAGCCTGAATCCTCCCAGAGACATGGCACAGTAGAAAAGGGACAAATTCTGTCCGCTCGGAAGAGAGATTTGAACTCTCTGCCTTTGCTCAGACCTGTACCCCTCCCCAGGGACACCACATCAGGGCACCACAATCACTTAATCAGTAAAATACATTTATTTTCTCAACACGTGCTTTTATTCATGCAGCATCCAGCAGGCCATACCACTTGGCACCCATGGATGACAGCACAGGAAAGGAGACCCTTTCCTGGAGTGGTGATCATGGGCCCAGCTGTGCTACCTGTTCATGCCACCTGAGACGGTGCTTAAAGGACAGAGCTGTGCCCTTGGATCCTGCCTTGCCCAAAATGAAAGCAGCACTCCCTCCATTGCCTCCTCTCACTGATCACCCCTGGTGCTCATGCAGTTCTTGCTTTTTTTCCATGTCCTCGTCCTTGTCTCTCCCTTTGTCCCAGAGGGACCCTTCTGCATCCCTCCTGCTGCCCCTCCAGCGCTGCCTCTGAGGATGACCATGCTGAGCCATAGCAGGAGCCTGCTCTCACACTCCACAGGAAGAGATGGTCTGGGGGGCTTTCACACTGCCTGTTAGCCAGACCCAGCCGTGAGCTGGAAGAGCACGGGGCCCACTGCTCTAACCATGTCCAAGATGAGTATCTTTCCTTTTGGATCCTTTTTGGGGTTCAGTGCCCCATTCCCAGCTGTCCTAGATTGCAGGGAAAGGGAAATGAGGAAGTGTGTGTCTGGATGGAAATAATATTGGAGGCTTTGTGGGGGGGCCGGGATTCATGAAGTTTTGGGCTTGGCTACCATGGAGAAGTCATATCCCACTGATGTATGTCCTGGGGGTTGGTCCCCGCTAGCCAGCAGCAGACTCCTGCAGTTGCCCACATCTGGCTAGCTTATTTTAGCAGCCTTTCAATACATACTCAGTGTTTAAAACACTTCTTTGTCCTTGTTCCATGGGACATTAGAGATATACATCCACACACACACTGTCAAATGTGTCATATGAGCTCAAAGATGTTGTTAAGACCTCATGAAATTCTATTATTGAGCAATAAGGGGCTCCGTGCTTCCCTAAGACCACATTACACCCCGCAGATTATTTCTAAATGACAAAGACAAATGATTCTGGCTAGGAAAATGGTGACAATCCTGCCAGTGTTACAGCAGATGCCTCAGTGAATCAGCTCCCAAGCTGCTGAAGCCCAGGCCATTTCACAAAATCCATGCAACTTAAGACTTTGATTGAATAGGATGGCAGAAGTGATTGTACTTGATGTGTTTCAGAAAAGAACATGGGGCCATGCATTTGGCAAAAGAATTAGGCTTTAACGGGAATAAATTAATTGTTTTCAGTCTCCACTTAGAAACAGTAAAGGAAAGCAAAAAAATCTATATGGGCTGTGAAAGCAGTGATGCTTCTAACAAGCTTAACTAGGTATTTAATGCTAAAAATAACTAGAAGTAAAATAAATGAGAATGCCACTGCAAATCATTTAATCTGAAACTTCAAAATCACCTGTAGGACATCACTGAATTGTTTATAAAGCCACAGAATCTGAAAAAAGGGTTTGGTGGCTACTTAGGGCTTTTTAAACTATGATATGATTTACGTGCAGGAGGAATTTTTTAATTTTCAGCCAGTTTTGATGGAAAAATGTTGAGCCACTTTTAGTGCTGCTTTTATGTGAGGTGTACTAACGCACAACAAAAAAGTGGCTGATACAAGCAAATTATTGTAAGAACTACATCTCTTAAATTTGGTCTTGCATCCACTTTATGTACGGTAGATGCTAATATCACCAATGACATACACTAGCCACAGTGATGCAAAACAAGGCAACAAATAGCATTTACAAACAAATAAATTCTGTTCTGGTGGATGAGTCACCTACTCTGAACCTTAAAATTCCTGTGGCAGTGAATTAAGAATGCATTTACTTCCCCTAGGTTTAATTAAGCACAAATATACCAATTAGGAACAAAAGAGCAAAATCTGTTCTTGCTTTTCTGTGAGAAAACTACATTTAGAGAAGATTATCTTAAATGCAACTGCTGCAGTTTCAGGACCACAGTATGCTGATCTTTTTCCAGGGGCATGGAGCAAAAGCACAGCTTGCTTTCTGCTGTTTGTGATGGCACTAACAAGGTTAGTAACATACAGAGCAATATATAAGTTGACAAATGCTAAACCACCTACCATGAGAAAGTACTCAGAAACAATACAGATATTTTTATTTTAGGTTTTGAACAGAAGGCAAAACTGACCTGTGAAATTCCTGGTGGCAAAACAGTGTTTGAATGAAAACCAGCTTCAGGATTCAAAAACGTGAAGTGCTTACGTGGCTACGGAAAACAGGCAGGTTGCATGACGCAAGCAAATATTTCCTTAAGAAGAGGGGCAAAACCACATTTTATGGGACAGGCTGAACCACTGTTAGGAAGAGTTGTTATCTGAAGCAAGGATCAACCTGGAAGATGATCAGACATGCACCAAACTGAGGCCTGATCCTGCTCTCACCTCATGAACCAGGATGACAGCAAAAGGGGATGCCCGACCAGAGCATGAGGGTCTGTGGGGGATAACCAGCAAGTACAGGGCAATGGCAGAAGAGAGCATGTTACCTTCAATCACATCAACAGATGTCACTTCCAAAAACTGTCCTTGCTGCAGGCGTTCACGTCGTTGATGAAGTGTAGTGCAAACTCTGTCAAATCCTAAAAATGCCTGAAAGAGACAATACAACAGTCAGAGCATGCAACCAAAGTGACAACACTCGCAGAGACCAGTGTGAGAGAATACTACTGAAAACTTGCTGCAGAAACTCCTACTGTGAAAGCCTGTATAATTTTTCTATGCCAGATGTGACTTGATCTCACTAAGGATGCAGCTCGTAGTATACCTTGTGAATTACCAACGCAATTAATGTTCTGAAAACACCCAAAGCTCTTAGCTGAAATACCTTACAATCTGACTCTTTTTGTGATGCTAAATCTTATTCCTTAGCGTAAGCTGTATAAAAACTGCTGAAACTGGGACACTCTGAAATTCTCCCATACAGGAATTTTGATGATAGTTGGAAAATCAGAATAAAAATGTATACCCTTATTTGGCAGGATCAGTGTGCTTAGTGAGACACAGTTCATAACATCAAAGAACGAGATTCCTGCTCAAGAAGCTACTGGTCAAGACACAAAGAAGGCAAAAGATGCTGAAAGAAGGATATCTTAGGGTTACATTACTGCATGTTTCTTTCAGATATCACAGGAGATGGGATTTTTGCAAAGGTCTATTCCAAACCGAAGGTAATACTCTGACTGGTATCAAGACAGGGAGCTTGGTGAGCAGAGGTGAGGATCCCACCATTTCAAAGTGTGAATCACTGATTTCTGATGACTACTCTGTCAGAAAGTCTTAGCTGAAGAGCTTGAGGAGTTACAGTGCTGAAATATAGTCAGTATCTTGGCCAAAGATGATTTTCTGAGAAATTTGTTTAGCTCTACAGCTTGCCAAATATATATTCATGCCAGCCACAGCTATTTCCTTGGACGGGAAAAAGGTGTTTTCAGTGAAGTGAATGGCACTAGTGTATATATTTTATATCCTCCAGTGGTTTGGATTCCAGCCCAAGTGATTAAACAAATCTACCTGCTCTGGAAGCCTTCCTACCAAGATTTATAACACTGGATTAACTGCACACTGATTTTATTCAAAAACAGTGACAGAGGAAAAATTGTGCATTGCATTCTGGAGTTTCTTCTCATGCCACAGGCCATGCTTACTGCAAATTAGGGAAGCAGGAAATCACATCTCCTTCCCCAGAATTCCATTCAGAAGGTTTAATTCTTCTCTAGCAATTTTCCTTCCTAACCAATAATTAAACCAACTTCAGAGATGCTAATTTTTTGTCCCTTAAAAATTCCTGACTACACTCAGTGCTTGTCTCTTGTATGGAAACCAGATATACCACGTTAACCAATACTCTGGGAAGAAGATTTTTATCCCACTACCCATTACAAAACCACTACTATTAAGCCTATGAAAATTCATCACGAACTTGTCTACCTTCAATCCCTCCTTTAGAAAAGACTGGATGTAGTAACAAGAGACAAAATGGTATAAGAGATAACGGACCAGGCACCACGTGGCCACTGGTTGGAATCCAAGCCAGGCCAGTTTCTGTTTAGAGGTATCTTCAGAGATACGTAAGGATCCATGCAGTACTGAATGAATTAAACCCACATCCATTGCTTTTCCAGTCTCAGCAAAGGATTTCTGGATTGAAATGATCCAAAACCAATCTCCTCTCCAATGTTTTGGGCAAGTCTGTCCTAAGGTGCATTGCAGTGTTTGAGAGCAGATGTCAGCCCCTAGAACTCAGCTGTAATAAAAAGAAAATCACGTAAGGACTGCAGCATGGAAGAAGTCCCTTTGCCTAGCTCCACGGCCATATTTAAAAACAGAAAAACTTCTTCCCAGTTCAAGACTGTTGAAGAGTTCAGTGTTTCCAGTGTATAAAACTACCAGAATGCATTTATTCTCTGAAGAGGAAATACTCACTTTATCTACCTAATAGATGTGATTGTCTTCTTTGGCTGACACTAGAGGAAACATAAACTAATACCCTTCCTTTTATGATACTGCTTAATCTTTTTAAAACAAGGCATGGCTACTGAGACCATGCAACAAGCCTTTACTGCAGTAGAAAGAGTCTGGAAATCACTTGAGTAAAGCCTATCTCTTCTTATCCCTTCTTACTTTTACCCACCTTTGCTGTTTTGCAGTCTGGACCCCATTTACACAATGCAGCCTCTCCCAACCTAACCGTCTTCTACCCCCAAAATAACTTGCCCTGCTTTGCCTCAGCTTGATAATCAGTTTCTTCTCTGGCTCCAGGAATACCAACACAGTTGTGCTGCTACTAACAGAAACAAGAAGTCTCAAGTCTCAGAAACCAGTGATGCTGCCTGTCCAGCCCTCCTCTGGGCTTGGAGAGCCCTGCTACACCTCCCAGTAAAGAACAGTTGATTTAGGGACTACTCCAAGATATGATCACGTCCTACTTCTTTAGGAGCTGTAGCACCAAGCGACGTGTGAGGAGATACAACCAAGAGAATGATAGGAGAGCTTGTTCCAACAGTGAGACCAAGCAATGCTACACTGGTGGCCCCTTTGCTAGATCAAGGGCCTTCAGCCTCCCACCCCAAACGGATGGATTTCCACCTGTGCTGCTTGGCCAAAAGCCCAGGTACTGAAAGGTGCTCTCTGGGCTTCTCTCCCACTTTGGAAAGCATCTGGGACACATTGTGTATTTGGAGTTTCTACACCACAAGGACACGGTCTGTCACGGTGGGGTGGTCTTACCACCCACAGGAGGACAACAGGCGCCAGGGAGCAGAAGCGGGATGTTGTGCAGCAATTCTGGCCAGCTGGGGTGTGTGTGGGAGGCCTGGCCTGGCTGTCTCTCCTGTGTCGTGCTTGGCCTTGCCATGCAGGGAGAGGACTCTACCATGCACAGCAGCAGAGGTCTTTCCTTGGAATAAATCCACTGTGAATTGCAAAGTAGATGTTTTTAAGACGAGTGCACTTCATCAGGCAAAACAGAAATAGGAACTGGCCACAGGTTGCAATCCTAGCAGCCCAATGTTTCAGAGGTGCTGAGCCTTGAACACTTCCCTGGGAGGCAGCAGCACCTCCAACACCAGGTCACTTTTATTTAGAGATGCCTTCTACTCTGAAAGCATCACCCCTCCTCTCCCAGCAGCCACAGTGTCGGAGACAACTGGGTGGCAGGAGACCTGATGGGACAGCCCCTGATTGGCAGGGGCTGCGGGACAGCCTCCTCCCCGCCCCAGGCTTCCCGAGTTCATTGTTCCCTCACTGAGCACTCATGGATATATTATGATAACAGCCTAACAATACTACATTGAAGGTACACCTTCTAACAAATAAGTGTAGATAGGTGCTAGAAATTGGCCTGGAACCACTGCTCCAGGTGCCAATTTATCATTTTTCTGGCACCACAGAAACAGGAGCCTTCCCCTTCTTACTTCAATGGGATATTCCCAGGGGCTTTACCAGTCCTGTATTTAAATTATGGAGAGACATCCCCCCCCCAGCTCTGCAGGCTCAGCCTTGTGGGCAGGAAGACTGTAAAGGCCAAGCTCTGGGAGCTTGCCCATGCCATTGCAGCACATGCGGTTCCCACTGATTTCAGATAGTGCCTCAAACAAACCAGGAGTTCAGCCTTGGGCGTCCGGTCCCCCCCCGTTTCACCCTACTAAAGCCTCTGGATAAATGCAAACTTTTCTTCATTCAAGAAGTCTAGTCTTTGTGTGTGCTACAAAAAGAACCCCCTGCTATTGATTACAAGGAAAATTGGGACAGGGCATGCATAAGAATGGTGTTAGGCAGGAGGAGCAATGGTCTACTGCTTGATTTTTGTGAAGTGGAAAATTTCGACACGACACAGTAAACCCTGCTCAGCAATTCCCAATAAACAAACAGGCCCAAGGAGATTTTTCCACCTAGAAGAAAGGGTGCCTTATTTGGGCCACTTTGCTGCAGCAGATCGGGCTGTCAGTTCAGCCAGGGTGGATGAGTGGGAGATCTAGGACAGAGCTATGGTTGTTGTGGCGGATGAAGCCATGAAGGGGCTGCTCACATGGTACCAGAAAGTGCACGTCCCTGCCACGAAATCTCAGTTGGCATCCTCTAGGGCCAGGTGCTTCTGTGGATCCAACTTTTCTACACCTTAGTTAGTGTCCTAGGAGGATGGAGCTACAGCTTAGGCCCTGCAGTGCTGCAGGCCACAGAGGTGTCCTGGGCCATCCATATGCAGAACCATGCCCACTACCTCTGCTGAGGGTGGGACACCAGCTTCAGCATCTTGGCACAACCCAAAGTAAGCACTTACCTCAGTGACACCCTGCAGCCTCCAATTTCCATGACTGCCTACTGAGCTCAGCTTTTGGACACTGTGGATAGGAACTTGGACAGCTTCTTTGTTTCCCCTGGTTGCACATTTGTAATGGATGCACTTTATGAAGTGTTGTGGATTCCATGGGACTAGCGAAATGTAAATTACCGCATGGACCACAGAAGATAAATGCGTGTGTGTATGAACTCCTATTTAAACCTCCCACTTCTTTTTGGATGCAAATCTCTTTCCTAAGCAACTGAGAAAAGTGTGATATGTGTCAGAGTCTGGAGATTAGAGATCTGTTCTGTTCCCTCATTTCAGAAGCTCTTGTCTTTGGCCACCCACGCAGTACTTGAGTTCTGCTCTCCGCAGGCCAAAGCTGCCTTCCTCTCCTTGGCAGCGTGTGCTCTGTAGAAGATGTTGATCTCTCTCAGGAAGCAGCAAGATGAAATGACTCTCGATGTGGAGGAGCAGGCATTTTAGCATGAGACACAGCACGTAGTTGAGGAGAGCGAAAAGGGGTAGGAGGCTGCTATTTCCAGACCATGCTGCCTCTCACCGCTAACTTCACAGCGAGCTGCAGTTTTTACTGTTCCTGCTCCAAAGAAGCTACTGGGGTAAATATCACCCTGGGGAATTTCTCAAACACTCATCTGTGGACTACCAACACTAGAAAACACGGGCTCACAAAGGGCATAGTACTGGCAGGTCACTCTAACTCAGCTTCCTTGACTCCTGGTGTTGCACAGTGAGGCATTAGGGAACCGTTGTTCTTCTGACATCCCCAGCTTCTCAATTTCCAGTTTGTTGTACTTGTCCAAGTACCTATTGGCCCTGTTTGCAAAAAGGAGCTAGAAAATTACTAAGATGAAGGAAAAAGAACTAAAATGTGCCTAGCTATCACAATTTTTAAAGCAATCTCATGATTTGGGGTGATTTAACTGAAAGTTTTTTTGCAAATGATGTTTGCAATGCTACTTGCTACTTGACGGGTTTTTCTTTTTTCTTTTTCCTTTTCCTGGCTGCTTTAAAGAAGCTCATTTATTTCAGCTCTTTGATCTCAGAACTAAACTACCTGAGCTTTCTCGCAGAAGATGCCACAAGGGATAGGTACGGCAAGGGAGGAGAGCAGGGCAGCCAGCCAGGATGCTCGGAGATAGGGATGAGGAGCAGACAGTCAGGAAGCATGTGCAGAGCAGTGGAGGGAGGAAGAAGCAGAGCAGATGGGAAGAATGACTAAGCCAGCTCCTCTGAATGCTGGTAGACCTTGGTATCATGGAAATCTCCACAGAGTCCTCATGGAACCATCCACCAAAAGAAAGTTGTGGGTTTGTTGGTTTTTTTTTTTACATCGTATTCAGCAGCTAATTGATGTGAGAGGACCTCATTAAGAAAACAGCCTCATCAAAATTAGAGATAAGCCTCAAGAAGCTGTTAAATGTTTTTAGCGTGCAAATATTCTCATCTGAGAATGTGCTTTTGGGATCAGAAATGCCTGTGCTGAGCAGAGTGTTTCTGAGCTCTGCTCACGCAGTGAACCTTGCATTGACTTCAGTTTCTCAAAACAACCTTATGAAGGCAGCACCTTACAAATAAGTATATAATTCCTTCTAACTCAGAGCAACCATTACTAAAGTGTCTCAGAAAGAAATGGTTTTGTTTCTAGGATCTTCTCTGGAAGATGACAATTCTCTCATCCGTCATATTTCATGCCACGATTGTCCCTCACCTTACAGCACCTGTGGAAGTTAGTGACAGATGAAAACTGGCTTCCTGTGCTTCTTTATACTATTCCCTGGGTATTTCTGGATGGTCCTGAATTCAGGCCATAGTCCCTCGAGCAGAAGGTGAAAGGGAAAAAACACATCTTAGAGCATCAACACAGAGTAGGTGATTCTTAGATGGAAGTTTCATGGGAAATGGATTGCAAAATGTCCGATGTCTCTGGTACTGTGAAAGAATACTCTGGACAGTCTATCACTGGGCTCATTTCTAGGTAACAGAATAGGATAGGAGATTATGTATGGTCAGGTAGAACAGTATTTACTTAAAAGATAAACTAGTTCTTTCCTTGTAACTTTGAGGAAATTAGAATACAGTGCTATCGGTGCTGTAATATGATGCAATATTATTTAGTTAGTAGAGAATTTAGTAAAGCCAACGCAGCAGAAGTGTTAGATTTCAAAAACAAGCAAACAAACACCCACCAGACACTCCTAAGAGAACAATGAAGAGACTTTTAATGTTCCTTCTTGGTAATTAACAGCACAACTGCAGGTGTCACAACATCACAACCTAACACCAGAGATGCGTTCTTTTCTCTAGGAATTAAAACTCTGTCACCTTAATTGAATTTCCAAGTATGGGAAGTTGCCTGGCCTGAGATGGAAGATATGAGAACACCACGTGCTATCGCAGCAGGAATGGGCACAATGGAGGGTGAGGACAACACACAGCTAAAATAAAGAAATTATTTAAAAAATAAAAATTCAGTATGAGTGGGTTTGGTTTTTTTTTTTTTTGGAATGACTCAGTAACACTGAGAGCAACATGCATTAATAAGGCTATGAGTCTTCCTGCCAACCAATTATAACTCACCTTCCAGATCTAGAGGTCTCCTAAATATTTGACCAGTGGTAGTTTATGTGTGTACATCTCAGAGACAGGACTCAGCTGAAAATTCAGGTTACATCTTACAAAAGTTGCAGTGGTCTCATCAGAGGAGCTGGACTTGTTTTCTCCTAGTCCTATGGGGACATGGGCACTATAGGGCAAAACACAGTCAATGCACCCTGATGAGAGCAGGTGGTTGTCCTGCTGGACCAGAGCTTCTTCCAGCACTGGTATCTGCTCTGCAGAGGATGGTACTGGTCACACTCTTCCCAAACCGTGAAGGAGAGGTGATCCCAGCCCTTAAAGACTTTGCAATCAAAGAGGGACAAAGGCTGAAACAGGGGACTGAGACAAGGTTTTAAGGACCTTAAGGTAACAATCAGTCTTCTTCATTCTACCTCGCTGTTACCAGTCAGCAGTTTTCCTGGGGACTGCAATAAAGCCTTCCTTTGAAGACCAAAAATACAGGAAATAGATTCATTTACAGATTTTTCTAGAGAATGTACACATGCCTAAGGAGCAAAGGGAAGGGCTGTTGCCGAGGCAGATGCTAGTCTCCTTGAAGTCCTGGCAGGGCTCCTCCTGCCTTACATGCCATAGGATCTGCTCCGGATCAAAGCTTCTCTGACTGACCCCTCCAAAATAGACAGATATGGTTAAATAGGCTCAAGCACAGGGACATAATTTCAGAAATGAGTGAGAAGGATTAATTTCAGCCTGTGACACTGTGGGGTTGATACCTGATCTATGCAAAAGCCTGTTGCTTAATACAAAGAGATCATTGTGAGAAGGAAGGGAAAGTAGTGACTATATTTGCACACTCATTTCTTCTGCTAAAGTAATGTACCAGAGACGTTAGAGGAAATTCCACTTGATTGACAAATTGTCAGGCTAGATCGGGAAAGCAAGGAAACCAGGTCAAGTCAATCCCTCTTTGCTTGTTTTCTGTCTGTTATCATAATGTTGACTCTGAAAACATGTTTTTAAATGGAATATTAATTATCAAAATCCTGAGCTGTGAGCTGGATTCTTTTCTGGGCACAAAATTTGTTGCTCATTAAATCTAAGAGATGGAAAACACTGGCTTGAGCCTGGTTGTGTGTAGGCAGATTTCCCCGCTTCACCTTCATTTTCAGGCTACGCATAAGGAGGCATTGTGCTGAGAGCCAGGCTACGGGACAGACGTTGAACACCAACTTCTGGGTCCTTCAGCAGGATTTGAAACTATAGCCAGGAGGGCTCCCTTCGCTGTACCACTGACTATACGACTGAAGTAAAGATCTCAGTCAGGAAAAAACTAATGGAAACAAATTTCTCTCTGTATATCGCTTATTGTGGCTTGAGGGGTTAATGCTACATCCAGGCTAACCTAACGCCCCTCCGCGACTGTAGCCACATTCAGAGATCTACAAACACAGCTCTGTCCCAAATGACAAGAAAATTTTTGTGGTATGTTCATTTGGCAGCAGGAAAATATTCACAGCCCTTGCTCAGAGTGAAACATAGTCCTCATTTACAGAGCAAAGTAGGCTCTTTCTTTCTCTACAAGTAACCATATGCACGGTATTTGCTACCTGATGGAAAAAGCAGGATTTCGGTGTTCTTTTACCGAGTTCAGCTAGACTGAAAGCAAAAGCACCATTGTCTTAAACTTGCGCTTTGTTACCCACTTCCTCGCCTAAAAAAAAAAAAAAAAAAAAAAAAAAAAAAAAAAAAAAAAAAAAAAA
>NW_020799101.1:11720282-11740168 GCF_003259725.1 Athene cunicularia
AGATAGATAGATAGATAGATAGATAGATAGATAGATAGATAGATAGATAGATAGATAGATAGATAGATACAGAGAGTCTATCTACCAGGATATTTTCCAGTGCTGAGGTTATGTGCATGGACCCCAACTCAACAGCCACCTAAAAAGTTGTGTCAGCTCTCCTCTGGGAGCTGCTCCTGAACTGCAAGCTTTTACACACTGGGTGTTTTTTAAACGCTCCTTTTGCAAGGGTGTATAAAATGTAGCTATCCATTTGAACCTATGTATGCAATATACAGCTTCAGTGTATAAAGACATGATGTTCTGAGAACAAACTCTGCCGCGGCAGTGGGCTGTCCATTTGTTTCTGGTGGTTTTGTTCCCAGACTCGTAATAGTGAGTTATTCTTTTCTGAGGACAGAACAGCTGTAAGGGGAGATTTAAAGGGTAGATGTTAAAACTGACTTCCCAGTAACATTGGGAACCGCAGGAAATGTTTAGGGAGAAGATGTACCTGTGACTAGAACCCCAGGGTGATATTAGGAGCCTGGGTACCCCATCAGGCACTTGGTCAGTGCAGGTGATGGTTGGGATGTGGCAGGATCTAGCCATGGGGCTGGGCAAGCTGCTCCACTGGGTGAAAATGAGAAACTGCTGCTGCTGCCTTCTGTACCTTATGCCACTAGAATCTTGCAGGGAGGTTGGTGGGGACAGTGCGGTGCCACCGAGGGACCTTTCCCTCTGCTTCCACTTCTCTCCACTCACCATGAGCAGGTTGCTGCCTGCACTTTTTCTGAGTTGCCTCACCAGGAGCTGGAAAAGGCAAGGTGGAGAGCAGGGACAGGGGGTGACTGCTGACAGAATAAAAGATGTTCTAAAGCTATTTTGTGTTTTGCGGAAACAGCTATTTATTTTGGGTTTTATTTTGGTTTTTGTGGCCACAAGGAAGAAAAGCACAAGCTTCTGTCTCCACCACAGGATCTGTGCAGTCCCGGGTGGCAGATGTGCCTCAGTGGCACACAGGGGCTGCACCCAGACACGCCATCTGCCTTCAGCCCCCATGGTGCCTTGCAGAGTGTGGTGGGGCTTTGCTCCTGCTCCTCACAGAGATAGTGGTGAGAGAGTGGGCAGTTGTGCCTCTTTCTGAGGGGATTTCAGGTAACAGGTACAGTTCAAAGTTTCTCTGTCCTTCCTCCTCACCAGCATGTTGGGGCCTTCAAGGGCTGGGCACTGGTCGAGGGCTCTCTTCTCTTCTTTGGATGGCAATGAGCAATAAGCAACTCCTATCTGAGACTGATTTAAGAGAAGTTGGCTGGGACACTACCCAGATAGAGCATCAGGGATAATGAGGAATGATATGGACAACCAGAGAAGATGGTTGAGGTCCCTTTGAATCATGAGAAATCCCCAGATGCTGTTTGATGGTTCTTTGTAGCAATACCTCCACTGGACATTTACCATGTATATCCTGATGAAATGCGACCCTTCTTTTCTCACACAAACAGTTGTCATATGGTCCATGCCTCTGTTGCTCAAGATGTGTCTGTGGCAGCTAGTGAAAATGTTCAGTACCTGCCTGGTGATCTCCGGGATGCTTTGGAGTTGTGTTTGCAGCCTTTGACACCCCGAGCGGGGAATTCACTTCCCTCCAAGGGCAAGTTGATCAGACACCAGTTGGGAAAGCAGAAGATGTTGATGGGATATCCTCTGTGTGGGCTCCTGGGAGCCCCATACTGGTGGCTTCTGAAGCCCACTGCAGTTTCTAAAATAGGCTTTATGGCAAAGGCTCTCTAGATGACGAACAGGGTAAGTGCCAGTCAGCCAGTGTTATTCCTGAGGGATTGATTTGAACACTGCAAAGACTTAATTTAATTTCACAATTAATTATGTCAGGAGACCCCAAGTGTTGGATAGGTATCTTTATTAAATAAATATCATGGAAATAATTCTTGGCTCCAAGAGAAGGGATTTGCATTTTCAGATCTGGAGTAAGACTGGTATGGGAAGGGCACTCATCCTGCACACTAAATCAAGATGAAAACCCATGGTTAGGAGGCTCGGTGAGATGTGCTGGTGCTGAGGCCTTGGGTGACACCAGCTGCATATGCTGCCCCAGGTTTCTTGGGAGGGCACCATGTGCAAGCCCCCAGTGCCAGCACTGCTGCATCAGAGAGGCCCCTGCCTTGAGCCTGTGCCAAAATCTGATCTGTTATTATGGCCAAAGGCACCCAGGTTAGATGTGTGGTTTCCACAAAGTGGATGTCTACAGCAGTGCTTGCACACGTATGTGCCCATCTTCTGCATCTGCCCATAGAGCTGTGTGCTGGAGATGCAGCTCTCACCTTGCTTCTTCATGGTGTGTATGCTGCTTTTTTCATGTGCCTTAACAAGTCAGTGCGTCAGCTGAGCGGTGGCAACTGCCCATCCACACAGCACATATAATACAATGGTGTGTCTTACCATAAACATTTTTGCTATACATTAAAAGAAACCAAATTCTTTTGCCTCTGTTGGAGGGTACCATCAGAAGCAGGGACAGCCGTGCTGGATCAGCCAAAGTGAAGGAATCTGATAAACATGGATGATGCTAAGGTGTTATTAACCTTGTGAATTTAGTGTTGTAAATTTGACCTTTCTTCTCCCACCTCTCTTCTCCCTGTGGATTGTTGCTGTCCCTCCTGGACACCTCTCGTTGTGAATTGTGAGATGTCATAGCTTGTTGTTTGCTGTACAGGTGACCTTTTGAGTGCTCCAAGACAATTAATCACCTCAGTCCTGATTGGAAATTCTCAGTCCTTCAATTTTCTGGTTGCATTCAACTGAGTAATGTCCCTTCAGAGACAGGGAAGAGAAGAGTTTCCAATTCATTGGCAGATATTTGATTATTTTAAAAGGTGGTTTTGTGAAGCATCTCGCAATACCTAAAGTCCCATGGCTACATACCCTGAAGAAAAACCCAGGGAGCATAGCTCCTCGGTCCAAGCAGGCATGGGCAAGCTGGCCGATGGCAGGCTCCACTCTCACACAAATCAGGCAGCAGCAAAAGGGATCAATTCCCGGCTGATACAAGGACTTTCAGGTCAGAAAATCTGCTCATGCCATGGTGCTGCTTGTACCAGAGAAGGTACAGTGTATTAACATGCACTGAGCATGAGAATCACAGAGGCTTCAGATGCCAGGGCTTCAGGTCTGCAAAATAAAGAATCACACAGAGCTTTCTGATATTAATATCAAAACCTTACTAGAATGAGGAGAGTGACTTTTTATTAAAATACCTTTCTTGGCTGCAGAGCTCCTACTTACACCTTTTCCCCTTCCCTTCAGGCTTCACCCCCTGATATACTTTCGAGGCCACACATCCCTTGCTGCTGTGCAGGGAACGTGGCCCTGCATTGCATACCCCACGCATGGGTGTGCAACACTGAAGGGGTTGTTTGTGGGATAAGAGCTGCAGGGATTGCCATAATGGGGGCCTCCCTGTGTAATACCAAAGGTTCATTTAAATGATTACGCTTAATGTTGGCTGTGATAATGAGTTACTATGTATTATAGTACTGGCTTTGTTTCCTTCTCCAAATTTGGTCCCTTCTGGCGCTTATCCATCTGAATCACTGCATTGTCATCAGATGTGGTCTATAGGCACAGGACTGTCCTCCAACAGCTCGTCTCCCCTCCCGGAGGCTGTGGTTGGGAGTATGGTTGCCATGGTGGTAGCGAGACAATTAAAATGGCTTTATAACCAGCTGAAGGTACCGACTGTTTCCAGGATACCATATATCCTAATCAATCTCAGCTCTGACAGACCTTGGAGCGAAGCCAGGTCCAATGACAGCAGTTGGTGGCGTTTAATTTTTTTCTTCCTTCTTCAGCCCTCTAGGGTTAGCTTTCCTGCAAGGGTCTGAAACTGCAGTTTGAGGTAAAAATCACACAATCCTTTCTGGATGAGGTGTCTTTCATTCAGCATCCTTTAATTTGGGCCACACAGCACAAAAACTGTGTAAAGTTATCACCACTCTTCTGATCTCTTGACCTGCAAGAAGCTGAACTGGTTTCCATGCATTGACTGATGTGGGTGCTGCCCTTTAGTTGAGTGCAGGGAATAAGTGATCTCTTTGTTAGACTAAGGCTCCTCCTAACAGGCTGTGCTGCTCCCCCTGCCAGGCCATTCCCAGTGGGTGGTGGGGGCTGGAAGCAATATGTTGGAAGTCACACTATATCCCAACAGCTTGGGATTTAGAGCTGTCAAGCAGTGGCTCATTGTTAGTACAACTTCTTCCAGAACACCAGAAAAAGAAAAGGCAACTTACAACTTTTTATGACCTGCTGACACATGAGTCTGGTAGGAATCTGACTGTCTGAATCTGGAGGAATAGTGGAAGGGTTTGGAGATCTACTGCTGCTGCTGCTAGTTACAGGGTTATTTTTCCCTACAGGTAGCGATGTGAGCTGGGGAGCTTCTCCAGCTTGCATCTGGTTCTTCTGGCTGGCTTACATGGATCTTCTTTGAGGTGTAGGTGTTGCCCTGTGCTGGTTCAGCACTTCAAATGGATGTATAATATTTCTCCGAGGCCGCCTTGTATTTTTGCCATGGTTCAAGAACAGTTGAATTCCCATTTTAGAGTTTCTGACTTACATGAGCCCTGAGGTGACTATGTAGTTCCAGGTGGGCAGCTGGGCCAGCTGTGTCCTGCAAGTCTGGATGAGTTAGCAGTGAGGCTCCCAGATGCCACAAACCAGCACTTCTGATTGCTACTACTTTTCACCACATTTGTAGAGAACTTAGCCCAGGGCTGCTCTGTGTGGCACTGGACACTTCACCAGCACAGGTGCTACAGTGGGTTTCGATTTCAGGGCTCTTTTGCATTTCATAGCTCAATGTTTTCAACTTTTCTTGAATCCTCACTTACAGACAAAATGCTTAAAATGACCACATCAGCATTAAAATAAAATTAACCTGAATCTGACTTAGGTTTATGGCCCTGCTTAAACTTTCTAGGGTTGTGAAGCCTGTTTTAGAAGCTGCTGGTCGATGTCTTTGCAATCAATCAATAGCATGCCATCAATCACTGTATATCATTTGCTTTAGATTATCAGACCTTGCACAGGTCTCCTGAATTTCTATCATGCCATTAGATTTGCTACCTCTTCACTCTCTGTTTGGATTTACCTGATCCCTCGAGCTGGAAGAGTCTGCAAACAGCCTCCACTTCACAGAAGGGGCACTCCACCCAGGCAAACGCTCCTGGCATCTGCTGAAACAACAGATTTGGAAGCATTAGCCTGCTCCATTAGTTTTCAGGTTAGAGGTTCATTGAAAATCTCTAGGGTAAACCAAAAACCTTGTCTAAAGGCTTTTTCTTCCTTGGGAACAAGCTACCTTCAACACTTCCTCAGTGACCAAAGAAAACAGCTTGGAAAAGCCCTAATTTTCCAAAGATAAGCAATTTAGCTACGTAAATGGAAAGTTACGGGTTTCTTTAAAGGCTCTGTTTGAACATAATCTTTCTATGACTGCCCCTTGACATCATTAGGTCTTCCTGGCTGCTTGTTTTGGATGATTTTGTTTCAAAATGTTTAGAAGGTTAGGTTCTAACGAAGGACAATAATTACCCAATAACAATGAACTTAACCAGCCACCCGAGGAGTCGGAATGATTTACAGCTTTTAAAGGAGTTGATGCTAGCTCGCCTTTTGTCTTTCTACTTAGTGCCTCTCTAATATTCTTCTCTGGACACAATGACTTTCTGAACTGTTTTTTCTCTCCCCCCCCCCTTTTTTTTTTTTTTCTTAAATAGAATACTAAGTCCTTCCACCAGCTAATTCTCTGCATACAAAAGAAGATATAATACCCTTTAAATGACTATAAAGAACAAACCTACCAGATGGCAGACTTCGTTGCTCAAGGGAGATGCAGGCTGCTTTTCTTGGAGAAGCATTTCAATGTGGTTTTGAAAGAGAGAGTCACTAGATGTATTAATCTTCTCCTTAGTGGGGTGCTGTGATACAACTCAGGAGAGGTACAAGAAGAGGGAAATAGAGTTTGTGATCCAACAGAGGAAACAAACGGAGCTGCATGAGTAACCTTTTTTGCTAATTTCTTGAATCTCTTTGAGAAACATGTTAACTATGACCTTAAGCATCCCTGCAGAAGTTTTGAGACATATCGTCTGGATCCTAGGCATAACATTACAAACTTGAAGAAAGATTTAAGAATGTTACTAGCATTCAAAGACTACTTCTCTGGATTTAAAACAAGGATGTTGCTGACATGTAGCAGTGATCTTCAGGAAGAAACTCTTTTGCTTCATTCTCTTTCCATTTTTCCTTTGACAGAAGCCAACTTGCTGGCAAGATTAGTTGATTAAAAGGAGGACTTCTTTAAGAGCAAATGTTTTGCATCTCACTTATTTTCCAGGTATTTGGCTGAATAATTCATATGACACATAGCTAAGTAATTTGTCTTTATAGATTAACTGAGAAGAGATCACAATATTTACATGTAGACTTATTGTTCAGACTTACTTGCTAAATAATTTATTGGAATAATCTGTGTTCTGTGTCTCATTTGTAGCCAGTTCCTTGGGAGATGTTGATATTCTTATGATGTGATATGTTTCTTTTCCCAAGTGGGAGAGTGTAACTTTCTGCAATTATTTTGTGATGTAAGTTGTTGTTATTATGAGTTTGAAATGTGTTTTCACGCTAAATTCACACTTGGTGAATATTCCTACCAGAAAATGTGTTCCCTAGGATAACTGTGGAAAGCAAACACGAAAAAGGAAGGAGCACAGTCAAAGCAAATCCTTAAAAAGATTCAGATGAACAGAAATGTGTTTGCAGGACACACTTATCTCTGTTGTGAAGCAATGTGATAAAGGAGGAGACCTCAGATTTACAAGGTAGAAATTGCTATATGCCAACCAGCTACATATCCTGTATGGACAACTTGGAAGACGATCAGCTGCCAGACCTGCTACCAAACAAGTATGACCCGCAGTCACTAGTGTTCTTCTTGGGATATAGGTTACATGGCAAAATGTCAAGCAAAGCAAAGTGTAAAGTTACATATCAAATGAAAAAAAGTGAGAAAAGTTAAGAAGGGCATATTAATGGGATGGCAACAATCTCAGTATTAGGGATGAAGAAAACAGGGTATTTTTTATGTCTCCAAATTATACACAATAGCCTGCAGTAATGGCCACTACCTGATACCTTGAAAGCAAGAGAATAATTTGCATCATGATCTAATGATCAGTTTTCACATTGAATTTGGAAATCTGATCCCCTTATCTTTGCAAGTGCTACTGGGAGACCTGCCTGGTAACAAGAAAATAATTCAACCTAACAACAGCCCATTCATCCTGGTGCTGCATGAGGCAAAACCCAAGCATTTATCTGGAACGTTTATTCTCTGCAGACCTTTTCTTCAAATCATGTTTGCTGTACACTAGTATGTATATTAATGTAGCCAGAGAGAGGCCTTACTCTCACAGAGAATCGATTAAACTATGTTTCTCCCCACCATGAAAGAGTAGATTCAAATGGTATACCTGTCACAATATAGTCAATGGGGAAAAACAACTATTCCAGATTTAATCCCAGATATCATCTGGGAAGACAGGTTGCTGTTTTCTCCCTCTCTAGTATTCACATCTTTTTCTAAATTTTGAAGAATACCTTTGGGCCAACTAGAAAAGGCATTGACTTTTTAGAGCTTTGGCCATGTCTGTACAGTGATGGTGTTTTTCTGTATATGTATTTGTACACTGTACACACTGTATCAAACTCTCTGGTCCACCCTCCTTGTTATGATAGTCTAAAATGCTTCTCTTGACAATCCTTGTGCATACACTGTTTTCTCAGAACTTGGGACATGTCCTGAGGTCCAGCAGTTGTTTGCTCTATTCTGTGCTTCACAAATTGTTCATTGTGCGATGCCTTTCTGAAACTACAGGAATACTGCTCTGGAGGGGTAGGTGTATTAAATTGCTAAACTCCCATGATTCATATCCTTTCCTGCCATCCTTTAATGCTCCTGGCACCATTTTCAAATTACTATTGGGCAGCAGATGGAGGACATGCTGCTAAGTGCTATGATTATGAGATTCATTAACATGTATGGGATTATGCGCATGTATTTGTAGTTGCGCAAGCAGAAGAATTTGTATCTGGGGTTTCCTAAGACATTGGGTACTGAGGTGATACAGCTGTAGGAAATGATGTGGTAGGAAGATGAGATTAAATTTTGTGGAGCGCTTGCATGAAACAGTTTTACTTGATGAAATTTTTGTTGCAGGACTCACATAGGCAGCAACAACTGGTGGGACGTAGTGGTGCAGAACTGGATGGCCACTGTCAGTGGCCAGATGTGAGCAGAGCCCAGAGCTACAAAAGAATAGCGTAACCATTAATGTGCCCAGCCAAGTGGGCAACGATGCCACCGTTACCTCTGGAATCTTACTGCTTATCATGAGCTCACCAGCTGGGCTTGGGAGATCAGCTACAGCAAATGTTGTTACAGAGATTTGAAATGGGGAGGTTTCTGCTCCATCATGTCTGGAAATGTGTTGATGCTGTCTTTAAAGGGTTGTAAAGGATAAACACACATGACTAGTCTTTGCCAGTAGGAAAAGGTATTTTTCCATGGGTTTGCAGAGGCTGACTGATCACTATAATATATTAACTGACAGTAATGTGAAGTGGAAAGGTCTATCATGTGTTATTGCAAAAATCATGTCAGGGTGCTGGAGTGGAGAGGGACTATTTGCTTCTAGAGATTATATGAACATTATGGTTCCTCTTCTTCTTCTGGGCATCTGGATTCAGTGTATGCTCTGTTTCCCTGGCCAAGGAAGCTCTTTGTTGGTGGTTTCAGCATGAAGGAAGAATTATTTAGCTTTGTGCAGAGTGGTTGCAGATGATCGCTGGCATGTACTTCAGGAAGATGGATAGAAGGGAGGTGGTACTTCATGAGAAGGGTGGGTGTTTCTCATCATGATGTGCCTCATGTGATAAGTGCCTGCAGTTTTTTTGCACATTCCTAAGAAGAGAGACATCCTGAAGGAAATATTGGAGCAGGAATGTGAGTGGGAGCAGGAGGCAGAAATTTAATATTTTAGGCAGATGGGGAAAGCATCTTTGCAAAATGACCAAAATAGTCATGACCACAACATAATGGGTGTTTGGTGTGCTGAGGACAGAGAGTGATTTTTGGCCTATGAATGCACTGTAACCAAGGAAATGTCTTCCTGTTTGATATATTGATGGTGTGTGGGCATGATCTGTCATTTAGGGGTTGAGTTGGATCTACATGACCTTTTCCAGTCAAATGCACCAAAATTAATTTGAGTGAGGAAAGTAATACATGACGTATTGAATAAAAACCCAAAGACTGCAGTGAGGAAACACACAAACTTAACAGCTGTGAAAGGGATGTCTGGCTGGACTGAGGATCTACAGGACCACAGAAAGGTGCCAAAGCAGGGCTGGCAGTAGCAAGACTGCTAGGATGATAAGCGTTCTGGGTTTTATGAGGTTCTCTGTGCCAAATCCAGTCTTCCCAGATGTTTGCCTCTATGCTGCCCATACAATCCCTCCTTCCAGGGTGCCCCATTCCCGTTCTTTGGGAGCACCTCAGGAAGTGCCATCTGCCTGCTGTCTCTGCAGCCCCTCCTCTGGGATGTGTTCAGTCAGCCCTGGCACAGATCCTCTCACACATCTTTTCCTGTTCAGGTATCTGTCAGCCTCCCTATGCATGATAATGTTCCTCTTCACACAGGTTGTGTGCTACAAGTGCTAAAGGAAATGATAAAACCTCTAAGTGCTTATTGTCCATTCCCAGTTTCTATGGCAACCATGATAAAATGTTTCTTTTCCCATATTTCAGGAATGCCATTCAACTCTTTTCTTCCCACTCTTCAGTTCCCTTCAAGAGGAGGTGATGCTTCCTCAAGAACAGACCCCTACAGCAACGGCTCAGTGCTGCCCATGCCCTCAGGGCAGATGTTTGAGTGAATGGGGCAGCTCTGGGTAGATGGAGGATATCACCTTGGTACAAACTCCTCAGACCCCAAACAGATCTCATCCAAAGAGGCAATGGTCATGCCAGGACCTTGCTGAGAGTTGGTGTCTGCCAGGCTGGCTCTCCTCGTTCCTGCAGGAGTGAAAGGGGAGAGCCAGCTCTCTCCCAGGAGAGCATCTTTGCCTTGCAGGGGACGCTGTTGCCATATGGGCTTTGATTTCCCTTACACAGGACCTACAGATCAGCACAAGTGCACTGTAAATTAACTGAGTTTCACAGCAGTCTTCCTAAGCACTTCACGGCACCCTGAAATCTGAATGCACCTCAGCCAGCCTCGGTAGCTCGGCTGCATGAGCTCACCACTGTTAGCTCGCCTTCTTAATCACCTGAGTGAAATAACGAGCCAGAGAACCTTTCCTAGAGTTTTTTCTACCTGGGATTTACTACTATTATACACATACTGGTTTCAGAGGGTGCTCAATTATTTAACCAATGTGTTAATGGTGTGCTGAGCTCTGCATTGTGTAAGCTGCTGCAGGTGTAAGGGGCTGAGCAAACTGCCAGTAAGGCAGGAAGGGGACGGGAGTCTGGCTAACAGCTTCAGGCAGCAAAACTGTAAGTCTTGGATGACTTCGTTTTGAGTTGCGTGGTGCATGTACAGAGGAAAAGAGGGTTGAATGTTAAGCAAATAAAGAGCCAGTACCTGGAGAACAGAGGTTTTATATATTGTCTAAATATTTAAATATATAATGTATATGTATTTATACATATCTACTACTGGAGACTCTCTCTGCACCATGTTCAGCAAAGCTCTTCTCAAAGCATTTGAGTGCATTGTTCAAATCTACTAGGTCTTTGCCCAGCACTGGCTGCCTTTGCTAATGTCCACCTTGTCAGACCCTGGGGCACTTCTGAGGTTAAAAAAAAAAAAAAAAAAGATGTTGGGGGTTACTTTTGTATTCCTTCTCATTGGCAACAGGGTGGTTCTGGGAAAACAGTCTACCCCACCACTGTCCTATCTGGCAGCATAATCTGTACAGCACACCTGTAACATCAGGTATGTTATCTGCAGATAGTCTAGATCCTCATAAGCTTAACAAAGAGTGGGATCACTGTCGGCCTGCAAACACTTCTGCCAGAGTGGTCTTGCCTTCCTGAAGCACTGGACCAGCGCCAGGACGTCCACCCCTTTCCTGTGGTTGTCCTTGTCCTTGCAGTCCTTCTCCAGATGGAGACTGAACATTCAGCTCTGGAGAGGCAGCCTCGCCAGGCCCCTGCAGGGTCCATAGAGGAGCTGTGCAGTGCTGCTAAATGAACATGCTCCTCTCAAGCACTGGGAAAAAAATCGCACTGGAGAGCTGGCATCTGGTCAAGATGTCACTGGAGCTGTGGTGGGCACAGGGGGATACTGAAGACGTCAGTCCCAATAAGAAGTGGTATCACTTAGTTAATATTTGGAAACCTACCTGAAGTGGCAATGTTGGTACCAGAGCTGGCTGAAGATCAGGAGTTCTGGTTCACCAAAATACATTCTTCTTGGTCTTTTCTCCCCTGCCCAGAGTTTCAACAAATTGGGGCCAAAGACCCATAACCTCAAGGCTTCTTGGCCTGGCAAAAGACTTTCCAAATACATCTTTCTGACCCCACAGTTTGCAGTACTCCCAGCCTGGGGATGTTAGGGATCTGGAGGATGGCACCCCAGAGCCTGACCTTTGGCCAGCTGAACCTAGCACATTCTATATGAGACACTCAAGACCTGAAGACAGCAGTTGTTGGTCTGAAACTTTGCTGGAAAGTTTCCAGCCAGCCATAGTTTGAAATGACCCTCCATGAACCCTAGAGACCAAATGGCCTCACTGGGCAGTCAACCAGCACCTATTCATGGAGGTTTCTTATGTGCCCATTGGCATGAGCAAATGAAAGGGCCCAGGGGCGGGCCATCAACCATGCTGTTTAATCATTGTTTGCTCCCTGGCCTGATGCCAGCCAGTGCCACGGCATGGCATGGAGGGCAGAATGCACTGAGCATCGTTCCCGAATGAGCAGCAGGGGCCAGGCTGCACCAGCTTCAGCACCATCCTCCCCACACAATTCTCCGTCAGCACCACACTTTTTTCATACACCCATTTTCATAGTAATAAAACGTCACCCTGCTTAACTGCAACACTATTTCAGATGCTTTGACCTGGGGGGAAAAAAAAATAAGGAAAAGATAATACTAGTAATATCGTATTAGGGTGACAGGGGCTGCACATGGGGACCAGATGAGACTCGGAATCAGGTGTGTTATGGACTGGAAGCTGCTAATCTGTGCCAGTTGATTTCAGGGCCAGAGAATGCTCCCTGACCTGATTTTATTTATTATTTCAGACCTAGACTAGCCAGCAAATTTAGTATGGAAGTGAGCAGCATGAGGACATTGGGCACTTTGTATGCAAACTAATTTAGTTCCTCTGGTGTAACCTCTCCTTAATGAAGGTTTTGTGGAAGCACCTGGAGATACAGATATGTTGTTTTGCCTGCATAATAGGTTCATAAAGGTGCTCAGGATGAAGTATGCTGCACTAGAGGTTCTTCAAATTGCCAAGGTGACCAAAATCCTCAGAGCTGCCCAGCTCTTCTGTACATATCGATTGTCATTTTGGTGATGGTGTTATAGACGGCCCATAATTTGCCAAATTCCTCACAGACTCATTATGGGAAAGTTTCTACACAGACTTATCCCCTAGATGGTAAGCATACAGAATGGGGAGTGGGGATGATCTAAGGTTGGAGGATATTAACTAGCATTCTTTGTTTTTTCACTCCTCTAGTTTATGAGTAGTTATTTGGAAATCAGCCTGGGATTCTTAGGTCTGTTAAAAGAAAGGTATTTGAAGAAGTACTTGAAGAAGAAGGGATTGGCTGAACAGCTAATTCCACATCATAGCCATGAGCATCTATCCCATCTCCCAGCCATTCCCATTACATCTAAATACACCTGTTGTAATGAAGCATTGAGAGGTGAAAGAGGGTGTTAATGTACTAGTCTGCTACTGCTGGAGAATCATTTCCTATTTGATGGAGGTCACAGGAAAATCAGTGTGGTTGTCTCAGCTGATTCTTCAGGGCATATCTGGTGGCTAATTTTCCTGAAATCTCCTGGGTTTGCATTAGTTAAGAATCTGTGTAACTGACTTTGAGAAAGGAGATTGTGTTTGTACCCTCTTGGTTTTATTTAACATTGTACTCTTTTTACCTGGGGTTTACTCTTCTGGTGTGATGCTTTTTCCCCCTCGCAGATAAAGCAAAGTAATAGCTACCCAGAGGCCAGTAAAGTATACAAATGGGGCTGAGTTGGAAAGGTCAGCCCTACAGATATGTTGGACCATGCCAAAGAGCAAGGTGAACAGATTAAGCTATATAAATATTTAAAGAATTGTAATTAGGACTAACGTGGCCTCACTCCAAAGGTTCACTATTATACATGCACATGACAGAAAAGTAACTAATCATGACCTTTTTTTACTTGCTTTACCTTATGTTTTTGGCAGTGTTTTTCACTCCCTAAGATGTTCCTGTCTGGCACTGCCTTCCTGGGAGGGGACAGGAGATGTGTCATGGCTTTACAAGAGGCCAGGAAAAATCCCAGAGTTTTCAGAAGCAAGTGAGGGGGAGATGTTAGCCTTTGCCCAGGCATCATCCTGTGCTGCTAGGGTCTGGGACAAGGAGGCAGAGGCTTCCCAGCATGGTGGAAGCCCTCATCCACAGCCCAGCAGAACTTGAGGAGCCCTTGCTAAGGACACCAAGTGTCCCAGTGTCACAGACACACAAACACCCTCCTCCTGGCAGGACAACTCCAGCTCATCCTTGGCCTCAAGATATCATGTATCTGCAACTCCTAGACTCAGCTATTACAGCCCTCCTTGAGTGATGCAATCTCACAAGCTAAAAACATTCTAGTTGGTACAAAGCACAATGTCCTCTTTGCTTAGCAACACACGTTTCCATAAACACCTCATGCCATGAGGCTTGCTGTTGCCTCATCACTCATGAACAGAGCCCAGTGCAAGGTTTCCAACCTTGGATGGAGGTAATTGGTGGCACAGCCATGACCTGCAGCAGCAGCCACCTTCCTGCGACACAAGAACCAGTGGGACAGCCCAGAGGCTGGGCCATCATGGCAGCCATCCGGGGTTTTGTTCCTCAAAGTGTAGCAGCAGCTCACACCCTTGGTGTCACCGTGGTGCAGGGAGAGCAGAGGGCCAGATGTGGGAGGAGAGTTGCCTTCTCCTTCAGAAGAGGTCTGAGCTGTCTTCCTCAGGAAAGGATGAATGAGGTCAGAGGCTTTTTTCCAGATTTCCCATGGACAGACCCTGGTGCTGGGTCAGGAACAGACCAATAAATGCTCTCTGCAGCATCCCACAGGGGATGATCTTGGTGGGGACCAGCCCCTGCAGGGCTGCTGGTACAGGTCAGGGCTCAAGGCATACATCCACACCACATTTTTAAACCTCCTTCTTTTTCAAACATAGCATTTTAAGTCTGTTACTGTGCCCCTTCCCACCACACTTACAGCTCAGGGGGAAGAACAAGGATTACCAGCTCTATAGCACAACAGGTGCACCTGTTTTAGACCAAACATGGTGGTGTTGGGCAACATCAGCTGGACCAAAGCAAAACTTTTGATGGCTGTGAACCAGTTTTGATGATGTTTCCACTGAGAAAGACTTACTGGTCATCTGACCACAAAGAAAGAGTCAGAATAAGGGAGGATGTGTCCCCAGAGAGCCTGGAAGCTTGCAAGCACACTTGTACTGCAGTGGCCAGCAGCCCACACCTGGACACATGTCTCTGAAAATGCCCATGGAACAAGAAAATTCACATACGCACACAGAGGGAAAAAAAAAAAAAAAGAAAGCACAAAAAAAAGCTTGTTTGCTGCCCCGCTCTTCCCTGTGGATACATTAATTGGGTCTTACTCCTGCCGTCTGTACACTGGCAGTACTCCCACAGCACTGACTTTAATAGGAGTGCAGATTGCAGGATCAGGCCCACGGTGTCTTGGAAAAGATGAATAATAATCACTATGTGGAGAAATACTGCAGTTTGCAACTCAAAGAACACTTTAAATCTGCTTAGCAATTTGTAACGCCCACAGTAGCACACTGTGTAAAGCTGCAGTTATGAGACAAATCACTTCTCCATTAACCACGGCTCCAGGATGTGCCTTACGGCAGCGCTCATGGGGAGCAAGGAGGGATGGAGAGGAGGGGGACACCATGCACAGGGTGGTGCAAGAAGTCAAGAGGTTTGCTTTTTATGGCAGCAGCTGTGTTATCCCTTTACAGTTATTTTCTGGGCTTGCAGCAGGTTATTTTCAGGCTCCTTATACAGCCAGACTCCAATGTCCATCCATCTGCAGACAGTTGTGCCACCTCTCAGATCTAACCATCTCTCAGTACTGATGACTTTCCTTCAACAGCATGCCTGGAAAAGAGGAATTATTTGAATTTTTCCAAATTATAGTGGTTTTACCAAGTGAAAATCTCGGTGTCTTTTGATGAAGCCTTTCCTGGCCAGCCTGTCAGTGCTGCTGGCAGTTATGTGACCTCACCTAAATGTGAAACATCCCTCTGCCATGCCAAAGTGCCACAGCAGGACTATAGGAGCCCATTTTAAGGGCCTTCCTCTTTCTTATCTAGGCCTTTGACACTCTACTGATCTTCCGGAGGCAGAAAACATCTCCAGGTGCAACATGCCCTTGGTTGACTTGGGGCAGTTTCACACTAGCAGGAGGCACTGAGCCACTCAAGGTAGGAATAAGCAGCAGGTCCCAGTCTTGGACACCACAGACTAGTGTAATCTAATGGTGATTGATCTGCATCTGCTGTCAACTTCACCTGGACCACATTGAGAGCAGGCAGCCTGGGCAAGCACTGGGACCTTGTGGGGAGAAGGGTGTTGGAAGCGTGTGGCGGGCAGTGAGGACTGTTGTTGTCAGAGCTAATCCTCCACATTGTCAAGGAAGGACTGGTTCTGGGAAGCCTTGCAATGGCTTTCAAGAGAGAAAAGCCTCAGCAGAGAGAGACAGAATTGAAGAGAACACACTGAAACAAACCAAGAGAAGCCAAAGGGAGACTGACATCGGTGTTCAGCCTCCAAAGCAGGTAAAGGCAGTATGTTGTGCCAAAACAATCCTGCTCCACGGGACTGACCACTCTTTCCAAATAGCCAGCTGGCATCTCAGGGCTTCTCTCAGATTTCAGAGGGAGCAGCACTAAGGGAAGATCTTCCCTTGTAGCCTACAGAGAGGGAGCAAAGCTGCTAATCCTGGAGCCAGCAAGCCCTGCAGCTGAAAACCCAGCACTGCCACAGTGATGATGAAGGGTTGATTTAACCCACCTTCGCCAGTTCTGACTTTCTTATCCCCAAACTTACCCATGTGCTCAGTGCAACAAACCTCCACCACCCTCTGGTTATAATTTGATGGGTACCAAATGATGACCAAAAGCACTGGCAAATAACATCGCCTGAACTACAGCCATCAGTGGCAGAAGGCCATTTAAAACAAATTCTTCACTGAAGGCTTGGTTAGAGTGACCTGGCTCTGAAGTGCCACCACAACAGAGTGGACTGCTGAGCACAGCTGTCTACCAGGAAAAGGAAAGACCTTGGACACACTGGAAATAAAAGTGTGGTTTGAAATGTGGGGAAACAGAGGACAGTGAGCTCTCACATCTACATGAACTGTATGATATTTAAGCCTGACAAGGCCAGTGAGGAGATCCAGGCAGACTGGAGAATTAGACAAAAGGGCCAGGGTCTCAGTGCAAGCTTTTATCTAATTCCTAGGGAAGGTGTTTGGAGACCTTGAATGAGAAGAAAGGGTAGCAAGATAAACAGAGCAGGCAGCTGAATCCTCTCAAGATTTTGAAACAATGATCAAAGGAAAATGCAAAAGAGGAACATGCCCTCAGAAAGTCAGAGGGAAAAGATTCATAGCTCAGCGGTGGGGATCAGATATTAGAGGAGGTATTTCAGCTTCTCCAGGGGATTCAGCCTGTCCCATACCAGGAAAATGTGCTTATGCTGCAGAGAGAGCGTGGGCAGGGCTGAGCAGAAAGGCCAAGTTTCCTCCTGCCTAGATTATGGGAAATGCTGCAGGTCCTAAATGTTGGACTTAGAATGGCATGGAAGTATGTGTAAAAACTAAGATATTATATATAAAGGCAAATTTTTCACAGCAAGGGTGGTCACATGCTGGAAAAGGTCAGCTATGGAGGTTGTACAATCTCCATCCTTAGAGATTTTCAAGGCTCAATGGGGAAAGGCTCTGGGTAACCTGGTTTGATCTTGAAGTTAGTCTTTGAATGGGGTTTGGACCAAATGATCTCTGGCAGTTCCTTCCAACCTAAATTGCTTCATGATTCCATAACTCTATGAGCTGAAATGATCTCAGGGTAATATTTTAAAGTTTTAAGATGTTTGCCTGCTGTACTGGAAACCCAAGCACTGAAATACTTGGACCTAGAGAGCTTACAAGAAAATGCAAGCCATCTGCCAGCTCAGCAAAATCTAAGTCATTCCTAGAGTGACTCTGACAGCCAAAATCAAACTTCCCCAGTTTGCTCGCATTCTGGGGTAGATTACATGTCTGTGCTCCCACTATAAGTGTGAGGGTTTTTACCAGACATTGTTTCCAGTGGGCAATGCATCTCTACCTGCAAAGGGGAAAAAGAGCATCTCTACTTCTTGGAAGCCATCATATATTTTTACTTTACATCCCATTTTAAGACAAGCTTTAGTGCTGGGTTTGAGTAGTGCTGTGCTGATGGGGGAGAAGCAGTAGCATTTCGTCCATTCAGGGTCTTTTTGCAGACTTCATCCTGGCAGCTGCAGAAGGCAGTGTTTGGCCATAATGTGTTCCAATCAGCCTGCTGGAAGAGTAAAACCCCAGGTCGTGAACCCTGTAGCACTGACTGAGTAGGAGCTAGAGAAATAAAAGTTAAAATAAACCTGAAAAATGAAAGTAAATATCCCATGACACAGGCTAGTCCTCAGTGACAGCAATGGCAACATTTGATTTCAAGCTGGTCATGCCTTACAAATCAAGGCACAGTCAGGATGCCTTACCTTGCAGCTGTCACCCACCCAGGACTGAATACCCCGAATAGATCACATTTCATCATTGTTCCTTCAGTAGTACCTTAAGGCTTCACTATAGGACAAGCACCCTACCAAGCTAGATATTATGTGCACAATATATACCCCCTCTCCTCCATCATCATAGTGAAATTTCCAGTCTATTTTCTCCCTTGACCCACATTTTTGTAGCAGGTGCTTTTAAGTGAAGGAAAGAAAATGAGAAGCAGCTGTTTGATGGCTACTGAACAGCCTGGGATGGCAACAGCAGCCTGGGCTGAGAAGGATTAATAGGCAGTGTGCATGTGAGGAGGTCAGAGGTGGCAAATAAATGCAGTTTATCACAGAGTTACAGAAATAAGGGAATGAATCACATTGCTCTCATCACCATAGATGAGGTATAAATAGAGTTAATCAGCACTGAATGAAAGCATATTAACTCAAGGAGAATTATTCATGCACTGCAGGTGTTTTCCCAATCCCTGCCCATGGAAGCAATGAGTGAGAGCAGTAATTGGTGTCCAGCCCATCTCTAGCCAGCAGCTATTGCCCCTTCTGGACAGAATTAATCTTCCAAATTGCTATGCTGCTTTACAACACATATTTCAACATAATGATCTTTTACTTATTATTATTTTTGGAAGCTAGTGA
The DNA here is from genome assembly GCF_003259725.1 of Athene cunicularia. Classification (NCBI taxonomy): domain Eukaryota; kingdom Metazoa; phylum Chordata; class Aves; order Strigiformes; family Strigidae; genus Athene; species Athene cunicularia. The sequence goes on from NW_020799101.1 coordinate 11,739,058, forward strand.
GTTATCGAGATTGATAGCATCCTTTGCAAGAGAAATAAAGAACCCAAGGGGAACTGATAATTCACTGAACTTTTGAACTACCTCCAAGTCACCTCTCTGGGACTTGAAAATTATGATGTATTATTTATCCAGTGCTGGCTGTGTCTCTCACAGTGTGGTAGGAAGCTTCAGGAGAGTAATAACAACATGGGCCCTGTATGCTTTCCCTGAACATTCGCTGGAGAGAGCCTGCTGCTAATTTGCCTTTCAATAAGGGCTGTATTTTTCCTTTGTAGCCACTTTTTAAAACAGCAATTTCTATGTGTCAGGTTACTGATGCAGCCTCAAGAGCTTCCTTCCCTGGTCAGCAGAGCTGCTGCCTCCCTGCTGCGGCACCGGCAGTTGTTTTGTAGCCCATGCAGGGAGGTGCACGGGTTACTGTGACCTCCCTGCTCTCTGGGCCAACACATCTCCCACAGACTTCAGCAATACAAGGACTGATCCCCAAATAAGTGGATGTAGCTCTTTCGAGTCCAGATCTCCTCCTGCAACATGCTGAGCTCTGTAGCCCAGATTCAGAAAAGTGCTTAAACAGAGGCTTAACGCAAGCATGTGCTCACCTTCCTCACCAGCTTGGAGCTTGAAGGATCATCCCCTGGCAAGTCCAAACCCCATTTAGTTCCCAGCGAAGTGAAAAGTCAAAGACTTCAGTGGATGCTGAGAAAGCAGCTTTCATCTGTACCAGCAATGCTGCGTTTTCTCACGCTCACCTCCTCATCCTCCCTTCATCATGGCAGGCAGGGGGAAGGTGCTGGCACAGGGGCTGCTAACAGGACCACCGCCAGCCTGCTGGCCCCTGCGCTGGGAGCCACTTGCGTCAGGTTTAGCCTTTGACAGCAAAGGTTACATACTGAATTTATTCCGTGGATGTTCACAGGGATGTCAACGAGCCCGCTTGTGGCTTTTACCTCCTGCTTAAAGCACCAAGTGATGTGTAAATACAATATTAACCCCTTGGGAGCCAAACCCCAGCTGTGCAGGTCGCGCGTGTCGCGATGTGTGAGGGGCCCAAAACTGAACACAGGAATCGAGGTGCGGCCTCACCAGTGCTGAGTACAGGGGTCAGATCCCT
>NW_020799101.1:11740218-11766825 GCF_003259725.1 Athene cunicularia
AGGGTGGGGGGACGGGGGGACGGCGGCTCGGCGGGCCCCGGCAGAGGCCGCAGCCGCCTTTCCTTTACTCCTGGCTCCCTCTCGTGGGCCTCCCCAAAAAGCACAACTTGGGCGGCCCCGCGGCCGACGGCAGGGACCCCCCCGCCTCCCGGTGGGTGGGAAATGAAACTGCGGTTTGGGCTGAGGTACCCGGCCCGGCGCATCGTTCTGGCTGCAAGGTAAAATACAGGAATTTGATTTTTCCAGGGTGTGTTCGCTTTCACAGCTATGCCCATGCCCCCAGCTATGGGGAGTCGCTCATTTAATGCTCTTGCTTTCACTCCTTACCGGCAGTTTTAGGGACAGATGCGCTTTCACTCCTCTGCCCTTCCCTGCACACTAAACTGCAGTAGCTGTGTCCCTGGCCATGTCGCTGCATTTCCATCCCCTGCTGCTTCCCTCTGCCCCATGGGGTTGGGCCTGCCTGTCTCTGCAGCATCCTCCATCTACCCCAAAACCAAGTTTAAATCTTCCTCTATGTCTTGGGCTTGCAGTGCTTTCAGAGAGCTGTCACCTTCTTCCTCATTCCCAGCCTGTCTGTCAGCTCCTCTGCCCCTTCTCAACCCACTTCACCCTTTTCACTAGCTGTGGCCCTGCACCTGCTTGGCAGCCCTTCCACCCCTCTTCCTTCTCTCTTGTCACCTTCTACCCTGTTGTCTGCCAGGACACTGTCAGCACAGCTCTCTGCCTCTGTTGGCTGACTCCTTCCTTTCATCCCCATGACCCCAAATCACCTGAAAATGTGCTTATCCTCCTGCACTCCTTCCTTTTATTCTTTCCCCTCTTCTGTTTCCATGTTTTGGTCCCAGCTGTATCCCTTAGTCCAGCCATGAGTCATTCTGAGACACAAATGAAGAGTGACAAGCCATGCCACCGAAAGCTGCTCTGGGGACCCAGAGCTGGCGTAAGGCTCAGGACATGCCTGCAGCTGCAGGGCTGTAAATTAGGGTCTGCTGCTTTGCTGCATGAACTCAGGTAGGTAACTGAACCTTCCTGTGCCTTTCTTTCCCTCCATCTGTCCTCTGTATTTCAAACTTAAGCTGCCGAGTGCAGGACAATTTCTTATCCTCTTGTGGTAAGGTGTCAGATTCAAAAAGGTTCTTTTTTTTTCTGAGCAAACCTAAGGCCTGCTAACAACAGAAATAACAACAGCGTATAGAGCTTGTAAAATAAACCTCTGGCAAATAGATATCTTGTGAGTGAAGCGATGCTTACTAAATTTTACGCATTGAACACCCGTGAGCCTGCAGCTGCCTCCAGGACAATTTATTTCAATTCCAGCTCATTTTCCACTTGTGAGATACTCCATAAGACTTAGTGACAGTATGTGAAAAAGGAGCTAGAAAGTGTTTTGGTGTTAGAAGAGCCACTAAGCCATCCAATATGCTTGATGTTCTTTATTCAGAAACATAAATCACTGAGTACTGAAAATTTATGGAGAACAATACCATTTGGTGATGTTTCTGCCTTGCCTTTCTCACCAGTTAGGTTTCTTTGGGCTCCCAGGTACATTTAGTGAGCAGGAGCTTGCCTGGCCATGACCCGGATCCATCCAAGAGCTCCTCCGCCTCATTATACAAAGGGTGTAAGTGAAGTGGAAAACACATGTTCTTTCTCTGCAACAATCACTACTTAGATGTCACTTGCTTGGAAACTTTAGTGAGGATTGTGTGTGTTAGAAATGTCTGAAGCCTTTGGAAAACAAAGCAAGGCAGTTTATGAATGTTATCATTCAGATTGGTGGGTTTCCCCATGAAGATGGAACTTGGCTATTAGACAGCAAGACAGTTCACAGCTGACAGAGGAAATCGGTTTGGATTTGACTGGTTTGGTGTTTCTTCGGCCTGATCATCCAGATGGCAGCAACTGCACAGGGGCTGTTGTGAGGCTAGAAATGCTTTTGTGTTGACCTCACTCATTAACTATTGAAAAGCCGCCAGAGGAAGCCCCAGCCCAGCTCTGCTCCAGCACTCCAGGCGTTCCGTCAGAGGCAGGATTTCCTCTGGGGAGAGTTAGCAGCAGGGAAACAAAGTCCTCATGCAGAAAATGTCAGCAGACAAATACCGACGGCTCAGCAGGAGAACTTGCAAAGTTGCTGCCCCTGCCCAGCGCAGCATGCCTGGGGACACCTTGTCCCTTCTGAATCTGTGTGCCCTCAGTTTTGCACTTTCAGGCCCAGCTGTGCTAGAGACTATGAATCAACCCTGGACAAGGTGGTGCATCTCTATGCCCAGCCCTAACCCAGATTTCTAAGCCCATGTAATAAATGTCAAGGGCTTTATGTGCCTTTACAGTCTTGTGCACCCTGTGGGACCAGAAAAAAGCTGAGACAAAATTTGAATAAAATACAAGGTAGAATGCTGGGCAGCTTATGGGATATCCACCCAATAGACCCTGTGATTTCGTCCCACAGCACAAGCTGGTGCTTGGATACAAAGGTACTTACACATGAGGACCAGAAAGCCAATGTGGCTATTCCCATCATATATGTTATTTAGTATAGTGACATTGCCAGGATCTGCAAGTAGCCTGCAACAAAATGGAGAGCAAGACAGAATAGCTGAGCTGGACTGGGAAAGGAGCAGCTCTCTGATTTCCTTAAGACTTGCCTGAAAAGGAGCAAAAGAAGAGAGGGCAGGAGACCCCATAGTCTTTGGGACAAGAGAAAGAGGCAAGGGTGATGGGGGTCAGCTGAACCACACACCTGGAGAAAGAGGTGTGTGAGCTAGCTGGGCCTGAGCAAGCAGGGTCTGCACAGGGCAAAGCACAGGCAAGAAGCATCTCCCCAGCTCACCATCACTCTGTTGAGGATGACATGTTTTGTTTCTGCAGCCCCCAGGCACTACACTGCCCCACAAGGCCAACCTCCCTGTCAAGAGCAACCTATGGCCCTGAGGGCTCTATGATCATGGGCAACAACAGCAGCCAGCTACAGCAGAAGACAAGTCAGAGGGCAAAGAAGGAAGGTCAGGCAGTTATTTAAAGCATGTCCAGAACAGTGAGTCAGTAGGAAGATGTCTTCAAATCTTCGGAAGTCAAAGCAATATAAATATCTATGTGCTGTAGGCTCTTCTTCACTCTGTTTTTTCTGTTCACACAACTCCAGCTTTTCTTCCTCCTTCTCTTTCTTCTGGCAGTCCCCTTTGTCTCCTGTTTCTGGATTTGTCTTCTTGTTCTTAGACTCTCCTCTGCCTTCCTTTCCTCTTGACTCCCATGCTCCCTCTTGACAGAATGATGCCATCTTTTAGCAAGACACCTCGCACCTAGCCTTAGCGTCCTGCTCTGCCAGTTGAAAGGAGACAAGATACAAGGTGCTGGGCTGAAGGCAGGATAAATATGCCTTTCCAACAACCCCAAAGAACAATTAAAGCAGGAGAGAAGAACAGGAGATAAGAGAGGTGAACAGAAAGACTCAGCCTTTGCTTGGTGCTAGCCCCTTTCTCCAACAGATTCTTCCAAAGCCACCACCAGCACCACCAGTGGAGAGCTGACCTCAGGCAGCACAGCACCAGCCACTGCTGTGAAAGTGCAAACTCTTTCCTCTTTAAGCAGAGATGGAAAGCTTCTCATCTCTCATGAGATGCCATCATGAGATGGGAAAGAGGAGCCTGCTCCTGCTGTCACTGCCATTAGTGTGGGGCTTGATTTCAGTGCTGATGGCATGGGCTCCTGTTCAGAGCTGGCCATGTCAAGAGGACTCAGCCTACTAGCTTAAAGCATCAGCTTGTCTCACACCAGAGCCAGCTGCCAGATTCCCACTTCAGTCTGCAGACACCATATTTGACCCTTGCCAGATCGACCGCACTGAGGCACAGCCCCTTGCAAGGCCAGCAGCTGGCAAACCCCTTTCCTTGCCCTCACTCCTGCTGCTGACCAATCCTATCACAGAGCCCCATGCGGCTTGGGCACAGGGGAAGGCATGTGACATTTGTTTGCCAGTGTTTGCCAGAAAGACTAGCCACTCACGTCGCTGCTGTCTCCATCCTGGCTGCCTGCAATCCACTTCCCAACACATTATTTTATCGGCTGGGTAAATGCTGGCCAGTGGCTTGGCTGCTCAGTGCATTTCAAGTAGGGAATGTGCTGCTAAACGAAGCAGCATGTGCTCTCTGTCTCCTTCTCCCCGTCTCCTTTGTCTTCAGAGGGAATTATTTATTGCTGAAGAGCAGCAGTGAGGAGCTGGGTGTTTGTCTCCTGGCTGGAGAAAGGCCATGGCCAGAGCTGGGCTCTGCCTTTTGATGTCTTTGCTGTTGTATCCATTTTTATTTCAGAGGACCAGATAATCTCTTGATTATAATAGAAATGCGTGAAGACATAATGCTTACCCCAGGATCAGTCTCTTTGAATTCGGATGTTTGATCAGTGGATAAAGGGGCAGAGAGCAGGGGAAGGAGGGGAGATTGCAGGACCACAAGGGTCCTGAGGAAGTTTTGGCATCTTTGTGCTGTTTCCATCAGTGCAGGAAGTCTGGAGATTTTGATTCTGCACATCAAAGTCAAGGGCAAAGGCAAGTAAATGGAGTTTATTCACTTCTCATTTGGGTGGTAAGAGTTCACTCATTCCTCACCAGGTGCACAGAGCCCCAAGCAGGGGTGCTTGCTTACTTTTATTCACCACTGTAGCACTGACCCAGTTTCAAAGGCAGGGGTTTTTTGTTTTTTTCTATTTATTTTTCAACTTAATGTTATACAAAATGGCCAAAGTCCTCTCTAGCCTGTGCCCAGAAGAGGCAACCAACAGGTACTTAGGGGAGACACAAGCACGTGCTTTCCTCTCCCCACAGCTGTGGGACTTTTTTGATGGTTGTGCCCAGACCTCTGTGGTGGTCCCTCTGAACCTGTGCATGCCACCCACCCTCACTCTGCCTTGGTGGGCTCCTTGGTGGGTCATGCAGGGTGAGGTGCTGTGCAAAGACACCCCCAGGGACAGTCCCCTCCTCCCCCAGGGCCTTCATGCTGAAGGATGGGACAGGGAACTTCGGTATGACCACGAAGCAGAGGGCAGCAGTAAAACCAGCCCCTTTCCTGCCTGTGGTTAAACTCTTCTCCATTTGTCCTGGTTCATCGCAAAACCTTTGTTTATTAGAAAATTTTGGCGACGACTAAAGACTGCTGCAGTCAGCACACAGATTTGGGCAGGGCTTCTTAGCAGCTCCTGGGGGGGAAGACAGAAGCATAACCACAAAGAGCAGAAGACCACAAATCAGACATCAATATAGCCTACACGGGGGAAGAAAAGTGGCTGAGGGGGGACACAGCAGAGTGAATGATCTCAGGACAGAGCCTGGGGTCTGGCTGGAGGAAGGCTTTTGAGCTGAGAGGCAAAATGGCATGGCCTTGGTGTTATGGCAGTCTTACAATGCAGCAGAAAAGTTACTTTTCCTTCCTTTTCATACTTACTTTTTATTAATAATTTGCAAGGGGGAGATGGGGAAAGTAAAATATTTCAGCCTACATCTTTGGTGACAAGCTGCAAAGCTGGACTGTTGTATCTATAAATGCAGAGCTGCTTAGAATATCTGGTGGCTGCGCGCTGGATACCCTGCTCATCCCCATGCCCAGCCCTGTGCTCACACGTCAGCTTGCACGAAACTACGACTGGCACTGTGGCTTTGTCTGCAGCAATCCTGAGTGCTGGAAACTCTGACTAACTCTCCGGGGACTCGTGGACCACTGACTTAGGAGGGCATCTGAAGTTAGTCAGGCTGGAGAAGTCCAGTCACAGGCAGCAATGTGGCGTCTTATTTCTAGATTCATTCATGTTATTTGTTAACTGTTACAGAGGAAGAAACATCCTGGAAAGACGTAACATCTGACAGGCAGAAAGCAGCCCAAAGCCTTGCCAACACGGTTCCTGCTCCTTCTGTGGTTACAATGCAGGGCTGTGGTTATGATATCGACTGTGGTTAGAGGGCACAGTTACAGTTTTCCGCTGCAGCAATCAGTGTCTGCAGCAGACAAGGGGAATCATGCGCTACCTCGGCTTGTGCTGAGCAAGACACTGTAAAGGCCACTGGATTTAGATTTAAGAGTGGGGAAAATGGCCCTTTGGAAAGAGGGTTCTGGCTGGAAATGATGCATAAATACTATCATAAGCTCCTGTCCCCTCCCTGGGCTGCTGCTGGGGTGATTTATGAGTCAGTTTATGGACACAGACATGCAGAAGCAATTGCCTGTTCCTCTCTGCAGTGCAATGCAGGCTGCAGCTAGCAGTAGCTGAAGGGTGGAAAGCGCTGCTGTGCATTCCCCATGGCTGGGGAGAGACAGGCCTGCCACTCCTGACCCCAGAGAGACCCACTCTGGTGTCCTCTTCCAGGATAACACGCAGCCCAGCGGCCCCAGCAGTCACATCCTGGCCTCTCACGGGCAGTCAGGGCTTGAAAAATCGTATTCCCAAGGCGGCTGCGATATTCAAGGGGTCAGAGCTGCAAGGATGCTCTTTTATAAATCAAGTGCATCTACTGGCTACGTCTTCCCAATCAGAGTTCCTGGGGGAAAAAAGGCTTTTTGTCTGGAATTAATGTTTGGGGGTTTGCTTTATGGTTCCAAGTCAATATGTTTAAATGCTTTGCAAAAGAGCAATGGAAAAGAAAAAGCTCTGCAAACTGGCCATGCATATTAAAAGCCTCATCCTTCAGCGGGCTAAAGCCAAGTAATAATCCACTCAGATCACGCTTATTTCAAGCTCTTTTTTAAAAGAAAATGGGGAAAAACATCAGAATACTCGGAGTGCATTAGGCAACCCAGTATCTCTGACTGAACAGGTCGCAACCTATAAACTTTCCCAAGGAACTGTGTGTGGCTAATGGGAACATTCCCATCCTTCTGCCACTGAGCAGGGCTGTGTGCTGGGACTGCAGCCCACTTAGGCCAAGGACAGTTTACAAGGCCAGTTCATCGGTGTTCCATTCTTGCCTGCTTTGCTATAATAAATGTAATAATTACAATCAGCATTATCACCCCAACTGTTTATTATTGTTATTTGATTTATGATGATAATTTGCATTATTGCATGAGATCCTCTCTCTATTCCAAGCAACCACATTGGATCAGGAAGATATATTGGCAGTCAAGCTGCTCATTTTAATTGACTGCCTCATCTTAGCAATGGCAGTGCTGGTGCAGCCTGCACTCAGAGTGAAGGCCTGCCAGCTGAGGACACCGGCAATTTGCTCAGCTGTTCATCTCACTTGACTTATCCCAGTAAATGGATTTCCACCGGGAAGCCAAGGAACAGGTAGGCTCCTACCCGAGCCTGCTGCAGATGCAATAATGCAAATGGAGAGACACACCAAAATCCCGGTAACAGCTAGGGAGCTACCTGGGGTAGATACAGTCCCCATGCAGAGGACAGTTGGAAGAACAGAGATTTCTTCACCCTGGCTGTGTGCAGGGCTGCAGGGAGGGAGGGGAGAGATGCCTGTGCTCAGGGCAATGGGGTATGGCTCAGAGTCCTGCTGCTGTAGAGGCAAAGGGAGTTTGCTAAGGTACTGCCAGCTACCTCTCTTGCCTCATTTATTTGAAAGGGCAGCTGATGGCAGAACTGTGAGAAAAAATTTGTCTGTGACTTTATCGCTGGTTTCCATGGAAAATATTGTGTCACAGAGGAGTATGAATTCAAGGCAAGAAAAAGCTGAAGAACTGGAGAAGCTGGATAACAGGGCTGCTGCTGCTGAGCCAGGGCAGCTGGGAAAAGGCAGGTCAGGGACCGTGCTGGTGTCTTACTGGTGGGCTTTCTCAGTGGTCAGCACATACAGGCTGCATGGCTGTCGCAGACAGCCAGGGTTTCCAGCAGGCCACAGTGGCAAGGCCACAGGTTATTTTTATAAACCCTCACCCTTGCCTGGCCTCTCCCGCAAATCACCCCTTGGCTCCCACAACCAGCCCTCAGCCAGATCCCCGCACCCCAAGCCCACCGATCCCCCCTGGAGCCCCGGCATGGCTCAGATCCTGTGTCACTAGAGGGCACTCGGGTTATTTTTTCCACCAAGCCTTCAGTATTAATATTTATAACATGTGCAGCGCTCTTGTGGCGGGTTGGCAGTATTCACTTACGGGAGCGCGGAGAATTTTTTTTTCCAGCTGGTTCTCAGGGAGCGGGAGCGATCGCAAAAGCAGCGCTATTTTCGGAGGGGCCGCCACGGGGGCTGACGGCAGCACCAGAAATGGTGTGTGCATGGCGTGCACTGCGCAGGCTGCTGCACCCACCATACCTGGGACCCCTTCTTGCTGCACCACGAAGCGGTGCGGGAGAAAGAGATGGGTCCTGGCTCCGCAAGGCTTTCAGTAAAACGCTAATTGCAGCACACTCCCAGCCTCCTGAAGCTTCAAATAAAATAAGAGTACCGACACATCCAAAGCTTCATACCTAGGGAAGTATGAACTGGCAGGGCGGACTTTTGTTTGCTGCCTCTGAAGCAGACTCCTAACACAGCACTGAAGTAATATACTTCTATAGGGACCTGGAAAAGATCCTTTAGAAAGAGATGTGAGTGATGAACTGCATGAATTGAGGGGTTGAACTGAGCCCTCACTTGGAGGGGTTTTTTTCCCTATTTTGACCTGATGCTAAGGCTCCTGGTGTCCTGCCTTGGCTCTGGTGTCCCCATGGGGGCAGGTGGTCCAGCTGCTGCCCACGTGCCATCCCGAGCGGGAGAAGCGTGGCTGCCCTCGGCACAGGCACCGTGGGCCAGCCTCCGTGGCTCGGCACGGTGCTCTGCACTTTCCCAGCTGCAGGATGCCCCACGCCAGGTCCTCCCACCATGTCCTGCCCACACACACCACACATCAGCACACAGGGTACCACTGCCACACGTCCCAGAAGCAGTCAGCAGCTCTCAGGGGGTACAGCTCTGAGGAGCAAGGCTGTGAGGGGCACTCGGGGTTACAGCTTCTGGGTTCCCTCAGCAGATCAGGGCCAGCCCTGACCCAAGGGGTAAGTGACCTGTGGCAAATTCACTGATGCCTCTTCCACCAACAGCTGAGCACTCGGCCAGGGGCAAAGCCTCCGCCCTCCCATGAGACACCAGATCTCACACCCTGCAGTCACAGGAGGGTCAGTCTCACCACAATCCTTAAGCTTTTGCCAGCAGCAAAGTGCGTGTCTCTCTCCTTTGATGAAGCATATTTCTCTCTCACAAACCACGTCTCATTAGCAGCAATGTTTTCTAAGCTGTAACTGGTATTCAAATCAAAGACAAGTAGCGTATTTTCCCTTATTTATTGCCACTTTATTTGCACTGGAGTAGCAGCTAGAGGCTCTGATTGGGACCCCCTTGTGCAAGACATAATGAAAAGATGGTCCCTGCCCCAAAGAGCTTCCGGTTTAATTACAGAACAAGCGACAACAGATGGATGCCCCATACAGACAGGGAGGAGCACAAGGTAACAGGGAGACAATTATGATTAGCTTAATAAGCTGCGGTCACAGTACAACAGCTGCCTGCCATTGTCACTAATTGTCACTCCAATTGCTATGAAAGAATTCCTTCAGTTTAATCACAAAACATTTTCCATCACCCAGAGGGAGAAAACCCAGATATTTTCCTATGGTTCATACCTCACTTCTCTATGAAACCATCCTGCCAAGCCCGGGAATCCAGGGCATGTTGCCTCCGGCAGCAGTGCTTCTGCAGGTATCTCCCAGCCCCTGCTCGCTTCCTGCCTGACCCTGAGACACAACAGTGTTTTCTGCCCCCTCTGCCCCTGTCCCTGCCTGCTCTCACCATGAAATGGATGGAGGAGCTACAAATAACCATGCTAACAGGAGTGCAGGGACTGAGCATCATGCTCCCAGCCCCACACAGGACTGAGCAGCAGGAGGAGGTTTTGCTGCTGGAGGTCTGGTACTATGCAATCACAAGCTGAAGGTTAAATCCATCTTTCTCTTTTTTTCTCTCTCTCTCCCCGCCAGGACTCAGCTACATCATATGTGCTCAGTCCCAGCATCTCTCATGTGCTCTGACATTGTGACTGTTGCAGCTTAAGACCAGATAGCCAGCCCTTTTGTAGTTGAAATAACCATCACACTTTTAAGTGGTCTTTAACTCAAAACTGCTCCCATCTGTAGGTTTCCTGACTAGCTATTTCCTATGTATTTCTATGGGTTTTTTCCCTGTTTATTTCTGTGTCTACTTTCAGATTTCGACTGCTCAGATTAATGTTTCAAATGTTTTTGAGCTTCTGTGGAGACTGGCTTGTCTGTGTCACAAACACATATGCACACATGCTCAGAGAAAGCAGGATTCCTTCATGCCCACAGAGGAGGAAAAATTCTAACTGAGCCCCAGAGAAGTCCATCTGTCTCCAGCAAGCAGAGACAGTCTCAGGAGACTGAGGCTGCAGCTTGGGCTTAAGACCAGGCTCCACCAGGCACAGCTGCCCTGCACTCCTCCATTTCTACAGTCATCTACTGTTGTCTGTTCCTGTGCACAGGCATGAGTCCCCACGGGTGACATGGCCATGGGGTGACTTGGACCATCCCATCTCCCTTCTCTGCAGATGCCCATCTTACCTCAGATTGGAAAAAATTACCTACTGCCTGCTGAGTTACACCCTGGCTCTCAAGGATCTCCACTGGTGTGGAGCCATGAGCTCATTTGGCCATGCCAGCTGTTGGTAGCATCTCACCTAGGAGGGAGCAGAGCTGTGAGCATTGCCTTTGCTGGCTGCAGCAGTCACTGTGTTACAGGGACCTCAGCCCACCCTCCCTCCCTTCCAGGGACTTGTAGTGCCTTTGGTTTCCTCTGCTGCTCTCCTCAAGCTGAAATAAAAGACACCGGTGTAGAAAGCATGGGGTAGGGAAGGAGGATGCACTAGTCTGCACCAGAGAGGACATGGCCTCCAGCTCTTCAGGGCTCAGGTTGTTCCCTGCAGCACCAAACCTGCTGTTGCAGTGTGGCAAGTGACAGCCAGCAGTGAGGAGCTGTGACTGGGCTGGTACCTCCTGCTTGTGCTCAGAGAGGCTTCTGTGAAGCAGGACCAGAAGGCTCCTTCAGGCACCACAGCCCATGGGGATGCAGGAGAGGCTCCAGCAGCTGGGCTAGTCTGGGCTCAGCCAGGCGGGCAGCAGGCTGCGGCCCACCTCTGCATGCTGGCGCGGTGTGCCAGCCGCTCATCCCGAAAGTGCTAGCTGTCGGCCCTGCGCCATGTGGCACACCGTGCCAGCGTCCTGGAGGGAAGAGGATTGCCGGTTTACTGGCTACAATGGAGCCTGGCCAGCTTTGAGTGAACTAAGTGGAAGCACTCGCACCGAAGCGAAGGATGAGCCCATGTGCACTGCATGCCTGCCAAGTGCCACGGGCAGCTGCTGGGCAGGCCTGGCTGTGTTCTGCATGTAAAAGCCATTTCAAGGCACTTTATTTGCTTTGTAGTGTCCTAAAAGCAAGAATTAAGTTGCTTTTGCCTTGCAGCTCAGATCACTCTGTGACCTTGGATACTTGCATTAGGTCAAGTGTGAATTAATCGTACTTGCTGCTTTCCTAGATATATTGCTTTTGTTGGAACAGTAAACTGCCAGGTTTATTAGCAAGCTGAAGAAAATATCTGGGGTTTGGGTTGCTTTTTTCCTGAGCGTTAATAACTCCTTACTTATTCCACTGTTACCAAAAAAAAAAAAAAAAAAAAAAAAAAAAAAAATTCAGATTTTACAGCAGCTGCTGCTGAATCGTGAAGTGGGAAAACATCTTCAGTAAAAACTAGCTCATCACATGTTTGTTTTCTGAGTTATCTAGAGTTGCATTTCTTTCCTTTCCCTACCTGGTAACTATCAACATGACAGGTACAAGCAAGATACAAGATAAAGGGCAAACGTAATTTTAAAATAAAACCTTCTGTGTTGAAAAGTGGTAACTATACTGCAATCAATCTGCCGCTACTGTTTTCCTTCTGCTCAAGTGGATATAAGTCAGGGAAAAGGAGGATGCCACGGGACATAGCAATGTGCCTGTCGCAGCTTAGGCTGCTGAACAAGGTATCTCAGGTCCTTAAAGACTGTGACAGTTGGAAATGATTTGCCGGCACATATTTTGCACCATATGTCCCAGCAGTTGAAGTACCTATAAAGCGTGCTTAAGCAATGATATGCTGCCAGGACAAAGCCTTTTAGCAGCACTGCTGAGGGGAAGGATTACAGAAGCTGCAGAAATCTGTTGGGTTTTCTTTACCTTGGGAATGCAGAGCTGGTTGAACTTGCCAGCCAGCCCAGCAAAAAGGTGCAAGACATCAGAGGCAATTAAAAGCGAGCCAGTGTAGAATTTGCAGAGTTCAAAAATACTTGAACAGATCCTGTCAGAGTAAGACAATATTCCTTAAAGAAAAATGCAGTCAAATATACATGGGGGGAAACCCAACATAAACATGTATTAGGAAGAAAATACTGTTATTTCTGAAGGATGCAGTAATCTATTTGAGACAGGTCTTGGTAAATCAGCGCTTCAGTGCCTTATTTACAATGATGAGACAGATGATGTGAAATGATGAGAACTCTTGCATAACTAATTTGTTGCAATGTTTCAAAGCTGTTAGTGGGATGATAGTAAGAGAAAATAGAGAGGATATTTTGTGCCAAGATTTTTAAAAAGCACTTCATAAAGAGAAAAGTTAAAGATTAATTAATTATTGGCTGTGGTATGATAATGCAGTAAAGCATCTAGTTAGACAACTGGCTTAAAAACAGCTTATGAGGGGAGACTAGGACATGAGCAAACCAGCAAGCATTTGATTTGAAGACTTTAAGTATCTGTAATGTCTTGTATTTTTAAAAGACTAGGTTGGGATATTAAATATTAGTTACCAAAATTTGCAGGTTAAGACAACAGTCAGATTCCAGCAGGAATGGAGCTGGTCTGTGTGCAGTACAGCTCTGCTCTGAAAGGTGACTGTGAAAATTACATAGTGGAATTTTTTTACATGGTTATATTTCATGTACAAGCAAATGAGTTTCATAACCACCTGCTCTGCAACCTGAACTGGAGATCCTTGAATGTCAGTGGGAATATTTGTAGAGTTAGGTGCTTCACAAAGTGAACCAGGGCATCAGTCTGACCCAAAGCCAATAAAGGAGAGACGGGTTTTAATGTTGATGACTAGTGTGAAACAATAAATCAAGGATAAGTGCCAAGCTGCAAATAGCACTGTCATGCAATACACTGCCAAGTATTTGGGACTCCTATTCAGAAAAGGTTTGAGCTCATCACCATTGTATGTAGCTGCAATAAAACTGGGAGAAATAACACCATCGCTGGTGGTATTGAATGCAGAATCTGCACCATATGGCCTGTGGTAGGTGCATTTTGCTGAGATTACAGCACAAAACAACATCAGTAGTTCCATAAATGCTGATTTAGGACTGGGTTAAATCTCATGAAATATGGTAGGTTTCTATGCTGCTCTTCCATTTAAGGGATCTTTCAGATGCAGTAAACATATGTTTCATATAGGGAAGGCTGCTCAGGAATTTGACTGTTCTGGATAGTGTGGTTTTGTCTGGGTAGTGTTTGTGGCTGAATGACAAGGGTTGAAAGACAGAGAAGAAATTCACAGGCCATCCAGAAACAGACACAGGAAGATGTTTTAAAAACACAGCCTCAGCTGTCTGGGGAGAGTGCAGGACTTGTGTATCCCAGTGTCTGCTCAGCCTGAGCCCAGAGAGCTGAACATTTGGATCAGAGCACTGGCTGAAAGGCCTCCAGGGCTATTGGCAGCAAAACCATCTCAGATTCTCTTGAGTCCTGTGTTTGGTAAAGCCTGACTAGCTCCCTGGCACAAGGGGTCTACCTTTTCTAGGTGTCACAGTTACATTTTACAGGCCTTGAAGAGCAGTTTCTGATGTTCTCACACTCTTGTTTTCCTCCTTTCTCCAAACTGGGCATGCAATTTAGGTCACAGGCAACCCTTCCATTATTGTTTCAAACCTCCAAGCCAATAAAAATAGCTTGTAAAGGCTTTCATCTTATCTCCACCACCCATTTTTTAGTAATTCATCAAGGACTTTCTTTGCTCTGCTTCTTTGTTGGTCCTGAGCTTCCCAAGAATCTTTTGCATCTTTTTTTTTTTCAAAATTTCTGCTGTAAACAGCTCATCTGTCTGGAAAACAGCCACTTACTCTTCACCTTTGCCCACCTCTCTGTTAAGGAGCTCATTAAAGTGTTCCTCTGCCTTTCTGCAACTGAATTCTCTAGAACTAAAAGCTCCCGTTTTTGTTCTTTATTGGACTCACTCCCACTTGCTACCTTCCCTTCACTGCCACTTTTGTAAAATACTTGCATGCTGTTAGGACTTCCACTCTGCCCCATCATGTCTGGCAAGCCACAAAAGAAATAGCTTTTGCTTCATCCTATCTGCTTTTTGTATCCACTTTCAGCAATATCATATCCCTCTGCAAGGGACTGAGCTGGATCTTGAATACAAACAATCCATCACACTGCATGTTAATCCTCAGCTGCTTTTGTGTCATCTGCCCCGTGTTGTGTATATCTTGTAGATACTGACATCTTTCATAACTCTCCTAAAACACTCAGTCAAAACCTCAAACTATTCTTAGCATTTTTGTGATGTCCCTGTCTAGATTTGGGTTCCTCAAAGCCTCTGGGGTATTTCTATGGCTGTCCTTCATCTGCTTCTTCATCATGCAGGTATTTCTGCTATCGGCATTCTTACAAGTCACAGTCAGACTTCCTGAGGCGCCTGGTCGTTTCTGATTTCCTTAGCAACCTGTCTTCTGATCATGTGTCTGGTGTTCCCCCTGCACCAGTAACTACTGAACCCGATTTCTACCAAATTTGGCAAAAGCACAGAAATAGCGAAGACGCTGTCTTCCTGCAAGTTCTGTGCAAATGTGTGATTTAATAAAGATGCTGCATTTGTACCCTCCCAGAGAGAAAGATAAGACTGCCTCCAGCCCTCACCTACCAGGTCTGGCAACAAACACAGACAGGATGCTCACGGCACTTGGTTGAGAGCCCACAAGAGGTAGGTGGGAACCAAGAGGGGAACTGGAAATACTGTGATTAGCCAGAAGGAAGTGGTAAACACTTTGGCATACTGCAGGGCTGGAGGACAGATGCACGGGAAGCATGTGTGGGAAAGGCGGTTATGGGACTGGAGTGCTGGGTGGAGAGCAGATCTGAGAATGCTGCTGTGGAAAGATACAGAGGAAGAGCAGAAGAATGAATATTAGTGCAGAGGGCACAGATCCACTGGAAAAAAGATTCCTTCATTCTACTGTTCATGAACCCTCTCCATCCTGGATCATACTAATGGATTGACATGATTAAGAGTGACCTGATCTCCGGACTTCTGCACATCCATATCTTTTAAGAGTGGCACAGTTAGCTGATCTCATTCCCTTGTAACTATTCATAGCCCAGGGACTCTTTTACCAAGTGATGGGTTTCTTCCTCTATTTTATCACTGTAGTTCTCTTGCCCATATCTTACCACAAACTTGAGAAAACCAGCATGTATCAGTACAGTTCTTTAGGGACTGTTCCTGTTATTTCATCATTCACTTCTGCAGTGACTACTGACAAAGCAGATACCATGCTCTCCTTTTTACCCTGAAACAGCAAATTTATTCACCAAGGGCTTCCAATGCTAATAACCCAGGCTCATCATAATACATGCTCACACTGCCTATCTAGCTGGCTTGCTTCTGCTACAAAACAGTGGGTTTGCTCATTTTTAAAAGACAGTCTTCCAGCTCTCTCAACTTTTGCATGGTTGTGATACTCCTCTGGTTGCAAATGCTGTATTTTGGAGGCAGCCTGAACTGCATAAGACCAAACCATTCCATTTTCCAAGTTTTTAGTCCTTTTCCATCATGTCATTTGCACATATGATAGTTCAGTGCTTTCCCAAGGTGTATCTGAGTTTCTTACAAATAAGGGCTTTTATAGGAGAGATATTAAGCATATGCGCAGCCTGCAGTCTAAAGGAGCAGACTTCTTAAACTGACCACTTTCCTTCAGCGTGATGAGAGAAGGAATCTGCAAGCAAAACTGCTGGAGATTTAGCTGTGTGACCGTGGAAATACAAAAGCCCTTCTGCATGGTCATACACTAACTAGAAAGGGCCATTAAAACACCATTAGAACTCACACTTTGTGATGAATGAGGCCCACAGCCCTGCCTCGAGGTAGTGAAAATGAAGCAGACCTTCACTGGAGCCTCAGGAGTTATTCTCAAGGGGAAATACAGTAGTCAGGAGGACATGCAGGCAGAACAGGACAAGCTGTTATCTTGCAAGACATCCAGATTTAACATGAGCTGTAGACCGGAAACTGCATGCCAACTGCATTAAAATTACAGAATTATAGAATCGTAGAATGATTTAGGTTGGAAAAGACCTTTAAGATCATCGAGTCCAACTGTAAACCTAACACTGCTGAGTTCAGTGCCAATGTCATGGCCTGTCCCAGACAGAGAGAACAGCTACTCAGAGCAACACCAGTAAAGCTAGAGGGGAGATAGTCAGTCTGACCAGGTGTTGTCCTGGCAAGTCAGGGGCTGCTACAAGGCACATTTGATAGATGAGTCTGCCTACATGACATCAGGGTCAAAATCTTGGGACAGGTGTTCCCCAGGGCTCAGTGTGGCTCAGACCTCGGGTGCTGCCCCATGTTTCTGTATGTGCCACCAGACAGTGCCATCCTCATGCTTTGCTAGGGGTCCAGCAGGATCCCACAACAGGAGCTGCAACCTTGTTCAGTGGTGGCTGCTCCTCAAGGGGGCTTTCTCAGCAGTAACATACCAGATACAGATTTGGGGCAAGACAGATGGGTGGACATGACTAGTGAGGACAAGGTAGATCCATTGGTTAGTTTAGTGCACTCTTCATTATGTCAGAGGGGAAATTGTATCAGCCCTGCTGAGAAGTGTCTCAGCAGGTTCTCTAACTGTGAGGCTTGGATTCAGTGGTAATATTCTCTCCACTCCTGCACAGAGCCTGTTTCCCCCAAAGAAGATGGCAGTTACATGAGCCAGCAATGTGTCTTTGGGACAAAAAAAGGCCAAAGGTATCCTGAGCATTGTTAGGAGGAATGTTGCCAGCAGGTTGAGGGAGGTGATCCTTCCCCTCTACTGTCCTGGTTCAACTAGGATAGGGTCAAGTTTTCCCCAGCAGAGAGAGAGGGGGAAGGGATCTCCAGCTGGGTTATTCATACCATGCTGAGGTCAGGTCCAGGGGCGGAGCCTTTTTACTTTCGCTTTTGGTTTTGGGGGTTGCAACACACGCGGCAGGCGGGCTTGTTCCCTGACCATTTTGCAGTATTTCTCTGTATATCTTTTGTCTTGTTCACTGTTATTGCTGTTTATTGTTGTTATCATTGCCACTGCTGCTATTCAGATTGTTTTATCACACTGTTGTATTAAATTTCTTATTTCAGCCCGCGGTCTGTGTTTAACTTCCAGCCCGACCGGCTGAGGGTGGGGGAAGGGCAACAGCAATGTGCTCTCCAGTCCCGGCAGGGCTTAAACCTGCACATCTACTCAGCACTGGCATGGCCACACCTGGAGCAGTGTCCAGCTCCCCAGTACAATACAGACATGGACATAGTGGAGTGGAGTCCAGCAAAAGGCCACTAAGATGATTAAGGGACTAGAGCATCTCTCCTATGAGGAAAGGCTGAGAAAGTTGGGACTGTTCAGTCTGGAGAAGAGAAGGCTTGGGGAGATCTTATCAGTGTATATAAATATCTGAAGGGTGAGTGCAAAAAGGAGGGAGCCAGGCTCTTTTCAGTGGTGCCCAGGAAGAGGACAAGAGGCAATGGGCACAAACTGAAACATGGGAGTTTCCATCTGAACATCGAGAAGCACTTTTTCTCTGTGAGTGTGACCAAACACTGGCACAGGCTGCCCAGGGAAGTTGTGGAGTGTCCATCACCGGAAACATTCTTTCATCCCTGGAGATACTGCCCACAGTCCTGGGCAACAGGCTCTAGGTGGCCCTGCTTGAGCAGGGGGGTTGAAGCAGATGACCTCCAGAGGTCCCTTCCAACCCCAACCATTCTGTGATCTGTAATACAAGCAATGAGGATCATGAATAACACCTGGACTCCCAGCACTTTTGAAAAGGTGACCTCAACTTTCTACTACGACAATGAGTGATTACATTTGGAAGCTGTCCCTGAGATTCTGCTTGAGCTGAAGCCTGCTGTGAGTACTTTGCATTTGCTCTTAGAAACAACACCCAGCTGGATGGTTCAGAGAACAAATGTATTTAAATTAGGCATGTGGATTTGCATCTTAATCATCTTATCATGATTAAGTAGTACCTTGGTGTTACCTGAGGCAACCATAGGCTACACACCTAAATGAAACATGAAATAGTCAAACCCCTCCTGCTTTACATATATTCTGTGAGTGCAGATTTTCACAGCTGCAGGGCAAATCATAGACTGGCAAGCAGCATTTTAACGATTGAAAGAGACAGCCTTGCCCAGGACAGGCACCAATTAATTGCAATACTGCTGGATGCTTTGAAATAATGTATCCTGTTCCTAGACCATCACAAAATTAAATTGAGGTCTTGTCCTACTCCTAGCATAATCAATAGCAAAACCTCAGGGTCAGATGGACATCAGTGGATTTCAATGAAGTTATGACTGTTTCTACCAGCTGAAGATCAGCCCTGGGGAGTTTAGTTATTGACATAGTGAGTCACTGCAATTTGCTGTTGACTCCAATGAATTAATGACAATTTACTGTAACTGAGGATCTACCCTGCTCCTGTTTAATGTCAGGAACAGAAGGAGGAGAGGAGAGGAGAGGAGAGGAGAGGAGAACATTCCAGTTGAGAGGAGAGGAGAGGAGAGGAGAGGAGAGGAGAGGAGAGGAGAGGAGAGGAGAGGAGAGGAGAGGAGAGGAGAGGAGAGGAGAGGAGAGGAGAGGAGAGGAGAGGAGAGGAGAGGAGAGGAGAGGAGAGGAGAGGAGAGGAGAGGAGAGGAGAGGAGAGGAGAGGAGAGGAGAGGAGAGGAGAGGAGAGGAGAGGAGAGGAGAGGAGAGGAGAGGAGAGGAGAGGAGAGGAGAGGAGAGGAGAGGAGAGGAGAGGAGAGGAGAGGAGAGGAGAGGAGAGGAGAGGAGAGGAGAGGAGAGGAGAGGAGAGGAGAGGAGAGGAGAGGAGAGGAGAGGAGAGGAGAGGAGAGGAGAGGAGAGGAGAGGAGAGGAGAGGAGAGGAGAGGAGAGGAGAGGAGAGGAGAGGAGAGGAGAGGAGAGGAGAGGAGAGGAGAGGAGAGGAGAGGAGAGGAGAGGAGAGGAGAGGAGAGGAGAGGAGAGGAGAGGAGAGGAGAGGAGAGGAGAGGAGAGGAGAGGAGAGGAGAGGAGAGGAGAGGAGAGGAGAACATTCCAGTTGGAAGGGACCTACAGTGATCATCTAGACCAACTGCCTGACCATTCCAAGTTAAAGCATGTTATTAAGGGCATTGTCCAAAAGCCTCTTAAACACTGACAGGCTTGGGGCATCGACCACCTCTCAAGGAAGCCTGTTACAGTGTTTGATCATCCTCTTGTTACAGAAATGCTTCCTAATGTCAAGTCTAAACCTCCCCTGGTGCAACTGTGAACCATTCCCATGCATCCCATCACTTGATACCAGGGAGATCAGCATCCTTGGGAAGCTGTAGAGAGCAATGAGGTCAACCCTCGGCCTCCTTTTCTCCAAACTAGACAAGCCCAAAGCCCTTAGCCACCCTTCATAGGACATTCCTTCCAGTCCTTTCACCAGCTTTGTTGCCCTCTTCTGGGCACATTCAAGGGCCTTAACATTCTGCTTAAATTTGGGGGCCCAGAACTGCACACAGTATTTGAGGCAATCCTTTCAGAAAGAGCAATCACAACTTCATGCACTTCTGGGTTGTCCAGCCTAAGCACTCAGTCTGTGGCAATGGCCACTGCAGAGTCTGCATTTTTGCACTCAGAAAAGTCCCCATTTCCCCATCATAGCTAGCAGACTCAGGACAAAAACTGATTATCACAGCAGCTGCTTCCTCTTATGCTATACATCTTCCCTTATATCTCATGGTGGGGAAATAGCTTTCTGAACCCAAGGTTACTTGGGGAATCCCTCCTTACTGCTCCTCCCATGGTGCTGCTGGTTGGAGGACCTCCTCACCTGGAATTATGGGCTCTGGGCACCATGTAGTAATCACTGCCTGGTCTTTTGTCACTGAAAACAGGGCTTTGATAAGACAGGTGTGATGCCATAAAATGTATGTTTGTCACACACACTGACAGACACAGTCTCTACCCCCATGTTAGTAGGAATTACACCCACATGTGCAATGCTGGGTTTGGTCTTGTCCGTGAAGTTGAAATCCCAACTGAGGCAGCTCATTGCAGATTTGATTTGCAGAACTTCAGGTTGCTCTAAAATGTATGGATCATTTCAAATTGTACATAGACAACTATACAGAGCTAAAAAGAAAATAAGATGAAGGAGTGGGGACTACTGAGAATTTTTATTACCAGGAATGATTGAGGGCTTGCAACTACAGAGTCATCTGGAGACATGTTCAGGGCCAGCAGTTGTCCTTTCCTTCTTCACTGAAGCTGGAGAGCAAGTCTTGCTGCTACTCCTTCCGAGACAGGGTGAATGCCCTCCCAGGAGCATAGTCAGCCACCATTCAGCCTCCCAACCCCAAATTAGCAGGTGCATGTCCAACTCTTCAGGGTCCTCCCCAGCTTTTTGTCTACCCTTCCCCTTCATTCCTGCAGAGAGCATGATCACCTCAGAGCTATGAAAAATCCAGTTGGGTGCCACCACCCACTCCTGCAGCATCTGCCACCAGAGAATGAGTAGCTCATCACTAGACCTGAAGAGAAGGGGGCCAGCATGGGGGATGACAGGGAGCTAGCCTGCAGCAGGGAGGTGGGAAGTGGGGATCAAATATCTCCCATGGGGTAGGGGACTGGTGGTGTCTGGGAGAAGGGGAGTCAGGTAGGGGTAGCATTCACACTTGCCTGCAGTGCTGTGATGTTCAGGTCTCTTCTGAAATGCTATCAGTGTTGTTACAAATCTTGGTAATTGCTGGCATAACATATGAGATGGAGGGCTTCTGTGCAGCTCTTTGATGAGATGTGGTATGGTGGAAGCCAACAATTGTAGCATTTGTGTAAATCCAGACTGAGTGTCTCTGGATGTGTAATGGTGCAGCCAAGATCAGCCTGAAGCTTGGGTGAAATTTTTGTTCAGAGCAAATGAATAGGAGCAAAATGTCTTTTTTGTGCATTGTCAGAAAAGTAATTTTGTTTTTGGAAGAGGTTTTATGGAACAGAAAAGTGAGAATTATCAGGAGCAGCTTTTCAGAATATTTGATGCTGAAGTTGATACAGTTATTTTTTTTCCCTGTCCCAAGATACTCTGAATAAATTGAAGCCATTTTGGTCCCACTCTGCCCTTCTGAACAGTGCATGGAAATTTATAATCAAGACCCATCAGCTGAGAATGGTTTGCCAGGTTGTCATTACTGAAGAAGTGTTTTCTGCACAGTATCTCCTGCTGCTTTTAGGGCAGTATACAACTGTATTTTTCCTGAATGCTATTTATGCTCTGCCCATACCTTAGAAATAGATTGGAATATTTTCTGATTTCAATGCTCATTACGACAAAACTATTATCTATGGATTGTCCATTGTGGAGAGGGAACCAGGGAAGAGAATACAATAGAACTTGCTTTTTATTTTGATTATACAGTTTTTGAAAATCAAAGAGCACTTTGTTATAGAAGAATGAAGTGTGTATTAAAGTAACATTACTTAAAATGCAAAAATATTTCATTCAAAGCAGATTAGTTCTTTTCCTTGTAGGTAGACTTAGTTGTGCTTATCTCCATGGGAACACTCCTATTAAAAGTCAGTGACAAATTTTTAAAGGTTGAAGAGAGAATACTGGAGAAGTTTTATTTTTCATGTCCAGTCATTCCTCTCAAGATATTAAAAAATTAATACAATGCAGTATTAATTTAAAATGCAGTATGAATAACACTGCTACTCTCAGTAACACAAGAGAAGTAATCCTACAAATTAGCTAAGAAAAAAGAACAGATTTCCTATCTATTTTTTGCACATATCACCTAAAACTCATCTTATTCTCTGTAATGAACAGTACTACTGTCATCTTGGCTGAACCAGAGTGCCAGAGTACCTAGCAAAAAATAAAAAAATCCCTAAACAAAATTGGATAATCTTAGTCTAGCATCAACTCAGGCACAAAAAATTGCCTCAAGCAACAGAATGCTTTTCACACTTTGTACAAAGATTGATCTGAGTCCGGCAGATGTGAAGTTGCAGTAACACAACACTATTAAATGACAAAATGGCAGCTGTACAGAGAGAAAGATGTGGTACTGCTGTTTGCAAGATATCATAATTGTTGATGAGTATTTGGGGGTTTTAATGTCATCTCTGTACCACTGCTTCCACCTCCTTTGAAGATCCCTCAAGTAGCATGAGTCTAAGGGGGGGTAATGTTTTTTGTCAGTCTTTCAACACTGACATGTGCCTAAACAGACTGTATCATTGAGCCAACGCTTTCCTCAGGATATTGTGGACTTGAAATCAGAACTGAAATAAAACTGAGCTGTTGTGTTGCCTAAATGTGGTGATGACATTCTGTTCCAGATGTCCACGACAATGACCTCATCTAAACACCTAGTCCCCTCCACTTCAGTCATTTTCAGACAAATTGTGGGGGGAAAAAAACCAACAAACAAACAACAAAAAACCCCAACAAACCAACAAACAAGTGATCTCATAATAATTTTGATGGAAGCAGCTGTCCACTTCAGTTAATGCTGCTCTCAAAGCATGAATGGAATGGGAAGCCCGTTAATTTGATGTGATCCATTTCAGGCTCCTTGTATTAAACTGCCTGTAATCAGGAAACATACTGATCAATAAGACTGATGGTTTCCTGAAACAGCAGCAGGGAGGCAAGTTCCCTTCTTTCAGGTGAACTTTAAATAGACATAAATTATTAAGTAAGAAAACTATACAAGTAAGAAAAAATACTGAGAAAAAAACAATGTGCTTGGGAACCTGCTGCATCTAGTCTGGAAGAAGTGAGGGATTAGCATGGTTTCTTTGCCTATGACAGCACTCTGCTCCCTACCTCCTGCAAAGCATACCAGTCAGAAACGACAGTATCCCTAGAAGTCTTGACTTGATTTTTGCTTCTTTAGGGGGTTTTTTGTTTTGGTTTTTTTTTTGGGGGGGGGGGTTGGTGTGTGGTTTTATTTTTCCTCTTTAAGAAAGCATGCACCAAGTGCAAAATTTTTTTCATATCCCAGTTTGCCTCACCTTCAGTTAAAAATGTTGTGTTATACTGTCACTGAAATCTAGATACTTAGAAGAGCAAAACAGAAGCACTGCCAACAAATGCACTTAATGGCAGAATGCACTTAACAGAAGGTAGCCTGCCAAATGGCTTTGCTGCTCTTTTTTAAAAAAATTATTGTTATGAGAAAGCATTTGAGTGAAAATTAGAAATGACCAGACGCTCAGCCCTTCCCAGCACTTCTTTGTGAGCAACTGCCTCTTCTTTCCTCCCACTTCGCTCATCATCATGTGCAAAGACAAGAGCATTTGTGAAGCTCTCTTGCTCAGCTAGTGCATTACCGGTGAGCTGAAGCAAATAGAACTCCCTGGAAGTTGAAGCAGAGTTCTAGCATTCGTCACCAAAAGAGCAGAGACTTTGTCTTCTTTGAGAAATTTCCTATGTACTTCCCACCACAACTAACATCACACCAATGGTAACTTAGCTGTTGTTGTTTTTAATATTGAGTACATTATCTCAGTGCTCAGGCTTATATGAGGCAATGTCATCAAACACAGCCCCCACTGATAGGCTATTTTTGGCTCCCAGTATGGATGGACAGCTGTAGATTTACACTGTTTTTGGCAAGAAGGAATTTTTTAGACTTTTGCCAAATACAAACAGTGCTGGAAAGGTGACAGTTTCCTAAAAAATAATTCCAGGAAGGAAAGTCTATGATAACAACAAGATATAAGCCAGTCGTGTTGCTTTTGGGCATGTTTAACTCTTTCTTATATTCTGCCTTTAGAATTCATTACTATGAGCTTTCTCTTATTTCAATTTAATTATGTTTTGTATTCTGAATACTTAGAAAACTCCTCCCTTGCTGCACATTAGTCAACTTCTCTCTGTTAGAAATTTAATCTAATTTCCTTAATGAGTAGAATATATTTAGGTCTCCTAGGTAGGTTTTCTAGCTGTTCAGAGTCTCCCCTTTGTTTATTAATATAAAAACAATTAAAACAAAAAGCAAATAAAATATTGCAACTCAATGCTTTTTCTCTTTTTCTGGAATTATCTGTCTGAATGTGATAAAGATGTCTGTAACGTCTTCACTTTTTTGTTGTTGTTGTTTTTAGCATGGGGGGGTCTTCATTTTTAATGAGTGATATTTGCAATTTCTGTTCATTTTCTTTATATTTCTTTATCCTTCTCAATTCCGAAATGATCTGTGGGTGGATTTTCCTGAAGTCATAAAGCCGTGACACAGCTATTTCCTGTTGCCATCAAAATTCTGTAACAGAGTTTCTCCAAAAAAAAAAAAAAAAAAAAAAAAAAAAAAAAAAAAAAAAAAAGGGGGGTTTGATCTCAGTTGATTGGATACAAAAAAACTTTTCAGTAGCCATATGGACTTTGTGCCTTCAGTTCTGTCGATCTACAATGATTCCAGAAAAGATACAAGTGAGAACCTGTTCACTTAGATTTTTTCTCACAAGAAAGAGGATTTTTAAAAAAACAGACCAGTCCCAGAAAAAGGGGCTGTATTTTTCCAGTGAAATATGCCACAGGAAAAGGGAACTAGTAAGATGGATCATTTAACTCATTTTAGCCAGATCACATTTATTTTTAGTATATGCAATTGGCAGAGATGAGTAACAGAAGCAGAATACCTTCATATACATTTCCAAGCTTTTTAGTATGTATACTGAATGTCACTTTTCAGCTAGATAGGGTTTTTTTAACTGAAAACTTTGCTGAGAAAACCCAGCATTGTTTACAATACACAAGGTTTTCAACTCTTCATAAGAGTTTTTGAAATCTTTCAACTAATTCTAGAATATCTACAGTATCGCTCATAAATAATCCTGCACGTGCTGGTCTGATATACTAAACCTTACATAGTTGTTAAAGCAGGCTTCAATATCATCTGTCACCCATCTGTCGTTTTCCCAGCACAGGACCTGATTCTTCCCTGTGACTGGTGTAAGTCAGGAATAGCTCTTGAAATCCCTGAATTCTACTAAAGTAAAACAGACTGAGGAGACTGGAAACATTAGAGAAATTTGTAGGCAGAAAATGGCTAATTCTTCATCCAGCTGCAGTTTCCTTTATAATCTCTTCCTTGCTGAAGGTGGTGATAGTCACCATCTGCAGGAACAGATAAGAAGGGAAAAGATAGATATTGTAACAGGATCTTTAAACCTCTGTTCTCCCTAGCCATTGCTCTGATCAACTGCCCGAAAAATGAGTCTCCAAAGTGGTAATAAGTGGAAAGCATTAAAACTCTCCTTTTAAATACAGCAATAGCACCAGATAAACTATTGGGATTGTTAAAATGCTAAGGATTCTGCAAACAAATGTATCTGTGATATTAAACAGGATGAGGTCAGGTGAAAACTGCAACCAGGGAGGAACACAGAGAGAGAACAATAAAAAATTTGAGATATTATATATTTTTTCAAGTGGATGTTTGCAGAAGGAAGTACAAAGAGATAGATGTCATTTAGGAAAAACAAAACTATTTTAGTCTACTGTGGTTTTTGTTTTAAAATTGTAGGTTCTTGGTATAAAAGTATAATTCACAGGATCTTCTATCAAATTGCATTTTTTAGAATTAACAGGTCCCAACATGGCTGTACCTTCTTGATCCGGGGAGGAGGTCCAAATGCAGAGCACAGTATTATTACAACCTGAATAGTTCTCAGATATAACAGGTATTCCTGCCAAAGAGATATCAGATGTGCCTGAGGGGCAAAGGCTCCTAGAAACAAGTATTTCTGTAACCATCTGCTGGACCTCTATGTCACATTGGGAGCAATGCTTTCTGTTACACAGTTCTCCATCTAGCTCTGTCTGGTTATGCTCCTGAAAAGAACAGCTCCCATAAGCAACACTGGTTGGGTTTGGCCTAGCCATTGGCCCTGAAGGTGATGGTTGAGAACATTCAGGCCTTTCAGTGACAACTGGTATGTCACATGAAGGACCCCTGGCAACTGTAGCTACCACGGTGCAACCCCATCTTGCTCCAGCTCATGTAGGCAGCAGGGGGTTTCCCAGTCCTGGCAGAATGAGCGTTCAGCTGCCTCCCTTTCCACTGTGATGATTTTCAGCACACAGCGCTCTATCCACTTGCCAGGAGACAAGCAATGAAAAGGGATCCTTCCCAGTTCAGCTTTGCATCAGGACCTGATGGGCTGCATTCCTAGAGAAGTAAACTCCCATCTTAAGCTACTCAGCATCTTGCCTTAAGGTGATGCAGCCTCCAGAGAGAACAGTTCTCAGAGTAAGTTATAATTCAAAAAAAAAAAAAAAAAAAAAAAAAA
>NW_020799101.1:11766875-11825202 GCF_003259725.1 Athene cunicularia
GGGTGGGGAGACGCCGCCCCTGGATGCGGAGTCTCTCCGGGGAACACCCCCGCCGCCCGCCGGGCCCTGAGCCCTGCAGGTCCCCTCCCAGCCCCGCTCGGTCCCAAGCGAACCGCTTGGCAGCCGGCAGCGGGACCAGCACCGGAGAGTCCTTGGCCTGAAACCCTGCTCGGCTTAACCCGAAACGTCAGTCTAATCCAGTGCTCCTCGGAGGGTTTCCTACCTGGGGGAGGGGAGCAGGCTCCGGCTTTGAAATGCTGCTCTTGCGCCGGATTCGTTGCTGTTAAGAGAGGGCGTGTGTGTGTGTCTTGAAGGAACAACAGTTACCGTTCATCATGCAGCCTTTCTAATTTGACATGCCCCCGAAGGACAGAGCAATTCTAGGCAGCCTTTATAACAGTTTTGTTTAATGGTTTCCTACTGTTAAGCAGCCTGATAATGAGAAACCTCCAATAGTCCGGAGTGTGCTGACAAAAGGAAACGTGGATACTTGCGATAACACTTAGGATAAAAGTTTTCTATCCAGCGTAGTTTAGTTAAAACTATGGACTACAGGTATGTGAAGAGTAGAGAACCTTCCCTGCTGCATGCCTAAATGAATTTATGTTAAAATGGCCATGGTGGCTGACTGGTTTATTTAGCTGAGTAAGTTATGAATAATAATGTATGACGAAGGTGACTTAACTTCTCCATGGAATAAGAATTGGAGGGGAGGGAGGAGAGATCATTGCTCACGAGTACATTGTCCCGTTTATCAGCTGTTCCATGCATGTACAGTTAATTAGGCTTTTAAAGAACCCTCTTAAAAAACCCAAAGGATTTCCTAAGGGAGAGGGAGGGGCCGATTTACTTCAGTAAATGCAAATGTGTGTCTTTAGCACTACAGACCAGAGCGCTAACATGTAGGGACAGCTGGTTCTCCTTAATTTCTGTGGGGACCACCGCTCTTTGTCACATACTAACAAACTAAGAGGATTCACTTCCTGGACTCTTCTGTTGACGTCAGTAATGCGATTGCCAACTGAATAATTAACCACTTTATCACATCTGCCCCATAAGGCTGATGCCTGGGGAACATTGATTATTTGTTTTGTTGTGGGAGCTTTGTATGTCTTCTGCAATCTGGTTTTGTACTCTTGTTTTCGAGCTGATGGCTTGAACGAGTGAGCACCTACAAACTATTCTATGTGGTAGATCAGACTAGGAGGGTACTTTGAATACTGAAGTTGAGGAAAGGATTTGGGGCAGGCCAAAGAATGATATGCTTTTTCTATAGCACTGCTGGTGGTTGTGTTTTACTGATTGATCCCTGCGTTGTCATTTGCCATGTGATGGAGAGGCCGATTATCCAATTGTTTATAAAATCGCTTCTTTTAATTCTATTTATTGTGTTCACTGAATGTGAAAAGGTTACTGACTTGATGAAAAGTATAGCTCGCAATAAAAACAGTGTGTAGTTCTTACTGCAGTGTGGGATTACCCTAGTATAACAAAGTGCCTATTCAATAAATAATTGAAATGTATGTGAGCTACCATCTGGTGCTGCAGAGCAGGGATAAAAGTTTATAATCCAGGCTCTTGATGGTAAGGGGATGGGCCTAAATCTGGACTGCTGTATATTTGTTTTCCATCAACAAGGAATACCCTTCAAACCAATTACAGTTGATACTGTGTGTTCCTCCCTTTCCTTCAAGCTGTTAAAAACAAATAAATGCCAACAACGAGACACCTTTCATCTGTGTCCTAATGCCCTCACAGTATGTTTCCACTGACAAGGAACTTGTTTCTGCCTCCAGCTAATAGGGAAAATATCATGCCAAACACGCTAATCTCCCTCATGTCATGATGTGCAGTCTTAATTACAGCCTGATTCTCTGTTAGAAGATATTCTGGATTGATGTGCACAAGTTTTCTGTGCTGTTATGTGTCTGTAGAAGCATGAGAGTGTAGGTAAATATTTGGGATATACTTTGAAGATCAGTGTTTCTTTATCAACTAGAGCCAGAAGGAATTTTCTTTAGACAAAATGGAGACTTATCACTGACAATGGAAATAAGCTGCACAGGTATTAAGTTTAAATTAAGCCGAGCTATATAACAAGCATTTCTTAAGTATTTTGGATTTAAAACTGGGTGTGAGGTATTACACATGTAAAATTCCCTTGAAATGATTCAGTGTGGCTGATAGACTTGCTTGAATTCTTAATTGTCAAGAGAAAATAAGAGTTCAGGTGTGTTAGTTGAGGCAGGGTATTTTCCCCCCTCAACCTGTGGGGTGCAGGGAAGGTTCAGAGTTGTGTGGTGTAGCTGCTGGATGTGCATCTCTCTGCTCTTTGACAGAAGCATGGTGCTGCTTGTATTCTAGAGCTGGTGACTGTGGGAGAAGGGAAGTGGGGAGTCCAGAAAATTAAGTCCCATGTTTATCCTGTGAGACTTACACCACCTTCTCTCTATTGAACATCCTTAGGAGCTTTGCACCTCACCTGCAGAGGCTGGTGAGCCCCAACTGGTGCACCTCATTGCTTCTGTCCTATAAAACCCTCTGCTGCTTTCTGGCAGTCCTGCCACAGGCTTATTTCTTCAAAATCGTCTTCCTATTTGCTAACCATAGAAGAGTGTAGGGTGTGGCTGTTCGCCTTGAGGCAGCTTGTGGCTTCCATTGCTTTAGAAATGTTGTAAGAATCTGCCATTTTAACCTTGGCAATTGTAGCTTTCCCAGGGTGAATGGATCTTTCAAACAGACTATGTTTTTTCACTGTACTGGATGTATGATATCTTTATGCTAAGTATCTTTGGAGAAGAGCTAGCTGAGCTGCAAGGTGTTCAAAAGCCCTTTTCTTCTAGTTGCTTTTATTTATAACTTCTGTTGAATGAGGTCTCACCCTATTGGTTATCATTGTATTGTTTATATAATAGATATTGAAATAATGCTCAGTATTCTTAATGGGAATTGATTCCAAGTCTGTTAGATAGCAAGCCCATGTCTATTTGTTCAGAAAGAATTTCCCAAATCTGTGCTTAGTGTCTTTTAAACTGTTGCTGTATCTGCTGCTCCTAGAGTGAGAAAAGGTGAAGAATCCTCACAGTGAGGAGTCCTGTTTATTCTAGTTATATTTGCTCATGCTTCTCTGAAAGTCATCAGTGAAACTGGCTGCTGCAACTCTCCTGCCTCTGAGGCCAAATTGCTTGACCATCTCTACTTATCCTTCCAGTTGTCAGAAGAGCAACCTAGCTGGCTTCTGGAGAGATGCTGGAACCGGACAGTCCTGGATCCTAGAAAGCCTTTAAAAGAGCCTGCATGGCCCTGGAAGTCTGTAGAGGTACTTCCCTTGGTAAAGCTGACCTAGGCCACTAGTGAAGACTACCTGAAGCTATTGGCAAGCGCAGAGGAGGCTGTGTGGCCTTTGGATTTATCCAATAGATTATGGTGCAGGCCGGTGCTGTGGGTGGTATTGTCCATGCACTGCAGAGGGAACTCTTAAAAGACTCTTCCTGCAAAAGACATGCTGTCCTTTGTTTCACATGACAGGAGAGAAGTACAGGAGTGCTGGAGCAGCGTGGCAGCTCAGGTGTCCACACATCACTTGTCCTTTGGCTTTCAGACACAGTGTGTTCCTCCCTATGGAGTCCCTTGTTGTATTGAGAGATCTGAATCTTGCATAATCCTGTGCTAGAATGGCTGCTTGCAGGGTACCGTGCTGGCTGGCATCACATTCATGCTCGTCTGACATCACCTTGTTTTTCAGGAGTTACTCAGTTGGCTGTGGCTGGTGCTTACTGCCCCTTACTTCCAGTCAGCAGTGACTGGCACAACCGGCTGCTCCATTTTTGAACAGCTACTTGGCACAGTTTGAAGCCAGTAGGCAAGCATGTTCAGAGAAGAGTCTAACAGGAATGGGCCTTATTTGTATTCAAAATGCTCTTGGTGGTGCATAGACTCTTTTGCTCCAGTCTTTGTTTCCTCTGACCCTGTTTTGTACTGCTGGGCATGCTACAGAGGGCAAGATGGCACATGTCCCCACACAGTTCATTCACTGTTGTCTCACTCCTGGAGTATGTACTGGCTAGTCCTCTCTGTGAGAACACCTCAAAACTGATGTCAGTAGTTTAGACTGATCTGAAATGTGAGGGTTTTTTCCCTTGAAGCAGGTGCACAGGATACTTCTGTGAACCATTCCCCCTGATGTGTTATGAGCCATCTATTTGAATGCTGACTTATCTTCTGCATTCTCAGTTTGTGCAAGGTCTGCTACCCAGCTAGTCTGGTATTCTGCTTTTTAATGGGGGTGGTGGTTTTTTTTGTTTGGGTATTTGTTTTTGTTTTTCCTGAGAGGAACTTAAAGGGGGCTGAAGCTGTGGGGAAAAGAAAGAAGATTGCAGATGATTAGCACAAGCAAGGCAGCTGAGCACCTGCTGCTGAGCCCTTAAAGGCAGTCTGGCATAATAGACAGGGGATGCTGGTGTGGTAACAGCAACATATTCCCAGTCTGGGCTAGAGGAGGGAAAAATGTGCATGCAGAGTGCTCAAATCAACTCTATAGCCTAGCATTGAGCTGCCACTTTTGGGTATATATCTGTTATGCTTGAGGCTGAACCATAGATGGAAAAATCATGCGTGAAGGATTCACCAGAAAGGGTTTGCTGTTTTGCTGCTGCTGGTGCACTGATTCACAGCTTTGGGTTGCTGTCAGGATTGGTGCTTCATGTTTGGAACTTGCTGCTTGGGAGGCTCTGTGAACTTCGCAAGTCTACTCCCAGACTTACTTTATCCTCCTCCTGGTTCTGCTTAAAGAGGCACCTTAACCTTTCAAATAAAAAGGTATCTTATGAGGGAAGGGAGACCCTTGCAGGGTGGCCTTTCTGTCAGAAGAGTGTAGAGCCTGTTCTCTCAGCCTGAAAGCAGTTGTATTCAGAAGTGTAGGTGTGGACCTGAGAAAAGGTGTTCCCGGCCTGTGTTAGAGATCTTCAAAACTAGCTGCAGGGTAGACCTAGTCCTCTGACTGTCACAGGCACTGATGTACTATAAAAAAGTGCTAGGTAAGGGTGGGGGCATGATGAGCAACTGAGTGTGCTGCTAGTATAGGAGGCATAAACTGTCCTTAAGTATTTTTGAGATGACCTTAGACTTGTCAGACTTCAGGAGTTGCTTATGAGGATCTTTTCTTTTGGCCTTTTTGGGTTACAACAGGAAAAGCTGTCACTTGATAACATATCTCTTGTCTTGAGGGCTTAAATTCCTCTCTTCTTTCTCTTTAGTACTCCACCCCTCTCCCCTACTTGCAGAAATACACATAGAAAGCCAGGAAGGGTCCTCAGGCTTTGCTACCTTGTTTAATGTCCTTCTCTGTGTGGGCCAAAGCTGTGTAGTGAGCGATAAGCCTGTTGGGCGCATGTGTTAATTAAGTGTGGTTGGATAATAAAGACAGCTGATGAACAAGAAAACTGAATTTCAGATTCTGGCCTAAGTTCCTCTACTTCCATCGTCTATCCACCAAAGCCTGTTACAATCCCTTATGGTAGAGTTAGTGGCAGGAGGGTGTGGATGAGGGCCCACTGGGGCTGGGTGAAGCTACAGGTGCCTTGCAGAGGTTCTGGAAAGGCCAGTGGTGATGGTGGTGGCCACAGTTTCTTTGTGCACAGTGCAGTGTGAATGCAGCTGGAACCCTTTCCTGCTCCCTGAAGGCTTTCCTGTGGTTGGAGATGTGACACTGTAGCTGGGATTGTCTTCGCTAATGAAGTCTTTGATGGTCATCTGGAAGAACAGTGCGAGCATGGCTGCTGAATCCCAGTTTCCTGCATTCTCTGCTTTGACTAAACTGGTTTTGTTCTTTTAAAAAATATATGTTAGGATTAATTGATTTGAAGTAGCCCAGAGTGCCCTGTTAGCTTTGATAGCACTGTAGTCAGGGCTAGTGACCTGAAGTCATGAGGTTCAAAGCCTGCTGCTATATGTATGATGGACCCTTTACGGTATGTCTGTGCTAATCTGTTATTTTTGGAATGAGGCAATATCTTTTAATGACTTTTTCTGTAAAACTTTATGCTGTGAAACATTGGTACTGAATGCCACAGACAGGTTTTGACAATGGGAAGTAATGTGGTCTGGAGGATGAGAGATAGACTGGCATGTGCTGTTAAAATGACAGAAGTGCTGGGTGAAGCTTGTCTTTTGTCTTATAGAAGGAAGCTAGTATTGCTTTTTTCCTGTGGATAAGGGTGCTAATAAATAGCAGCAGTCTTTAGTTGAGGGCTTGAGGAATTATGTAGTATGTTAAAGGCTTGACCTATATTATGTATTTTAATTTTGCTTATATATGAAAACTCAGAAAGAGGTAAATAAGTCATTGATAAATTTATCTTCATATAGAAAAAATATATATAGGTACAGAAGTAATGTTTCATAAGCATCCATAATTTTTTTCTGACTTGTTTTACTTTGGATATCTAAATTATTTTCATATTGCTTTTTCATAGGTAATATCAAGATATAATATTTTGCAAAAAATATATTTAATTTACATCCTTAAAACTTTCATGCTTGGCACAGTTATGCATTATCAGTGAAAACGGCTTGGATGTTGGTTTAGTCAGCAGATTCAGTGCAATGAACTTTTTTATCAAATGAACTAACCTTTTCTTTTTTTGCAAATAATTCACATGTGGGAGTGAGTCAGTTTCTTCTACACGTACTAGAAACAAATGATTTTAACTGTGAGTCAGAACTGAAGAGACTTGTTTTATTAGCTTTTTTTTTTTTTTAGCAAGTTGCTTTTTCTTTATGGCTATATATTAATGTTTTGGGTTTTACAAATGTTGATCTGTAGTTGAGATTAATTGTGAATGTTAAACTACTACAGATTCTTCAAGTTTCTGAAACTTACATTTTTATCCCTTGCTTATAATTTGAGGCAATTCAAGCTGGTTTTAGATGGGTATTACAAAAAGGAAGACTTATAATACTTACCTAAACAATTGCAAATTTATCTGAGCTGTTAACAGAAAAATAGTGCCTAGGATTAGGAGAAATTTTATGGGTTCATCCTTTTAATTACCCATGTCTGAATAGATGAATAGGATGATGGACCACAAGCAAATCTGTTTAGAAAAATAGAAGGGACTTGTTATAGCTTTCTACTGTATTTTTGCCTTTGATAATGCTTTAAACAGATTTGAATTTCACTTTAAGTCTTTCATAAGGTACACTTGGGAATTCTAATGTATTCTTGATGTAGTTACCAAAGAGCTTGTCTCACGCTCACTAATATAGCCCACTGAAGTTCTAGTTGTTTGTCGTTTGGTTTTTTTTTAAGAAAAGTGATTTAATTTTAAAAAAGCTTTTCCAGGTCTAAGAATTTCTAAATACATTTGGCCTGTGGTTCAATGTGATTTTAGCTGTCTCCTAATACTAAAATATTCCACTCTATTTTTTTTCTCATCAGCATATGCAGATTGCCAGCATGCAAGCTTTCATTTATAAAGATCTTTGTTCACTATAATGAATGTAGCTTTCTTCAATAGGAAACTACACGCTGTTTTCTTAAGCCCTGATTTTGCATAGACCTCAGTAATCATGTCTGTAGATATACTTAGAGTGCATTCAGATTAAATGTGTGCATCCATCATTGCCAGCTGAGGCCTTAGGCATCCTGAAGTGCCTGAGATCTTAATTTCTGTCATTCATGTCATCAGGGTCTTAACACTGAAACCTGTTATTACTTAACCATGGCCTAAAGCTTCAAATGTGACTAGTACCTCTGGGTACCCAACCTGAGACCTCTATAAAGGAGGCTGAGCTTTAGAAAATGGTGGGGATGTCTTCATCAAGTATTGTTTAAAAGGTATGGAGTTTATCAATCAGGTGTGCATTAATGAAGGCTGAGGTATAGTTCTCAATTTGATTAAGTGGAGTGCCATTGAGGGCTGAATATGTGTAGCTGCCTTTCCCAAAAAAGGTCAAGAAGAGAAAAAATCAGAAGCAGCATCAATGCCAGATGTATCCCAAATTCTTTTTACCATTTATAATTGTTCTCCAACATAAAAACAAACATGGATAATTGTTTTGTGAAGTCCTACTTGAAATGTGTTTATGCCAATTTAGTGAGACGTATATGTTCAGGATTCTAGAAGAGTCTATACAGAATTTGTTCTAGTTTTCATCCAAAAAATCAGTGAAAGATGAAGTAATAAGTAAGATTAAACCAGTTGTAAACTCACTTTAGATATATGGAAGTCAGTCTCGAAAAAGTGTTGCAGCTATTCTGGCAATATTGTACTTTTATTTGTGATTGTGTAATT
This sequence comes from Athene cunicularia, assembly GCF_003259725.1. Taxonomy (NCBI): domain Eukaryota; kingdom Metazoa; phylum Chordata; class Aves; order Strigiformes; family Strigidae; genus Athene; species Athene cunicularia. The sequence continues at coordinate 11,775,170 of NW_020799101.1, forward strand.
TTTGGGATGTGGATTCATTCTTTTCATAGATGGTGTAACTTCACCCAAAATATAGAAACCACTATAGATGTATGGGAGTTCTTAGTATGTTATGATTTCCCTGCTACTGATGGTTCCTTAGCCTAAGAACTAAACTGTATGCCTTCCCTGGATAGATAAGACTTAAGGAAAAACTTTGGGTCACTAGAAATTCTCCAAAGGTACGTAAAAATAGATCATCTGCTACAGGGTTTAAACCCTATAGTACTGGGACCAAGACAACAAATACCCTCTCCAAACAAAGAACCCATGTTTTTAATTGAAGGCATTAAAAACTTGAATCCCTTTTAGAGTTGTGCCAGGTGGGTTGTGGGGTGGGGGATATCTCCTCATCTGAGGAAGGACAAGGTTTTTAGCAATTGCATGGTAATACTTCTGGGGCATCTGAAACCTTTTTCCCACTCGAGGAATTCCTCTGTCCCTGGTTCCCACCCTCTTCCAGAGATCCACATGTACCTTGGGAGTGGATCTGGGTTGTCTCCATTGCCTTGCACACTTTTGTATTTCTGCTGTTGTTACAGCATGAATTTTGTGATCTTTGTTTTGTGCATCCTTGTTCAAAAGTTGGCTTCGTCACAGAGCTTTTTTGTGTGCTGCCAGCTTTATTGCTTCCCCTGTGACTTGGATTATCAATATTGAAAGTTAGATTGTTCCGAGTGTCTTTTATTTTACTATAATTAAGACAGAGTAGAAACAGCAGGATGGTGACTTTAGGTATGAAGATCTTACTATCATTTTGAAATATGTTTCCAAAAGTTTGCTTTTTAAGATGCATGCTTAGTCCTTAAATTTAGTTCTTTTTCTGATAGAATTAGTTAGGATGTCATGTGTCATCATTCCATTCACCCCCATTTCTAGGTACGATTACATGGCTGTGGTCTGCTTGTCTCTTAGTGCTGAGAGATGGGCACCAGCGTGCATGCTCTACAGCCTTTGTTCTGCAGGCTTCTGACTACTTTTGGACTGTGGATCCAAAGAAGAGTAGCAAATTTATTTTTTTCTGTGGCTAGGTATATTTGAGTAAGAAGTGTGGATTGAAAATTGTACATTAAGGAATTGGGTTTCCATTATCTAGTCTGTGATTATTTGCACTGCACCTGACCAAAAAGGGAATGTCATATCTTTCCATATTTTCTATCTTTTTAGTTTGTGTGTTCCTCAAAGCAAAGAGGGGATTTCACTGCACACTTGCTCTTAGCGGTTCCTTTTAGGATGTCTTTGTTGCCCTCCAACTCTGTCAAGATACCCACCTAAAAAAAGGAAACTACTTTTTTGTGATTCAGAACCTCAGCCTATAGGATTTATTGCAAGAAGCTGGGAGAAAAAAAGTTTTTACATGTACAAGTGTCTAAAAGTGATCTAAAGGTGCTAATGGAATAACTGCTAGGTAGTAACTGCTAGATGTTGGGTTATAAATGCAGAGTGAAGACTGGAGTCTGTGGTATTTCATCTTTCTGCCTTTTATGGGTAATATGGTATTTTTCCTAAACTCGCAACACTTCATCTTTCAGAGCAAGCTTTCTGAGAAGTTGCAGATGAGCTAGCCTGTTGTGTCACAGGGAAGAAGCACAAACATTTTCCTTGCAGACCAGCTTTAACTAGTTGTAGCAAAATGCCTTAGTCATGTGGCATGGTTTTGCTGCATGGAAGAATTAAGTTTGACTGCATTAACTGCATGACTCTGTTATGTAACTGAAGATTTCCATTATCAGTCACTTCAGCCTTTGGTTTCCTGGGCAGTTAACATTGAAGTTGGGAATAATGACAATATCAAACAGTTGTTTTTAAACTGTGGTTCTGCTGGCCTGGTACTCCAGATAACATAATACAGGACAACATACAGTGGGGATCCCTAACTGGAGGCTCTATCACGCCCACAGACTGTCGTAATCTTATCCTTATAAGTATTTACTGGTTATTAAGGCAACTGAACTGTGGTTATCACTCTGTGTATGTTATTGCTGGCCAGCAGGATTTACTGGGTTGATGTAGAGCTGTACCAGCAGGGCTATACTGATCAGGCTTGGTACAGGCAGGCAAGACCCAATCAGGTCTACATCCATGACTAGAAATAATCCCCCTTCTTCCTGAAGTTGACTGCGTCTGATGTGAATCATAAAGACAAAAGACCTGACACTTTGAGAAGGAGGCAATGGGGGGATTTTTAATTTTTAAAATAATTCAGTGGAGAAGTTTTTGCTGCTCTTAGGAAAGGGCTTTGCAGTTGTTAATGTTAAAGATAGGCATGCATTTAAGTGGCTCAAAGCAGGAACAGAAGTGCCCTGGTTGATTTTGACAGAATAAGAGCTACAGGTTATAAACTTCCTGTTCTTGTGAGTAGTATTAAACACCATAAAGGTTTTGTTTAATGTTTCAGGCACTTTTTGAGGGCGGGATAGAGATTACATTCTACACTTTACCTTTTGCATACCAGCATTTTATTTCCTTCACACTGTAAAACCTCACAAAGTTCAGCATGCAAGTGCAAAGTGTTGAGCTGTGGAGCTGTGAAAGTTGGGGAATGACCAACTAGCAAACAGCCTTGCAGAAAAAGTTTTGGGGACCCTGGTAAACAATTAGTTGAAGTCAGTAGTTCATCATTGTAGAAATGGAGGCTGACTGTGTACCAGACTGCATCGGCAGGAGTGTAGCCAGCAGGTTGAGGAAAGTGGTTATTCTGCTTTCTATAGCACTTCTGAGGCCATTTCTGGAGTACTGTGTCCGGTTCTGGGCTTCCCAGTACAGAAGAAACACAGGGAAACTGAAGTGAGTCCAGGGGAGAACCTCTGACAAGGCCTGAAGTACATGACGTGCAAGAAAAATCTGAGATGACTGGAGAAGGAGAATCTGGTCATGATCCTCAACTGCCAGATGTGTGGTTAGGGGAGCAAAGAGGGAGACTATTCTTAGGTGCAGCACCAAGAAGGAGAGGCAGTGGACACAGGCTATGTGGCAAGGAGGGTTCTGACTATGTGTAAAGGGAAAAAAGTATTTTTCTTGAGGATGGTCAGGCACTGAAAGAGGCACCCAGAGAGGCAATAGTCTCTCCATCCTGGGAGGTAAACCTCAGCTGGACAAGGCCTTGAGCAACCTGATTGAACTTTGATGTTATCTCAGCTTTGAGTAGGAGGTTGGACTCTGATCTCCAGAGATCCCTTCCAACCTAAAATTATTCTGTGGTTCAGTATCATCTTTTTTTTTTTTTCCCCATGTTAGCAAATTTAATTAACATCATGGCTGCTTTAATAGAAAACAGTTGTTTCTCATACTTCTCAGAATGAAAAGAAATATATGAAATAGAATAATCTTCTTGTTTCAACTACTTTATCAAAACCAACTTGTGTAAATTTCCTATTCCTTTTTTTTGTCATCTTAGGTGTTTACCCTGATTGGCTGACGTTTTACTGTTTAGTCTGAATGTAAGTATTGGCAAGCTTTTAACTAAATTTTAGGCTTGTCAATGATGGGAAACTAAATTTTGGTCATGTTACTCTGCCATGTATTTAGTAAAAGCACCAGTTCCCTTCTTCCTGGAAGAGAATTGCCAGAACAGGTTTCAAGAACTTTGAACCTATGTTTTACATCTAGTGTTTTTTCCCAAGTGTGGTTTCCTTATGTCTTGTTGTCAGCCTTGATAACAGTTGAAGTATTTTAAAGCTTTTTTCCATGGAGCTGTCAGAACAGCCTGCAATCCCTGCATAACTGCAAGCCTGAATCATCCTTTGCAAAAAATACAGGTTTAGTTGTTCTGCTAGATACATTCTCATATCACAAAGGGGCCTCTTATCTAGTACGGTTCCTAATATCCTTATATCTGACATTATAAGGACTCTGACTAAGCAGTTGCTAACAACAGTTAACAAACCTTCCTTCTAGTTGTAAAGATCTAATGGGAGATATTTGCTGGTTTTTGACTTCCTCTGTAAAATAAAGAACTTATATGACTTACATGAAGTTGGATTTACAACATGGTTTTAATGCTGATGTTCTTGATGACAGTGCACTTAGCAAACCAAAGCGCACAACAAATTCCGTGTTTCAAAATCATGTTGATATATGGAAAATAGCACGGGAAGTGCTATCAATGATAACTATGTCCAAAATAGGACAAAACCCAAGAACTGAATCCTTTCAGTGGTGTGTTGTGATTATTAATAGGGTATCCTAAGTGCCACTTGACTTTCCTTACAGTGAATTTATATCTGTGTTTTTGAGTACATTGCTTGCAGCAAACTTTTGGGAAAATAATAAGATTTTAAAAAATTCTTATAATTCCTAAATACCTGGAAGTTTGATAGACATCCTTGCAGAGAGCATACACTCTCAGCTATGTTGTGAAGGCATTCATTGCCAGTACTATATAATGCTCCATTACTCTTCTGGGGCAAAGACTGTGTATGTGAGCAACTATAATGTGTTAATTTTTCAGAAGAAACTTTGTTTGAAGTGTTATATAGTTGTTTCAGATGCAGTGGTTATGAGCCCTCAGCTGTGTGTGTGATTGATGTATGGAAGTTGTTCACACTGTGTTCTGGTTGCAGTGTATTGCTTTCCTCATGGGAGGTACCTGCACACTGCAGATACTTTGGGGAAAGAAGCAGTGAAGTAATGGCAATAACTTCTTTTTTCGACCGAGTCTTGCTGCCTAAAACTACTGAGAAATATCAGCTCCCTCCTCTCATGTCCTTAATTTCCTCTTTCACTTCATTGTTCAAACTTTTTACTACCTGCATCCTATTTGTATTTAGAGAAGGCACTTTGCAGTGATGGCTTTGCTGCAGTGATCTTTTGCGTCAGTGGCTGTAATATGTCATTGTGCATGTTGGTAATAATAGCTCTTACTTCAAGTATATGCTTGATAGCTACAGAATAAATAATACAGAGACTTTACTGGAAAATGTGCTCCAGTAATTTACCTTCAGAGCTCTGTGGGGAGCTCTGAAATGGGTGACAGCTGGTGAGAGATAATGGATTATTTTTCTGTGAGAGAGAAGCATGGGCAAGACCTACTTCTTACTTCAGTCTCCTTGCCCTCATCTCTTCTTCCCCCCCTCATGTTCTGTATAACACTTAAGAACTTACCCTCTCAGTTTTCTGAGGGATTTAGGTGGAGACTGTTAGTAATCACTTTTGTGTTTAAGAAAAAAAATTAATTGGCAAGGAAATAAATTTAGCTGTGCATAACAATTCATGGAAGAGGAAATCAACACTGTCTACTTGTAATCTTTTAACACTTGTCCAAAAATAGATTGTTGAGGAGTCATAGCATTTTAATTCAAATATGCGGTATTGGAATAAAAAGTAACCAGGTACTTCAATTAGGATTGGGAAAAGCATCACTTAAAGTCCTAAGTATTGATCAATATACTACGAACAGTTGTCAGACCAGATGTCTTTACCTGGTAATTCCAGAAGGGATAGCCTATACTTTAAGGAAAACTTTTAAGTTGAGCTTATGTCTGTTAAATAAAATTTTGAAGGAGAGATGGAACTGATGATACTCAAAGAAAAAAAATTTTCGTATGTGGTAACTGGAAGATTCTTACTAGACTTTTGGGGATTTTAATGTGTTAAAATATGTTCACATAAGAAAGATAAGACTTAGAATTGACTTCTTGAGTCTTTGAAAATGCATTTCTTATAGAGTGGTTCTTCAGAAGAGGACAACTTCTTAAATTTTTATTTGAAATAATATAGTTATAAATTCTCCTGCCTTCTTTCCTTCCTTTAAAATACAGCTGCACAGTCAGTCAGGGGTGAACTTTTGCCAGCAACTGCACAAACGACTCAGCTATTGTAAAATTTCTTAAAATAATTAGGTACATTTTTGTTCCTGTGTAAGAGTAGTGGTGCAGTCTAAGCACCATAGTAGAAACTGTGACGAAGTGATGCTTGCTGCTTATGCAAAAAAATACAATGGAATAGTTCAACACACAGCTGTTCCTGATAATTCTTTTTTAAGATTTTGTCGACCTAGACTAAGTGATGCTGCTATGTTTTAAAATTCAAATTATATATGAAATGAGTTAAACTTCAAGAAATCATTAAAAAAGTGAAATTATGTGACTGTTAGGGTATAACCATTAGGATGGTTGCCGGAAGAATAGTCTTCAAGACTTGAGCTTCTTTACAGAAGATTTGAACAACGAAAATGCAAGCTTTATAAGCACAGCCTTCTTTCCCGTCAGTGCTGCATGTTATCTGTCTTGGAGACTGTTGTCACAGACTTGCATTGTGTGTATGCCTGCCTATAAGACCAGATCAAAGCTTGTATGTTACTTTAAAGACCATGAAACTACCCAAGAGATTAAAAACATTTTTGGTAATACTAATTTCCTTGCTGGATTTGCAGTGGCAACCCAAAGATGGAATGATGTGTTACTAAACAAGCAGTCGTGAGCACGTTTTTCATGTAAGTTAAAACAAAGAAGACGTAAGTGGCATGGATACTGAGCATCTTAAGAGATGAAAAAGTAAAGGAAGATATTAAAGATTGCATCTCTTCCAGACTTTCCTGTTACAAAAATCTGAAAAAGTTTATGGAACAAAAGGATTACATAGCTGCAGCTCCACAGTGCTAACATTTAAAATCAAACTAGCCTATCTGAACTACAGTATCAAGAGTGAAAAGTCTGACAGTCTTTAAAAGATGGTGGTTTGGGACTGAATGTTTTTTTAAAGTGGCTCAATGCAAGTGGAAAATACTACTTAAGAGCTAAAGCAATCACTGAATGGGCAAAGTAGCCAAGGTTTACTTAGATGACACTGGAGGTAAATTAGTAAAGGAAAATACTAAATTCTGTGTGGAAAGAGAGAAGGGAATGGGCTATAGATAATACGATATTTAAGGGAGTGGAAAAGCTACTATTTGTCTTTTCTCTGTGTAAATAGTTGACTCAATGTCGATACTAGTTTGCAGTTACATTGCAATAGCTTAAAGTATTTTGAAGATTGGCAGAAATCCCTTCTTCTGCTTGTGGTCTCCTCAGAGGCCATGTACTATGTCAGATGATTTCTGGAAGGAAATTAATGTGTCTTCACTGGTTCCTACTCTGGAAATGGGAAGTTATAAAAGCATGTCTACACTGGTAGTGTTTTCCAGCTGCATCTGTACTGGCATGCAGGTGCTCACCCTGATGTTGCACTGAGGCATCCAGACGTTTGGTTGTTATTTTCAAGTATGAGTAAAAGAACAGGTTGAAAGCCAACAGAATGGAGCCTGAGGTGTAGATGAAGATTTGAGATTGCCAGCCTATTACAATCTTGTTCTGAATGTCCTAGTACCTGATTTTCTGTTTTCAGATCAACACACCTGTCTAAATGGGCTGTAAATGAGGAAGGAAAAGGAATTCTTTACTAAATGCGTGGAAATAAATCTTAGGGCAAAAGGTTTATGGATGTAATGCTTATTAAACAAAGATGATGTGTGGATAATCTTACTCTTAAATTCAAGTAATGAGAAGTGTACCAAACTGAAAAGTTGTGTTTAAAATTATAGGCTTAGAAGCAGAATGTTCTATCAGATCCTGCAGCTAACAAAAACTTGTTGGGATGATCCTCACTTGATACGCCAGCCTTGAAAATCTGAGGAGCAAGATGTAAAGCTGCAACGTGTGGTATTTACAACTGTGAATCTAATTATTGAAATACTTTTAATGCAGGAATTTTGGTATCGACTAAGGACAGGGAGCACATTTTTGTTTCCTGCTGGCTTTAAGCATGTGCAACAAAGAGGGAGAAGATAGAACACAGGGAGTTTGGGCTGCTGCTGGTCACACTGGGGCATGCAGAAACGGGAGGTATGTTCTGGTTTGGAATGGTAGTGTGGAGGGTATAAGCTTCCAAGAGCCTACAAGAGGTTTGGGAATGCCTGGAAGCATATCCATTAAACAGTGTGTCATGTGGGCTGGCAATCTGTTGAGAGCTTGTTGTCTAAAATCACGATCCAGAAATTGGATTTAAGAATTTCTGAAAGAGATTATGGCAAAAATGTTAGGGAAAGTTGAACTAAAAATACTAAACAAAACCAAAAGTGTGTTCGTTGATACACAAAATACTGAGATAAGAGGAAAGAGCTTATTCAGTGTACTGTACATAAATTAGCAAAATTTGGATGAGGAAATGTGACAAAAATGCAGAATGAGGGGGAGAGAAGAAGGAACAACACCATCCCAACTGTACTAGAGAAAGCTGAATTTATAATGCTTAGGGACCTGGAAATGTCTCTGGGAAAAGGCACAGTGTTCTGTTTTTAGGTTCTTGTTCCGTATGCTTTGCATATACATGCAATGTTAAAGCTCTTTGGTCATGCTCTAAATCAGTTGGATTTTAAAAATTCACTCTTAACTGTTCCAGGATTTGAATTCCCTAAGGACAGCTGTTTGGTTTAAAGGACAGTTTAAAATTTTGAACATGTATAAACTGTCATGTGTCTAATATTCCACTAATATTTATTCAAAATGTTTTCTTTTCAGGGCTATTCAATTTGTATTCCCCCCACCTCCCACTTCCAAACAAGCTTTACGTGGGTTTTTATTCTTATTTAATAGCAGGTGTTATGATCTTGGTTGGTTTGAAGCTTCAAAATAATTAGTTGATCTATTTAGCAAACCAGTAACTTAAATGGGCAATATTCTAAAACCGAATTCTGCAGACTTTTCTGTTTATTTCTTAATAATTTTTTTTTTTTTTTTTTTTTTTTTTTTTTTTTTTTTTTTTGAGCCATGAGCACTTTAAAAAAAAATACCTGATGATCGATGTACCACCTAGTTTGACTCCATTTTTAGAAATCTACATCTAAGGCCAGGTTTAGGATCTCCTCATAGATTTCCAGTAGATTTTTATTTCCTTGCAAAATCTAGACTTTCCTTTTTCAATATAATTTTAAGTGTAGCATATGGAAAGCCTGGAGATGGATATGGATAAATTTTGAAACATGCTGAATCAGTGTCGGACGTTAAGGAGAAGTTGCACAGTGAAATGAGAAGCACGTTGCTTTATCTGAATAGTTTCCATCACACCTTTGAAGGGCAGGAGGTGTATTTCTTTTCCCCTTCTACTCTCTACATCCTTTTTGAGAAAGTAATTGTCAGGAAGCATCCTGCCTTCTGGAGATGCGCTTGCCTTCTCAATACCCCAAACCCCAGGGATTTTTCTATTGCAGATGGCTGACCATGCTCCCAATGCTTTGCTTGTACTGTATTAATGTTGCTAGTGACTTTTAGCACTTTGAGTCAGTGAAAAAAGTGTTGCTGTAAATGCTTTTCCTCTTCATTGCTCCCAGCCAGGGGCATTGGAAGGAGCAGAACAAGGCAGAATGGCTTTGGCTCTAGAGTTCCTGGTCTAGAGAGGGAGCTGAAGAAGTGAAAGTATTTATAATAATAAAAAGCTGCTCTGAGCCTTTCATTATCATGTGTAACAAATTTTAGCATGGGATTTACCAGTATTTTCTGCAGATTTAAAGACAATCTCCCTCTTCTCTGCTTCTGAGTAGCCTGAGCTAATTCAAATGTTCTAGTGCCTGGTTACAGTAATTGCTTGTTACATGTCTTCGTGGCCTTTTCCTACGGCAAAAGTCTGACTTTCATTGACCTTTTAATTAGATCTGGAGCTGCAGGGAAGTTCTGAAACAAGGTGAGTAATGTCTGAAAAAATATCCTCTTGCCCGCTACCATTTAAACGGAAGTGAAGAGAAAGATGTGCCACACCTGTGGTTGAAGTAGCTGTTGCTATCTGAACTCTCAAAATTGAAAACAACTTAGGATATTTGTATGTATAGTGTTGCAGCCTTGAGCCATCAAAAAAGAAAAAATCAGGGGCAGTTCTGTAGCACTATAAACTGATGTAATGCCCCATCCCCTTAGTCTTATATTTCCTGGTTTATGGTGTGGGTCTGGCTGAGAACTGAAGTATCAGGAAAAGGGTAATTGTTACTTGACTGTGCCCCTTACCCAACTTTCGGTGCAGCTCCCGGGGTGTTAGCACCAAGGCTGGCCACCTCTGCAGCAACTAGCCTGCTGAGAAGTCCAGCACATGGGCACATCTCATATTGATCTGTGCTACTTCAGATGATGGCCTCTGAAAAAGAGCTGTGCTTCTTTAGTCTTCTTGCTTCTGCTAGTGTAGCAGCCTTTCCTGACCCTTCAGTGGTGATGATTCAATTTGTTAAAACTACAGGATGATAGTTGCATTATGTGTCGTGGTAGGTTGGGTTCTTCTGGTTTAATGAGCAGAATCATGTCAGTGAGGTGAGACCAGCTGAATTTGTTAGAGCTGATACAAGGAAGAGAGCAGATCTGTGAAACTGCCCCTCTGGCAGCAGTGATCCTCCCCAGTTGTGTCATTGAACTACATCTTTACTTCACTCTACATTTATAAGCAGAGAAAAGGGATTCCTTGTAAGGTGGTTTTCTCTCCTGTCACTGTAAGTGCATTTGTCAGGTGCTTTCTCAAGAAGAGCTTATTAATAGAAACCTCTAACCTTTAAAATAAAGGAGGTGGCATGTGGTAAATATAGCATCAATGTAAAGTATGAATTGTTCTGTTACATAATGCATACATTAAATTTTTTAGTAACTTGAGAGAACATCTTGCATATATCTGGAGGAAATAAAAGATGTGTATTTACTGTAACTAATTGATAAAACAGTTATGCTGCTTGTCTTGCTAAGTTTTACTTTTAAGATTAAAGCATGCAGTCAGAAAACTAGAACTTTGCTCATACATTGATGTAAATGGTGTAAATGTAACTATGTAAGTTTATATCAGCAGTCATAATTCTCAAACTATTCTAGAAAAAAATTAACTCTGCTTTCTAGGTTATTGATCATGAAATAAAATAATGGATTTTAGTAATATTTACAACTTTGTTATGGATTGAAAGAAACTGAGTCATTGAAATTTTACTGTTTGGAACTAGTGATTCATGTAGAAGCCTGAAATGATTTTTCCATTACTGGTGTGCTTTATTATGTGGTCACCGTTTGCTGTGGCTTAAATGGCATCTTCAACATCTGCAAAATCTGGCCCTGGACTAGGAGTACAGAAAAATTCAGGTGCAAATAAAGCTGTATTAAACAGAGATTGTATTCTGTGGTTTTCTGTCATCCCTTTCTTACAATGTTTTGACATGTATCATGGAAGTTCCTGTCCTAATGTGCTGTAGGCTGGCTATAAACAGACTCCTGTGTAGTAAGTACTTCCATGCTCACTGCAGTCCAAGGCAGATCCACATCAATTCCAAAAAAGGCCATTTTGCTGTTCCCCAGCTTCATCCTGCTGCCTGCCTTGGGCTGGGGCTCCAACATCACAGCTGTATGTGAGTCACTTTGGGTGAATGGTTTGGTGGGAGGGGTGGGATAGACAAGTTAGCTTTCGCCTGGAAACGTTTCCTGGTTTGACATACCATGTGAACACTAATGATGATCCAGACAATAGAATGGTGGAACGTGGTGCGAAGGAACAAGGACAAACTCTTTTTGGCAGCAAAATGAATGTCCTCTATTAAAGTGGTTTCAATGTAGCTTCCCATTCACTTGTCTCAAATGTCTGGATGTCAGACTCCCAAGGAATATCTGTAATTCAAAGAGCCTGTATGTGATTTGACATGCCTGTGTCTTCTGAGCTGGGTATGATTGTCTGGAGGAAAATAAAAGGACTGAAGATGAACCTTAAGAAGGCACTGGATATCAACAGTTACACAAGAGCAGAAAAGATTCTTTATTGTGGAACAGTAATCTTTTCTTTGCATTTTTAAAGCAAGATTTAAGAGGGAGGAAAGTACCATCTTTCAAAACCTTATGAAATTCAAGTAGAAGCAAGATCTTGTATTTCAGTCTCTTCAGAAAGTGACAATTTGCAGACATTATTTGGCTTCTGCACAATAGATTGATCAGTGAAGTTTCCAAGGCTGTAGAGGCTGATAGACCACCAGGGAGCCCATGTTTGGTGTGTAGTCTGCTGAAAGAGCCGGGAACCTTAGGGAGAGGTTGGAGAGGCATGGCAGCTTTCTCTCTCCCAGACAAATGTGACAAGTTGAAAAGAGGTATGAAAAAATGGACTACAAACTGCAGTCAGGAACACAGATTCTCTAGGAGCTTTCTTAATTCTTTCATGAGAGGTGGTCTAGAGCTTAATCACAAGGTACTGAGTGTTTTTTGAAACACCCTGGTTAGTACTTGTAAAGGTGCAGGTTTTCTTGTTCAGAATGTATCACCCTGCTTTAAAAAAGTCTGTGTCCTGATAGCTGTATGCTAAAATGTTGCATATTTTGTGAAGCTGCACCAAGCCTGTGTAGATAGTAGGTTACTGCTGGGTTTCCCAAACTAAATGCTATTCCCAGTAACATTTTTCTTCAGTCTTAGCACTAATAGTTCTGTCTTCCAAGGTCAACTTCAGTATTTAAAAAAAAAATAAATACAAACACTGCCTGAATTGGTTCTAGAAACCAAGTTGTACTTTCCTAAATTATTGATTATTCCATGACAGTAACACAACATGAAGATGAGAAATTGGGCAGTGAGCTTCCTGCTCTCTTGGGTCCCATATATAAGCTTCGTCTCCCTTGTATACTTGCATCCGTCGTAGCATTAGCATATGCCATTACCTTTAGGTCCGATTGGCATGTGGTTTTTATTTTACCTGACCATTATTGTTCTGTAGGTAAGCTGCTGTCTTACCTGTATATGAGTACAGCACATAGTCATTTGGTGTTTGTTCTTTGATATGTAAGCCAACACTTAATTCCCCATGCCTGCTAGAACTCTGTTGCTGTCTAGCTCTGAGATGCATGGTGACCTTGACAGCAGTTAAACCGGCAAGTCATTTTGTCGCTTGGACCGCTGGGAACCATCTGCCTGTTCCTCAGTAGTTGTTTGTACAAATCTTGAGTATTATCTTGGCTGTCCTTTCATTGTAAGCATGAAAAGCAGTGAAAGGGCTAGTCAGGCAGATAGCCCAGCTATTAAGTGTTTGTGGTAACATTCATCAATGAACTGGCAAATGGTAGTGTATTGCTGTGGATTGAGTCCTTCTCTGTGGTACTTGTTTTTTGAGGCTTGCCACGCAAAAAGAAATAACAGTGAACACAGATGATGTTTCAAGGTAAATGCCTTGCTCTTCTGCTGGCAAATTTAGCGATGCTAATAGTATCAGCACTGGAACTACTACTCAGTACTTTTCTTCAGAATGTTTCCCGGTGCCATTACCCTTTAACATGGCGATAAATATTTTTCATGCAGTTATCACAAAGTAGTATACAAATTTAAAATGCCAGGGTCAGTTCTGTAACTGATACAGCCACTCTTGAAGTAAAATGTAGATGCTATGAACGCTCTGTCTTGGCTTATGCCTAAAAGTAACGACAGTTTTATTCTTTTAAACCTTTGAGGATTTTGCATGTAATTCTAATCCAGTCATGTCCAAACTCATAGTTCTCTTGAGTGCCAGCGATGTATCTGACTGAAAGTGGTCAGGCACTCTGTGAAAGCCTTCTGACATACATAAAATGAAAGGAAGCAAAATCCATAATCATGGCTGCAAATGGATATCTTTGTGAGCTACTTCAGAAAAGTTTGAGGTTTTTAAAAAACATTTGTTTACTAGATTAAGTATCACAATGCAGTATTTAATAAGAGTGGGATTATTCTCTTGAAAAATGCTGGCAGTCTCAAGCAGATTCAGGTTTTCTTGTGTTGTATTAGTGTATATGTCTGTTTCTACTGGCATTTTAGTTCATATAAATACGGTTAGAAGAGAACATCTTAAAAGTAGAAAGTACTGACTAGCCAGGCACTACAAAATTGGATGGCCTTGCATGGGTGATAAAGGGGACTCTGACACCGTGGGTAGCAGTGTCCCATATCAAGAGGTTGTTCTGCAAGGGCTGTAAGCACTTTGCAAGGGGTAACCAGGTTGTGCTTCTCAGGGTTTTAACACACTGGAGCTTGTGTCATTGTAATGATAACCAAAGTCTTGCATCACTGAATTTATTTGTCTAATGGATGTTGATGAATGATGAAAAATCAGATCATTGAGCAAGAGGCAGACAGAGTGTGTGTATGTGTGTTATAACAACATGATGGAGGGCATGGCAGAAGGCAAAGGCCTAGCAGAAAATGTGTCAGAGAACATAATGTGTCACCTCTTGCTTGTGAATGGAACTTTGAAATCTGGCTTCTTGTAGAACTGGGATTTGCCTCCTTTACTAGGCTCAGTGGAATAACCCTCTGTCCTTCCCACTGTACGAACTTCCTGTTTCTGCTCTACACTTTCTTTCTTCCCTCTTCTTTGTCAGTATTGCTCTACTGTCCCTCCATGACTAGGGACAGCGAGGTATATCTGTTTTGCACTTTAGTATGTGCTGGCTGCCCAGCTCAGCAGATGGCGGCTGTATTCCTGCTGCAGCCATTCCCTTAGTGGAGATTATACTATTTGCTGCCATTTTTTTTTAATAAAACTTATAGCAACTTGGTATCTTTGGACAACTTCAGTGAAATTTGATAAAGGAGATAGATATCAAGGGTCTTCACTGGGATCAAAAGGTACCATGCGGGAAGAATGGACGCAGACTGCCAAACAGCATGATCACACATACCTTATTTCCTTAGGAAACCAGACTGAAAAAAAAAGCATTCATGGAGGTAGACAGTAAGAGGAAACAGGCCAGCACAGGAAAAGGGAGGCAAGGATCTATAATTGGAAAAATTAAGACTGGAGTCAACAAAGGATGGAAGAATTAACAAAAATTTACATTTCTAAAATACATGGAAAATTTCACAATCAGGTAGCAAGAAGATTGTACTTCTTTAAACACTCAAGTGTGGGTTGTAACAGGTATTTATCACCCTAGTAAGCAGGTTGGGGCTACCTGGGTGTGGGTATCTCCCAAGACATGTATACAAGCACTAACTTGTTAAACCTGTCAGCCTACTGTTTTAGTAACAATATCACAGGAATGCTGTTTCTTTGAAAAGGGTGCGCAAAGGGCAAACAAGTTACTTGATTTCTAGAATGTAAGTTGAGGGATGTTTGAGGGAAATGGTAAAACTTGCTGCTCTTTCATGTTATTCCTCCAAAGAAAACATCTTAAATAAAATATTGGGTCTGCCTGGTGGGAGTATGGCTCCACAGACAATTATCTGCGTCATTTTGTTGTTTCCCTGACATTAATATTTTGCAATTCACATAGTTTCCTACCACAATGTTTTGTAAAGGGGATGAGTAGATAAAGAGAGTGTGGTGGCAGATTTCTGTATGACCAGACAGTTTGGACATACCTTCTGGGTAGATCTACCTGAATGTTATCATCATGTTATATAATGACTTAAACACCAAATCACTTACAATATCAGTTCTGAACTGTGAAATTATCTGGTGCAGGGCAGTCCAGTATATGTATAGATTTTCCAGAGAGGCCATGGAGTCTCTGTCCTTGGAAATTTTTGATACCTGACTGGGCAAAACCATGAGTAATCTGGTCTGAAATCAATATTGACTGATCTGAGCAGGAGGTTGGAGTAGAGACCTTTTGAGGTCCCTTTCAGCCTGAATTGTTGAAAGAGACCTGTAAGTCTGTATTATTTTCTTCTAGTTGTCACGTTTATTTAAAACTTTTAAGCTGCCGATGATAAAAACCATCAGATGTTCTTAAACATTTGGCAGCTTCAACTCAGTGATTTTTGTGACTGAATTTCTGGAAACTTGCACTGCCTAACAAAATACACAGGAGTCCTCAAATTGGAGTCATTGGGTAACTCCACCACTGAAGCCATAGTTACCATAAACCCAGCAGGTAGTCTTTTATCCACTGTAATGTAAAGGTGCTAGCTTTTGTGATTCCAGATAGTAAATTACTGACATAAATTGAATGGTTCAGAATCGGAACAGAAAGTAAAAATCCAAAACATACCTTAAAATGAATCATTTTTAACCACATTCCAGCTTGGGAAAAGTTGTCCTTTTTTTTTTTTTTTGAGGGTGATGTTGACAATACTACCATTGCTCCGTGACCTTCTTACAGAAATGAGAGGAAATTTGACATATGCTTCTGACCTTGAGAGGGGCTGGTGTACACCTGTTTCTGGGGTAGCAGTGTGGAGTGCCCCATCTACTGTGCCATATTGTGTCCGCTGGCATTTCCTGCAGCTTTTAGTTGTTCTGAAACAGTCATCAAATATCTTTTATCAGGTGGCATAATACAAAGTGGCTGCAGTGTAGCTGCACCAACTCACAAACCTAAATTAGAAATCTATTTACCTATGACTGCACTTCAAATTGTGTTTTCAAATTACTCAAATTGATGTTTTCTTTTTGTGCAAACAAAATATCCTAGTCTCATCTATCAGGGAAAGAGGAGAGTATGATCGGAATAGAATTTGTTTGTGGGTGGAGAATTATGTCTTCCATACATACCATGGTTTTCAAGTGGAGAAATAAATGCTGGCATTTTACTTCCTGTTATGAATATTGATCAAAACATTGACTGTCACTGTTTTGTATTATAATCTTGAGAGCATAAATTTCTTGGCTTCTTAAAATTAGTTGTGTTTTTTCTTGTGTGTCCTTATGTAGAACACCCTTCTTCCAAATAAGTGTTAACAATAGTAATGCAAAAGCAGCTTGATAGAAAAGGCAGTGATACATACAAATATATTGCACATAGAACGCCTATCCCAAATTCTGATTACAGTCTCACAGTCATGAATAAACAATTTCTTGTGATTACTCTCAGCTAATGTTACCCTGACAACAGTATATGTAACAAAATTCAGTAATCACTGCCAGCAAAACCCCCAGTACAGCTAATGCTTCTGTTTGCCAGGATGAAATACTTTCATTAAGCATTAAATCAAGACCAAATCATAAGTTCTGCTTTTAATATTAGGATGAAAACTAATCAGTGAAGTGTAAGTATTCATTCAGTATATAGAGAGAAGTTTGTTTTGAGTTCCCTATTTATAAAATAGTGATCTGTAAAAGGAGAAGCTGATGCTATTTACGAGTTATATAGTGACGGGTATATCACTTGGTATCATTCTGGCAAGCACAAAGAACACAGCTTTCTGATACTTTTTGGTTCAAATTTCTGCTCCCTCAGTTTTTCCATGTGCATGCTACTGATCTGGGTATTACAGGGTTGAGGAGCAGTAACCTCCTAAGGTGGGGGAGCAGGAAATCAAATTGGAAATATGCTTTGATTTAACTTACTAAGAGGTAAAAATTGTGCAGTCCAGTACTTAAAAGC
This sequence comes from Athene cunicularia, assembly GCF_003259725.1. Classification (NCBI taxonomy): domain Eukaryota; kingdom Metazoa; phylum Chordata; class Aves; order Strigiformes; family Strigidae; genus Athene; species Athene cunicularia. Next base: position 11,792,451 of record NW_020799101.1, read on the forward strand.
AGCAGGTCACATCCTGGTGTAAATAGGGTTCTACTTCAAAATGCCAGTTTAGTGAATATCAGTTTAAACTAGTTACTGGTGTGTTGCCTCCTCTGAGCTCTGATCTGCTGCAAAACCTCTGTTGTAGTCTCTGTGATGATGAGGTTCTGTGGATATTAGGTTTTATTTTCAAATTGTATTTACTTCTACGGAATCTTGGATGCCTTGAGAAAGACTTGCATTTTTCCATTTCAGAGGAAGTCCTATCCAATTTAGAATTTTTCTGTACATTCAGATATTCATGTTTGATGCTTAGCTTTCTAGGAGGAAGACCACTGAATTTGCGTTGTTTCTGAACACCAACACCTGCTAAGTACTAAAAGCTAACATTAGTTAAGTGCACAAGTCGCTTTTAAAAACAGTACTTCCTTTTAGGAGGGAATACTTTTTTTCATTTACGTGTATTAAACTAAATCATTTTAGTATGTACTATATACTTCAGTTAACCAACTGGGATGCAAAAAGCAGGACCAAGCTAGGACTTTTGCTGTTTTTGAATTGAAATGGTGGTAAAGCAGATGAGGTCTGCCAATCCTTCCTTCTTTAAAGGATACAGTTCCTAGAAAGATAACATTAATGTCTTTCTCTGCAGACACTGTTTCTTCTGTTTACTCAAATTGAGGTATGTGCTCTGCTTGATACATAATATTATTACCTTTAAAAATACAAAACTAATTGCATTCCCTTGCTTTAATATGACTTAATGCATTTCTAAACCAAATCTGAGTTTTAACAAGGTGAAGATTGATACACTTTAATGCAAGGAAAATGGCAGACAAAATAATAAAATATTTTGTCACCAGTTTACAAAACAAGAAAAATGAAAGAAATAATGGGAATTTTTTTAAGTGTACAAGACAGCTTAAACTTGTGTAGTTTTGTGGTTTCCTGTATTGAAAGTTGCTTGTGATCCATTTAAAGCAACAAGGTTTTTTATAAATACTGAAACAAATTATTTCACTATTCTGTTTACTGAGTAGAATTATTGCTAAAATTGGTTATTTCCTTTTTTTTAAAAAAAGGAGGGGGGTGGAACTTATTCTTGGCTTAGTGTCCTCCAGAAGTAAAATTACTGGGTTTCATTTCCCCTCCTCTTGAATTTTAATAACAGAAGCTAGTGTTCTGCAAACTTAGTCTAATGACCTGTATTCTGTAGTAGCTATCCATAACTTGGTAATGGAACATGAACATTTATTTCTTATTTGTAGTCACATTTCCTCAATCTGTCCTGATTGATGGGAAAGGAAGGAGGCAAGAGAACCTTGAAAAATAGCTGATATATATCACAGCTATCAGCTGTGGTGTTTACTTGTATAGATGTCTGATTGGACTGGTATACGTCTTGAACTAGTTTGAGTTGGTGTTGCTGGATAAGTTTGGGGTTTTGGGATGATAGTGTCAGTGGCCTTGTGGTGGGGGACACTGTGGTCAGCATTTCTGCCCAGCTGAAATGAGGAATCTAGCAGAAAATCTACTAGAATCTCATTCTTAAATTTTGTTCTTTGGATAGGCAAGAAACATCCAGTGAAAAGGGTATTACTTGTGAAGGAAACCTTTTCAATAACACCTCTCCTGAGTACAAAGCAGCAGCATGGCTATTCTTCAGTACAGCTGTATCTTAATTTTATTAGCCAATATGAATTTTTGCTGAGAGGTTTTCAAGTTTTCTCGGTTAGACTTCATACTGCAGCCTGTAGTCTCCAGTTCTGTCTTCCATATCTTCTGCATATTTGTAAGGTTTGTTTTGTTTGTGTTAGCATCTGAAATACATTGTCAAGGCAGTGACCCCTCTTGTAGGAATTGTGTTTGGCTTATAACTCATTAGCTTAATGGTAATGTAAGGTGAGGTAAAACAATAGCCTGGGCTGAATTATAAATAGTAGTTCTGTTATGTTTTATTTAGTTACAAATGGGAAAAATACATGTGTTTAAAAACCTCAGTCTTTTTAGTCTAATAGTGTTTGTGATGAGGTCAAGAGCAGCATTCTTTTTTGTGCTTAGAAGTGTAAGCTGCTGCTTTGTAGACGCCGTACTTGATGTTGTGCAGTTCAGCTTGCACCACTATTTCTCCTTATTGATTTGGTCTTCATAGAATAGTGAATTGTAACAACTGTTGTAACTAAACAGTAATCCTTATCTTGTGATATGCTGTCATGCTAAATATTCTGAATAGGAACTGGAGAGGAGAAAATTGATGGGATCTGCAGGTACAGTGGAATTTATCAAGCCAATATTTCGATGTCTTGAATCCAGTGGGACCACTAGAACAAAGTGTAGGTTAGTTAATAGCTGGACGTCTTTTAGGCTGCAGCACTTCAATACTTGGTCCAACTGAGATCTGATGAATGTTGCTTACAAAAAAGATAGTTCAAACCAAAAAATCTTAAATTAGCCATAGATCTTGTAGAAAATGCTTTCGTTGCTATTGAGTAGACACAGCTATCTCTTGAGAGTGGGTTGTTAAAGCTTTAACTGGTACTAGCTGAAATAATAAAAAGTAAAGCTGAACTCTGCTTAAGATGATAATTATTCTGGTGGCTGAAGGATAGGACAGATTTTCTCTAGGGTTTACCAGTAATGAATTGGCCCTCTCCCTTTCACATGGTCCTTCCCTGATTCACAGAATGGTAAGAAAAAGGGGAAGAAAATCCTTCTGAAAGACTACTTTGCTCTTTATTCACTGGCAGCAAGGCAGAACCAATGATAGGATTGAACTTTTCAAAAAAATCTAAGTGTTAATTTAATAGTGTAATTAATATTTCTGCTTTCTATAGTTCTAATAGTAGTTGAAAAACTGCTGTTGCACTGGGTATACAATTGAGTACTTTTGATCTCTGGTTTATGGATTATTTTGGTTTACAATATTTCTCTTCATAATTGTTTTTTTTTTTCTTAAACAGCAAGACCATTTACAAAATTGGTAAAGGAAATGCAACTCCATCGAGATGACTTTGAAATTATAAAAGTGATTGGAAGAGGTGCATTTGGTGAGGTAAGAAATTTTTATTCTTAGTTGTAGTAATGTAGCTTTGATTGTTTGTGCATCTGATTTCTTGCTACAGTTGACCTGTACCTGGCCTAAAGACAAAAGATTCACACAGATGTGTTAAAGTAGTTCCAAATGTGGGATGTAGCTAGTACTAGTGAAAGATCCCTTTGAAGCAAGAACCAGTGTCCAGTTCTGCCGTTTCTGTGACTGGCTCATTCTGACATCAGTGTAACAAAACAAGTGTCTCTTCAATGTGTGTATGAACAGGGTGGTCCCATCTAGCAGCTGCACAGCTGAATTTGGGATCTCTTCTCCCACTTGCCATATGTACTCTTCTGTGCTGCTATAATTTAACACAGAACTGGGCTGCTAATGGTAGGAACGCAGAGGCTGCTCCACCCATCTGCCTGTCTCTGTAGCAATCTGGTAATGTAGAAAGACGCATTTGGCTGCCTTAAAGGCTGTTCCCTGTCATCTTTGAAGATCAAAGGCTGCTGGATCTGTTTTTTGGACAGCAAGTTGAATCATGCTGGGATGATAGGAACGCCTTGTGTTTTGAGGACTCGCCAGTCCCAAGACCCTGGACTGAAGCTTTACTTCTTAATATGCATGATGAAAGTCTCATCAGTCACAGAAGTCTGATAGGGCTTGCCACTGGCAAAAGCATTCATGAGCACGTCCCCTCCAGTAGGCATAGGATACCTGAGACTACTGGAGAACCTCAAAGACAACCCTTCCAGCATTTAAGTATGTGTAACTAAGGCCAATGCAGTCAGCAAAAGAGGTTATTAACTAGATACTTTCTAGAAGTAAAAACCCCATAGACTTCTTTCAGGAAGCTTCTTTTAAGTAGTGCCACACTAAAGTCAAGTGTAGTCACAGCCATTAGCGGCTCACTTCAGCCCATTAGCACTTGATTACAACTTCTGCAGCCGGTGGCTAAGGCTGGGCTTCCTTATCTTCATCTTGTATTGTCCGCACAGAGAGCAGGACTGTGTGCCGTGAAGGCCTTTCCTTCCAAGCATGGTGTGCTCCGGACACATCAAACTCTTTCACATATGGTTTGAATGAGGGACAGAAGTATCACAGACAGACCAGAAACTAAGCTGGAAAAATGCCAGGACCCTACTTGACCTAGCTCAGAAAGGAATAAGGTTTGAATGTGCACATGCACTTGGTAGGGGGTGAAGTAATAGCTTCATATCCACATTAGTTTTAAGCTACCTCAGAGAGTGCTTTTGAGGAAAATGGACACCTAAGGCAGATATTCATGTTTCAGGAACATCTTCATCTGTACCACCATCTAATGATGTGATGAGGTAACATGCAGTTATTGTGAGCATAGCTGCTTAATGTCCAGATAAATAGTAACATCTTGACCTGTAATACAAAAGTTCACTTTCTAGTGGATGTTGAATGTGATGAGTTGCACCATTTGTAACAAAGAAGGAAGTGTTATCTTAGGGTAGTAGAAATAGTGCATGAAAATTAGTTGGTTGTTTCACTTGAGTGTTTTTAGCTGGTGTGTATTGTTTGAGCATGGCTTTTAGAGAGAAAGGTTACTGCGAAGAGTTTGGCAGGAAAAGGCAGAAATGGGAAAAAAATTGAGATGTGAGGAAGAGCTGAAAGCTACAAATTAAGTCCAGAAAAGAGGTCTGAGCCAAAGTGGTTTATGAGTAGATAAAAGGCCTAGAGAATTGAGACAGTAGTTGGTAACCATCTACCTCTACATTAGGGTTTTGACTCAAAGCAGTAGCACAGTTTTTGAAGAGAGTGCCCCCACTTATTGCAGAATGATTTTGGTATGCATGAGCTGGCTTTCTTTTGGAAGAAAGTAAACCAGAACCTCTTATTGCAGGTGTGCACCAAATGTGCTTCTGGCCTCAAGGAGTACATAAGAATCAGTCACTGGGGTTGACTTTCCTAGCAGGTTCAAAGCATGTTTGGTCTGGGTAGATAGTCTAAAGCAAAATTCCTTAAGTGCATACAGTGTAGATGGGAAGGCCCAGTGCAGGCTTCTTTCATCTGTTGTTCTGGTCTTGCTGTGCCAGATTATTTGCTATAGTGACTGTGACCACTGATTCCTAAAGAATTTCAGATTAGTGTTTTGGCAGTTTGTCTTTTGGTGGGATTAGGAGTGGTTTCTGGATCTTTTCAGAAGTAGGCTTGTGAATGCTATAGCTATCAAATGGTATCAGGTTAAGGGACCCTTTATAGAGACTTGCAGATGGAATCAGTGTTGGGGATGCCTTCATGCAGCATAACTTTAAGGAAGGGCTGTTTTCCATACTACTTGCTCTGTTCTTTTTCAGAAAGATGCTCTTCTCCACTAAGGAACTGACCAACTGGAAATATCAGTTCAAGAGCAGATTGAAGTGTTTATACGAACTTAAAGAGACTTCGGTTTATATTTGCTAGGGGGCTTAGGATGACTTTTCTTAGCTTTATATCAGGAGTCTTAAGGTGTATAAATTATACAAATTCTGGGTAGAAACTGGTCTTAATAGTGTTTGGAGTGCCTGAATGAACAATGTCATTCATGTTCTTTCATTTGGAAAAGCATGGAACTTAACTAAAGCAATTTGTACATTCTATCCCCCCCGAGTGGAAATGAAATTCACAGAAGTGAAATGTGAAAGTGTCTTAATTTCATCCTTCTGTTAGAGCTGTGAGTGCTTAGGAAGTCAGTGGTGTTAGTTATCTGTCAATATCCTGTTGTATTGTTCATCTTTTTATTTAGAAGTTTCAGTTTATAGTTGTAGGAGCTTGAAACTTTTTGATCAGTTTAAATTATGCAGGAATCATTGATTCTTACTCTTTTAATCCCACTTGTCAGAGAACATTTTGCGGTTTTTGCTTGTGAATGAATCCTTTGACCCTTGTATATACTACACTGCTATAACTGCCAAATATTATAAGCATTATTGAATAGTAATTATATAAATGTTGACATTCCATAATAAGAAAATAAAATGTAGTTTCTTGAGAGGGACTTGTGGCATCTGACCTGTATAAAGCAACATTTCAGAAAACTGAATGAGAGAGCAGCAAGTAATTTTTCATACATACATACATAGGAACTACCTTAGAAGTTGGTTGATAGCGTTCTAGTAGTTATAAGATTATTCATTAATTCTTGTTTAAAAAATAAAACAAACCAACTCAAATACAACTATCTGTTAGAAATAAAATTTAAAAATACTTATAAAATATTTGTTAGAATGCATAAAGAAATTAATCAGAATTAAACTAAACATATTCCCATTAGAATTAAGTAGTTTAAATTAAACACTGAACAGCTAAACAGGCCAGACTTCAAAAAGGATGAAAACTACATTTCGTTCTCCTCAATTTAGCTACTTTGGACTTTTTTGAGAATTTCAGGGGCTTTATTCTTACCATTCAACTTTTACATAAATCACTAGTTTTGAAGAAAGCTTAAATAAAATAAAGGCAAAATATTAGTTATTAGTCAGGATCAGTGATTGATTTTTGCCACACAACATGTAAGCCAAGGAAACATGGTCTTTGACTGGAGAAACAATTGAGACCACATGTGAGCTTGTCCCTGTGAACACAACTGCAAAATCAGTATCTGATTTAAGCCAAATTGATATAATCACCAGTACATATCTGTACTGGCATGTCAATGCCTTTTTCTTTCTTTCTTTTCAAACCAGCAGAACTCAACCTGGTTCTTTACACTTTTTCCAGCAATATGAGAAAAAAAATCCAACTGGTAATCCAAAATCACCTGAGTGAAAGTTTTTATGGCACAGAAGATCTGAGAAAGCAAGAGAAAAAATGTTTCTTATAGTTCTTGTTATTATGCTAGGACAGAAATAGTCTAGCTCAGAATGTAGAGATTTCTTCTCTAGCCACCTGCCAAAACACACAGTTCTCCTTTTCTCATAAACTAAGCCAGCCACTCTGTGGGGTAAACTGAATGTTTGAATAGCCTTTACAGCAACATTTAAGGCTCTGACTCCTGGAGTCACTGGCTTGAGAACATAAATTTATTTTTTTCAGAACTTTTCATAGTTATGAAGAAAAGTTTGAAATGTTGAGTGCATGACAGCTAGACTAGCATATAATTTGAAATGCTAGCTGTAAGAAGGATAAACTACTTGTGGCTCTTCCCCATCTCCTAAGGTGTATTCACCTGAGAGTGTACCCAGCTGGGTGGAAAATTTTGTGAATGCTCCAAAGTTATTTTCAGTCTTTCTTTTTGCAGGTCATATAGGCAGATAAGTCATGTGCAAAGGGGCAACCTCCATGATAATAATTAAAAAGCCCCCTGAAATAAAGTCAGAACTAAAATGGTTTTCTGTAATCTTAATTCTGTTTTTTATTAATAAAATTAATGTAGAAGTCTGTCTTTGTAGACAAGAATGAGTACGTTTGGGTTTTGTTAACTAGTGGAAACACATATTCTATAGGAGGTGATTTAAAGAATATGAACACAGGATGACAAACTCCTCCAGCTTTTAGACCTTTAAAAAACCACACCAAAACTGCAAACTCACCTGTGAAGTTTGCATGTGCCTGACTACTCCTTCCATCTAGAAACACTGTGAACACTTATTTGTAATGAAATAATGTCCTGAGAACATGTGCTTGGTGGGATTGTGTTTATCTGAGAAACTTAGGCCAGACTAAGAAATGCCTTCTGTGTGCTTGGTGTTTGCCTCTGCATGCCAAGGCAGTACTAGTGCTACAATATGGTGAGGGATAAGTGTAGGATCCTTTGTTTGGGGACTGTATGGCTCTAAATACTTGCACCTGCTTCTTTGCAAGCTTCATCTGACTTCATAGTAATGTAAGTCTTTAAGATCACTTTCCTCATTGTGTAAAGGACCATTTAGGCATGCTGCAGTAGATTAACACAGTTGTTGAAGGAAAAATGGTGTCTAGATGTACCTTGTTTGAGAACTTGGATTGTATAACGTGGCTGACACCTCCTGGAAATTTGGCAGCATGGGACTGAAACAATTGTTTTCCTTCCCTTGTTTGTTAGCAAGGACTTCTAGAATGAGCAACACTTACTGTGGTTCCAGCGGAAGGGTGGAACTGCTTGGTCTTGCTTAGCACAAAAATAACTAAAACTCTTAATGTGCCCCACCTAAGTATTACTGCTCTGGATGGATTAGAAATACCTTTTCATATAAATGCTGTTGTGTACAGACTTGATCTGTGTAGAGTTTAGTAATAGTACATGCCACCTTGACTCAGGATGCTTAGTCAGAGTCTTAGCCGGAATCAACAGACGTAAAAATGTGTTTCCAGAAGAAAGTAAATAATTGTTGAGAGAACAAGGCTGACCCCTGTGTACCATGGATTTCTGATAAATTATGTGGTTCCTAAGAGATAGTCTGACTAAGGGTGCAGTGAAACTCAAAAGCGAATATGCAAAACCTAAGCTTCCTGCGGACAGTTGTGCTTGGCAGTGAGACGCAGAGCTGTTTGTGCCTTTTCCACCTTGTAACCACAGCTGTAGGGTACTGAGTTTAAGGTTTTTATGTACTTCTAGAAATTAACCTGGGGCACAGTAAGCCTTCAGACTGCAATTAAGTCTGTCTCACCTATTTGGAAGCTTTGGTGATTGATATTGGGTACCCAGCAGGGACTGTACCTTCCTACATTGTAGATTAACAGAATTTATAAGTATTGTACACAACATATGACACTTTTCATCCAGCTATTCAGAGAGTCAAAGTGTTCAGATACAATGCAGAAGAAATATTTAATTAGCTTTGCTTTTCTACAGTATGCTCTTCATGGAAAAAAAAAAAAAGAAAACCCAAAGCAAGATATTTTCCGCTGTGGAAATGGATGAAGAGAGAAGCTGCTTTGTTTTGAAAATGTTTCAAAAGAGCTGGTTGCTATCTTAATCCTCCCTAGCTCGGTGTCTGTTTGTATGGCAGCACCAAGTTACTATGGTGACAGGCAGGTTGCAAGAAGCTGGAGACACAGTTCATTGTAGTGCTGCTGCGAGACCAGCCATTTGTCTCTGCAGTCCCCCGATTGCTGAGGAAGAGCTGAGGTGTTATTCAGGGCCTTTATTCTTCTTTAGCAGAACCTTTCTGGCTGGCACTTGAAAGTGATTTCTTATTTGCACAACATGAAGATTCACGCTGTGTGTTCAAAAGAAAAAAAAAAAAAAAAGATTGTGCTTTGGAAGTGTATACCATGGTATATGAACCCTACCAAAAGACTCTGGTTGTTCATTTTAAATGTAAAATAGACATAAAAAAACCTGATAGAGCAGTCCAGACCAGTTTTTCCTCAAAGAAGGAGTATTAAAACTGTTAACTAATAGTTATATCAAAGACTTCTCATATCCAGGAGTATCAGGAGGATAAATCAGTTCCTGCAATGTTTTTTTCAGTAGCTAGTGTCCAAGGTATCAATAACATGTGACAGAAATAGTAGAGTAGAAGTGGCATATACAAGCCTTAACTGAGGGAAATGGCTGTAATATTCAATTATGAATCTGGTAATAAGACATTACAGATAAATTGTTTACATCTGAAATGACATTTTGTCTCTTCTCCTGGTTGAAAGGCTTGTCTAAAAACTCTGCTCAAATGTCTAAAGCCATTCCAAGTTCCTGCCAAAGGTTAATTCATGGTAATTTTACACTATTTTATCCATGTAATTTTATTGTCCATTAGCCTAAGCAGATCTTTTGTCTTTTATCATCCTTATTACTGATGTCCTTCCTTCCAATTTTATTTGTAGGTAGCAATCATACCCACCTTTTCTTTAACAAGTAAAGCTTTTTCTATTCCCGCGGTAGTATGAGAGGCTCTTTAGTTCCTTGATCATCTCAATAGTCCTCCTTCACACCTGCTTCAGATAGTTTATTTCTTTGAGGTGTGGCTGTGTGTGGAGTTTCTAGTGAGTTTGTATTTCTACAAGGCAGTAACGTTTACCCATCCCTAGTGGTGTGTATTTGCCTATGAATTCCAGAGTCATGTTTGTCTTTTTCTTAACTGTGTAATGTTATGAGTTGATTGCATGAGGATTATCACCTATGTGTCTTTCCTTTTCAGCTGAGAACTTTCTGCATTTGAGTTTCACCTTATTCCTGAAAGTCCAGTCCTTGAGGATAAGTTTTACCTGAAGGTTTAACCCGCCATGAGCATGAATAGTGTCCTAGTTAGCTTTCTTATATTTGCTTTGAAATTAATGCCAGCATGGCTTTCAAGAGGTCTTTTTGTTAACTATCTTAATTGTTTTCTGGAAATCCATTCTTGCATTTAAATGTTTTCTACACTTTCTTACGCCATACTTATTTACATAAAAGAAAATTTGTAACCTGATGCTGCTTACTAATGCTGATCATGTCACCCAAAGGGCAGAGTGCAGTGGTGGGAAGTTCTGTCGTGTTTGTAGAGGCTGATTTGGCTCAGATTCCTACCCTAGGTCTCATCAGGGCATGAGGAAAGGTGGAACTTTGCCTAGGATAGCTTAGCACATTGCAGTCCTAAATGTCGATATCAAGTGGGTTTTGAAGATCAAAATACTTTTGTAAAACAATTCAAGAAGTAAAATACAAGCTTTTACAAAAGTCTAAAGATGTTATTTTAGCTACACTAGTTCTTATTTTATTGCAGTACAAGTGAAACAGCTTTGAGGAAAAAAAGTACAGAAAGAAAATGGATGGCAGAAGTAATACAAATCTGATAGGGTGTTGTGGCGTGTAGTTACCACAGCTAGCTCTCGCTTATGCTTTAGCCCCAGTTCTCATACGTTTTCTTGACATAAATGTGTCTAGTGTAGGCACTGAAATTCATTAGGCTATCTGAAGTCCTTGAAGAAACATACTTGATCTTCATTGCAGTGTCCCTGTTGCTGTGAATCTTGAGCATGACAAGTCACAGTGAAGATAATCAGCTGGTGACAGCTCAGACCCATATGGGCTTGTAGTGGTGGGGGAAACCCCTGCATCTGGAATTTCTCCTTGTCAGTGTTTTATGACTTGGTGAAACAGAATCACCTACATTTCTCTACCAAATCACTCTGTGGTTAGAGTATTTGGAACCCCTGACTCTCCTTTCCAGCCTAACAAAATGACATGCAGGTTGGTAAGTTTTAGTATTCTTAATTTGACACAGGTATCAAGGATAATTGTTCTGGGTCAAAGGTGTGTGTTTTAGCCCACATCCCATCCCTTTGTCCAGGCAGAGTGGTGTAGGAAAAGAATCCAAGGATAGAGCAGAGCTGAACCCTCCCAGCTTCCAACGCCTGAGGGTTCAGGGACTCCCTGACCAATCTGTAAGGCAGCGGTCAGTAGTCACTGAGACTTCTGCTGTGTGTGTTAGTTAATTTGGGTATTAAGCATGTACTTAAATACTTTCTGAATGCTTAGATGTCCACGGCAGCCTGTAGCTGAGTTCCAGAACTGTTGTGTGACAATAATACTTCCTTAATCTTGCTACATTTTAACTTTATTTGATGCTTTTCAATTTCTGTCTTAAGAGAAACAGTAAATAATTGTTTTCAGTTCATCTCTGTGACATTTGTGGTTTTGTATGTATCATAGCTGTTATCTCTTCCAGGCCTGGAATATTTTAGGTTATTGAATCTTTTTCAGAAGCAATTTTATAGCTCTGCTAATGCCTTTTTTTCTTTCATTATCCTTAACATACTGGTTTTTTAACTTCTATTACTGTGTAAATTGTAATAGTGTTGGAAATGAAGAGTGAGCATCCAGATTAAATCCTGGTCTTCTATAGTCTGTGCATAACACAAGCACTTGTTTGACCAATAGACATTTAAACTGTGAAGATAGAAGCAATGCTTTTGTTCTTAAAGTAGGCATTTGAAGCAGTATACAAATCTACATCCTTTGGAAAACCTCTGGATTGCCAACTGAGGGTTTTTTTTATGTTAGTAGATGTGGTGGATTGGTATGTGGTATAGGAGTAATCATATTGAAAACCTGACATCTTACATGGCTAGCACTATTGCAATATAAAAGGTTTCTGTTCGAACTCACAAAATGATCAGTGTGGTTATTTTAATTGAATTTGAGGTATGCCATTGAAAGAGGAATTTATACAGAAGTAAGAAAAAACAACTATACCACAGCATATCAGAAGCAGCCAAAGCATTATATGACAAATGTAAACTTAGAAATACTGCCACTTGATGAAGAAGGTAAAAGAAAGCTAACTCAGGGAAACACTGAGGTGTTCTGTGGAGCAAAGCATGTAGAATTTTTTGCAATATTGCAACAATATTCTTTCTTATAATAGTACTGAGTTTATCAAGGCATACCTTAGTGCTTCCCTGTTTCAGCTCAGACATTGATGAGGTTTGGGTTTTGCATTTCTGTTTGTCGTCTTAAAAAAAAAAAAAAAAATTCCAATGATTAGAATGGATTGAGGAATCAGGACTAGTCAGGCCAAATTTCTGTTACTTATGTGAGGCATCTTGTGCACCTTTCAGGTTTCTTCTCAGATAAAATTCTTCAGGAATTACCTATTTTGCTGTATGGTTGCACAAGTTTTTCTGTTGGCTCAAGAAGCTGTCTTGCTGTCACCCTTACAACTAAACCAGCAGTGTGTTTACTGGTGCCATAACTTGATAACCACTTAATGTGAAAATATGAGTCAACTTTCCTTTTATTAGTTCTACTTTTTCCTCCAGAGAAGACAATTATCTTCCTCCAGAAGGTTTAAATTGGGCTTTTTTAAGCAGTCCCTTCACTTGAAAATAAATAGCACTAATATAGATAGCAAGTGGAGAATTACTGAATAGGTTCTACAGATTTAGCTTCCTATTTTTTTTTCTTTTTTCAGGCCTGTTCTCATTTACTACTTTGTTCTAACATTTGCACAGCTCCTCAGTTGTGCACGTCCTTTGTGATGCCAGGCTTATATCATTCCTCAGCAGTTGAGCATGCTTCAAGCTTCCACCATCCTGCAGTGTTTTCAGGCAGTGATGGCCTTAGATAACGTGCAGTGGATGCATAGCTGGCTTCTGATTTATGCACTATATTTGTACTTAAATGGCTGAGCAGTTCTAGTGTCCTGGTGTTATGCATCTTGAATGTTGCTACTTCAGGGCTCACAGAGCTATGCTTGCAAATTGCTTCTGTCCCAGAGCTTTTGTTCATCTGCAGGAGGCAATTTCAGTTCTGGTCTGTCCCTTCAGTAGAGATGGGGGCATTTCCTGAGTCATCATGTTCTGTATGGAACAGAGTTTAAAATGTATAGTGGGTAATGTCAGCATCTTGCAGTTCTCACAGTTTTTTATGTGCAGTTTGACTTAGAGTGTGCCTTCAGCTGTATCAGGGTAATGATTCAATTAAGTGTATGGAGGCAGGTTGTTACAATGGCTTTTAACTGCAAGGCCATGATGAGGCTAGGAGCAAGGCTAAACGTTTAAAGGCATTACTGAAGGTCAGTCTTGAACGGTTTGGTATATGCCAAGGAATCTCATGTGTTTGGTTGAGTCTTTTTCATCTTGCTCATCCTGCCCCCACAGCACGAGCAGTGTCTGCGAGAGGTGTTTGTAGTCCAGGAGGCACTGGGATGTAATGCAGCCATGGATATTCTGCATAGTTACAGAAGCTGTTTCATAGTGATTTGTCTTTCCCAGCTGCATTTAGGGGTAGATTTCCATGTCTTTCCTGTGATGTATACCTGCTAGTCTTCTTCTTAAGATATGTTTCCATTCCACGACTCTGTGTGCAGCAGTGTACTAGGTGTCACTCATCCTTTACGTGACCTGGTCAGTGGACATTCATGAATTGAGGGGTGGAAGGTTTAGGTATGCATCTGCAGAGTGAGGTGTCTGTCTAAATGTGAACATCCCATTCTTGTGTTACTGGAGGAGCAGTTGTCCCCCTGCCTCTCATCTGGAGCTTCTTTACTGGTAAGGTGCAGGGAGGCATTCCATTCCCCTCTTCCCTACTCAGGATTTCTGACTTTGTATACCGTTGCTCTGCTTGATGCACTATTCCAACTTAACCTTGTTTTATAGTCAGCGTCATCTTAGAGATGCTGTTGCTCCTGAAGCCCTTACAGATAAGAGTTTTTAGGCAACAGAAGAGGTGAGCTGATGTGATTCCTGTTACTCTTCCCACTGCTATTCAGAGGTCTGTTGGAAGCAATGAAAGCTGGTTGATTTTCTACTTCTGAAACAGAGATGAATTGAGAAGCAGCAGAAATATTCAGGCAGTCCTTGTATAGTCCTGTGAATGTTGCTGTCTTAGTTGTGATGCCTGCTCTTTTGCCAGCTGGAAGAATTTTGTGAAAATGATGGCTTTTACTACAAGAAGAATTAGTTTTGGTCCTGGATAATACAAGTCTTGGTAAAAATAATGTCTTTGCATTTGTAAGCCTTGAAGCTTTTGTATTCTTCTGTTTTTCCTTCCACTGTACAGCTATGTGCACAGCTACTGTTCATAATAGGCCAGCCTAAGCAAGTCTAATACACAGGATGCATAGCAAAATGATGAATAAGTAGATGAATACTGTTTTTCCTTCTTTTTAAATATCTGTATACAGTACACAAAAGCATGTTAATTTGCAAATGTCTTTCAAGTTGCTGAAACCTGAAATGTGAAAACAAATTAGTCAAATGTAGTGTATTTCTATTGACAGCAGGCTTTCTTGTTTTCTGAGGCTGCCCTTTTAAATGTTGCCTCATAGGCTGAAGGCATGGTGTACAAGCATCACTTGTTCTTGGCAAACAATGCAGCTTTACTGTGCATCTTCATATGAAAAGCTTCATGCTCCTCCTGTATCATCCCCCATGTACTTGATCATGAGCACTTGACCACACATGGCGTGCTGCGTATCAAGCCCATAGTAGTAATGTAGGAGGAATATAGAAGGAGCAAAGACTCAAGCTGTAGTTTATCAATGTGTGAGTTGATCACTGATGACTCCTTAATAACTTATTTTATTATTTTGTGAACATTAAGCTGTTTGAAAATTGTGTTTCCCTGACCATGTTTTTGTGTGAATACTAAGCTGTTTAAATATTGTATTTCTCTCACCATGCTTCTGTTAAATAAAGGTATCTTATTATTTCAGGTTGCAGTTGTTAAAATGAAGTGTACAGAGCGCATTTATGCAATGAAAATTCTAAATAAATGGGAAATGCTTAAAAGGGCAGAGGTAAGTAATATGATTCTTTAACAGAGAATGTTTAAAATGGCATTGGGAAAATTACATTGAAGCTCTTCCAGATTAGGAAGAATTATTTCATGAACATAGGAGCTTCGTTCTTTTTTTCTTAAGCTGTTTTAATGCAATCAAGTCTGACAGTCCCTTCCAGGCATCTGTTGTTCTCAGCATTACTGTGTGTTCGTTTACCAGACAGTCTGCCCTAGTTCTTACCCTGAATTTATTGGCCAGATTTTTGTTTACAATAAAGGCAAGTTAAAGACTACATGAAAGCTGAGATTGGTGCTACTATGACATTCACAGCTGTATACAAAAACATGAAAAGGTCTTTTTTTCTCTTGCATTTAGAAAGCATATATTAAGGAGCTTTGCATCCTACAGTTTGTAACAGGATTTATATAACTGGTGAAACTAAATATTTTGGAATCACAGGTTCAGATTGTAAAACAAAATGTGTAAAGCTGAATGTGTTTAAGGGTATTTTTTTATGAAAGAAGATCTACTTTGTCATAACAAATTATGTAAATGTGAATGGCTACGTCACAGATTAGGAAAGGGCCTGCTAAGAATATGCCATGGGAAGTGGCATATCCCTAGGACACCTAATCTTGCACAGTAGAGGAGAACCCTATGGCAAATGTAATATTATGTAAGTCAGCAGGTAAATGATGGATTTAAGCAATGGATTTGAGGGGAACATACATGTAGTTCATCAATACTCGCAGCAGTTCTGTTAAGGGGTGAAGGCTAGCTGCTTGCTATGGTCTGAGCCTGCTGACCTTTCCCTGTCCCATTCTTCTGTCCCCTTCCTGACACTTCCTCCGCCCCATCTTACCCTTACTAGTCCCTCCCTTGCTTTCAGTGAGTCAGTGCCAGCTCTTTTCCTGTGAATAAATCTCCTCCCTCTTGTTAAGCCCCACTTCACCACTGCCTTTGTCTGATTTAGTCACACTCCATCCATCGGTCCCTGCTCTTCTTTACAAGCGGGGGCAACCACTGCCACTCGGCTGTTCTTTGAGCTGTCAGGGGAGTTCACACTCTTGGCTGTGCTGCATCAGCGGTTCTGTATTAAGCCTTTCCCTCTATGGGGGAGAATTGGTGCCCTTTCTACACAGATTTCAGTTGGGTTAATTCAGTGGTCAGTATAGAATTGGTTTAAACCCAAGTGCTTGTAGGGAGCTCCAAACTAATGGAAATACAGCTATGCTGGCCTACTTAGTAATTTTTGAAGTGACTTAATTAAATGGCCTACGTAAATAGCTGAAACTTTTACATGTGGAGATGTTCTTAGAAGACCGCTGTTTACAAATTGTCTTCAAATTATGGGACTAATTCCTCTTACCCTCTAAGGCAGGCAGGAGGTGGAAGATGCTTATCCACCAAGAAGGATATATAATGAGCAATAGTTCTCCAAGTACACAGTTAAGACAAGTAACAGTCTAGCTAAATTCTCTTTCCACTGATTTTTCCCAAACTACAAAGGACAATAAAGGAACTGTCTTTTCTGCTTGTGCCCCTTTGTCTTTTCCTGTTCAGTTTGCTTGCTTGATTTGGCATTTCTGAATAAAAAAGGCTTTATAACCTACATATAAAGTTCATAAGACATTTGGGTGTTAAAATATCCTGAATGTGGTAAAACTTGCTAGTTTTTAAAAAGAAGTCTGCAAGAATACAGTAGCCTCTTACGTGGGCAGTTCCACTGAAAAGCAGACTTCGGGTGTTTTATTATTCACTGTATGAGTGGTCTAAGCAGCACGTTGTTTTACTGGTTTGTGTTTGCTTTGTATGAATTATTAAACATAGGAAAAAAGTTATCCAAATACTGCTCACTTGTGTACTAGCTGCAAGAATAAAACCCCATATGGTCAGAAGCCACTAAAATACAGAAAGATTAGTGAATATCAACTGACATCAGTAAATGGGGTGCAAGCAAAAAATAGGCATGCCATTTATGTTGATAAGGTGAACCATTTGTATTTGTTGTTCTGACAGCGAAATACAGTCTCATTAGTGTATTACTGTTGGCAGTTCCAAATAATTCCTGACTGGCTGATTAGGTAGCCTGTCTTGCTTTTTCAAGGCATGTCTCAAGGCCTTTTAAGCTAGTATAAGCAGAGAAGGAGAGTTTTACACTTTGAATTCATGATGCAGAGGGTTCAGCAGCATTACTGGTTTTGAAGTGTTCATAACATTCCCTTGCTATTTGAGGTTGCACAGTGAACTGGATCAAGGAACCAATGTCTTCGAAAATAAACAAACTAGTTTTCTGTGTTGGCAGCCTCCTTGCATTGTGGTGCCAGAAGAACTGAGAAGTGCTGTGCTCTGGTGCTGTGGGCAGAGGATAGGATTACTTAGAGCTGCTGTTGCTGCCAAACTTTTTGTAGAGTGATACTTTGGCCTTGCATTCATAAACTGCTAAACCACTCTCAGTTAACATTTAGTTACAATTTATGTCTCTTTGTACCAATAATTACTAACTTTACAATGTGGCCACAGTATGGTGGCCTTCAGTAAATTGACTTTCAGGGTGAAAATGGTTGAGATACCTTTATAAGATGCAATTGGTATATGGTAAGGCTTGGGCTTCCCAGGTGTGTTCCTTCCATAGTACATTTTCAAGACATCTGTATAAATGGCAATGACTAAAAAAATCAGTTATCTAGAACCCTACCACTTGAATCTGCAGCTATCAAGTATCTTAATAGTGGCTCTCAACTGAAAGTAGTGGAAGAGTCCCAAGGTCTGCATCTTGATGATTCTGATCCAATAAAAATGTTAATATATTTTTATTAAGGAAGCCTTGCTTGAAGTTTATGAAACTTGGTTTTATGTAAAGATGCTGAGAAAACCTGTTGCACAGAGCTTGCTTCTCTGAAGTGTTGAAGTGTGCTATTTGAAGTAGAGAAAAGATTATTGAAAATGAAAATATATTATACTGGACAAAGATAAGACAGTAATAGTAAAATCTGCTTATTTCCTGTAGTGTGTTCACGGTGTCTGGAAATGTAATGTAAGAAAAGCATATATGAAACTGTTTTCACAGAGGTCTTTTTCAGAAGAAGCAGACTTACTTTCCTAAAGCCATTGTTTTTCTGCTACAGATTGCAGTGACAAGTTAGAATTTTTCTGGGTTTGAAAAATACATTACGGAACAAAGATTTAGTGCTGACTCCAAGTGGTTTGTGGGCTTTTTGGTGATCAGAGGGGTGTGTGTGTGTGGTGTGTGTTGGTTGGGGTTTTTTTGTTGTTTTTTTTAAGGTCACAGTCGGGATTAGTGTGACTGAATGCCTGACTACAGGCCTGCAGAGATTCTCTGGCTTGTCACTTGTGCAGACTGAATTCCAATGAATAGAGACCTCTGTTCAGTAATTTTAAATAATCCCATAAAACATCCATATATATTCATCCTGTGAAAACTACTTGATGATGTTGACAATGGCTTTTTCCTCTTTCTTCCTTTAGACAGCTTGCTTCCGAGAGGAGAGAAATGTCTTGGTGAATGGAGATTGTCAGTGGATTACTACGTTGCACTATGCCTTTCAAGATGAAAACTATTTGGTATGTCTGATTCATCAGCAAATAAAAGCTTTAGATTATGAAAGAACTTTATTTTTGATGCATTTAAGGTTATTAGTGCAATAAATCAGTCCACCTCATGACTTGCTGCAGTGTTTCAACATTCTTGTTTCTCCTTGAAGCAAACTTCAAAGTGGGTATAACTCCGGGAGAATGGAAAGTCTTGTAGTACTATAGTATATAGAACTTTAGTTAAGCACCTTGAATTAACTAATCTACCCTTGCATAAAATGCTGAAGTTTATGTTTTGGATAACATTGCAATTAAAGAATTTGAGAGTTATTAACTCTGTGAAAGTAAGAAATATTTTTAATTTATTTTAAACTTTCAGCATGTCTTTTGAAGCAATGTTTTGTTTAAAAATGAAAAAAAAAATTAATTAAACTGGTATTTTAAAAGCTTCAGGATATAAAAATCTTAAAAGTATTTAAAATATATGTTTTAAATCAGCAGATTGGTCATCTCAGTAGTTTGAGAGACTTTAGCAACTGTATATAATATAAAGTCATTACTCCTATACCTATTTTAATGATGGGTCACTAGAACTGTAATTTATAAACTGTGTTTACTTTAGTCACAGAAGTCAGGAGAGTACTGACCAGGAGCAAAGTCACTAAAGCCCTAACATACTGCAGTATACTGAACCATGCAGTTTCCATGTGGCTACCTGAGGCTGGGTTCCCAAACCTGCTATTTCTGTAACAAATGACATAGCTGTAATGTGGAAGTTTTCATCTTCCTGATACTTTTTAAATAGTACCACAGTAGCAAATCATGATTATAAATAAGAAAAACTGTATTGATAAAAAGTTGCCCATGAGTTCAGGAACTAACCATATGAAAGAGTTAGAAAAAAACGTTTTCACAGGTGCTGAAACAAAACAAATTATTTTGACTGTCATGTTAAAAGTATTTCAGAATAACAAGCACATCTTAAGCAAATAGTTGGGTCTTAGTCCCTAATTTACAGGCTATTTCTGTTGAATGCTTTGTGATAGATCCAGATTTTCAACCTCTCAAAGTTTAGTTATCTCTGGCACTTCCTCATGAAGATAGCTCATCATTTCAAATTCCCTCAGAACCAAACAGCTTTCAGACTTGCATAAAAATAACCTAAGACATCCTATAACATATTTCCAAGTAGCTTGTAAAAATGGAGCTACCTAAGAAAAAACTGTTAGCTGTGCAAGATAGCAAGCAGTAATAATGACAGTGTAGAGAGAGAGATCTAGTATTACTAATACCATTTTATACAAATCTGTTCAAAGCAAGCTGTAGCAGTATAATACGTTTCTTTTCCCCAAGTTACCAAAGACATTTAGATGTTGAAATTGTCACTTGACAGTAGAATTTAGACATCTAGTATCTAATTTAAGATCCAGTATCTAAGAAAGCAACAACTCAGCCTGGCAGCCGAAGTCAGCAGATTCCCAGCTTGCCTGAGGTCTGGTTCTGCATGTGCTGAGATGCTGCCTTCCAATTTGGTCTGTTACTCAGCATCCATCTCATGTTAATGTCTGGTGCTTGCAGATGGAGTGTACATCTCAGTCATTCTATTGTAAATGATGCATGAAGAAAAGGTGAAACACATCAGAAAGTGACTTTTTCATCCAAAAACCTGGACAGAAGGTTCTCTTCCAACCATCTTAGTGGTTCACTTGTCCAGGGACTGAAAGATCTCTGTTCAGTTCTGTGCTCAGCTTAAAGGAGTTTCTAGCCACTTTTTTCCACATCTCATGAGAATGCTGCCATGTTACAGAACCTGGGCAGATTGGGTTTACTTTTCAGCTGTGCTGTTCATCCTTGATCATTGTAGAATGAAATGCAAAGCTGAGGACAAAACAAGAACAGACAACAGAGCTTGGTTCTCTCTAGATTCTCCAGCCTGGAGTGGATATCACCTCTCTGAAAGAGAAAGCTCCAGGTTCTGGTATCTGCTCTGAGTGATGTTTGTGTGTTATAGCTAGTGATTCTTAAATTGAAAAGCATGTAAGCTAACCCTGAAACAGAGAGAGAACCTTGGTGTGTTCCCACACCTAGGGCTTTGCCATCCTCCTCTTGACTGCATGATGAAGGGTTCAGAATGAGACAAATAAAGATAAGGTAAGATGTTAAGGTAGAAAAGTAGTAACTGCCCTCAGAAACTAGAAATAATAGGGGTTTTATTCCCTCTAATATTAGTAGAGCATATGATGGTGCAGAACTTAAATATAAGCAAGAAACACAAAATTCTACAAAATGTGTATGTTCTGGAGTTCGTTTTTTAGTTCTGCTCCCATAGTTTTAATATGTTTGAGAGGCAAATACACCATGTGGAAGTGTTTTCTAAACAGCCAACTCTTAAATGACATTACATGGAAATGCTAGTATGGCTTTTTTCTGGGTCTTAAAAAGCTTTTGTAGAGACAGTTTAAGTCAAGATTGGTTAAGTAAGCCTTCAGTGATTTTGCTGAAGCAGATACGGTGTAGGTGAAACCTAGTCCATGAATATCAGAAACATGTATGGGACCTGAATTTCTTAATCTCTTCTAGAATCAAATCTGTTGGTTTTCTTGTGCCTTACCAGAAAAATTTTCTTTCCCAGTCTCATTCATGAAGAAGAGCATTTGTGTGTTTGTCTGCTATCAGCCTCTTAAAAGCTTCTGAGTATTTATGAGAGTGTTTTGTTGTCTTTTTTTTCCTTTGATTTCCAACTACTCTCCCTGTTTAATATAGTCACTTCCATGGAAGAAATGTGATACCTCTAGATTTCAGTGTCAGAATAGTCTTTATTTTAACCACATGTGAAGGGAGAAGTGCCTCGTGGCAAGAAGATCATTGTGAATTGGAAGATAAATAAAATTCTACTTTTTATAGAGGAAGTCTCACCATCTTCCTCTGATCCAAGTGCCTCATTTCATGGGTCAGCTGAGTTCTTGCTGAGTGCTGAATGCTGTGGGAGCTGAGGGAAGTGCATTAGCTTGTCTCTTTGGGAGCTGAAATATCCTGTCTGTCACAGAAGGCTCTCTTAGCCTTGATTTTGAGAGAAAATACCTTAATACAACATCCCTTTTAAAAAATTGCTGGTTCCTGTCTGTAGCCTTTTGTTTTCAAATGTAATTGTTGCGTGTGTACAGTGTTCCAACTCATGTTTAAAATCCCTTGATGGGTTGTGCAGTACAGACTGATTGACTTATTTCAACATTGTGATGAAATTTGCCTATCAGATTAAGCTGTAATTTGAACAAGATGGAAGAAAATATCAAAACCTGTGCCTATTGGAGTTGCTCTTTTAAGCCAGAAGATAGTGAGGAAATAGTACTGCACTTTATGTTCCTTTGCATTCTTGTCTTCTTTAATTTGCTTCCCTTGTGGAAGATGAATCTGTGGCAGGGACAGTGGATTGTAGGTTGCTTTACCTTGAGGAGAAAACTAAAATGACTGCTTTGGAAAGGTGATTCCAGAATAAGCAAAGTTATTCCTAAAGCCACATATCAAATTATCTTGGGAACATGAAACAAAATAGCTCAAGACTAGTAGTAGTAGATAAAGTCATCATACTTGAAGTGATATCCTGGATTTAGATGGATGTTGCTAGCAAACAACTAAAATTTAATCCTCATTTTGTGGTATGAGAAACAAATAGCAAGTCTGAGTCCTTTTCTTCCACATTACCCTATCTGTGTTGGTCCTTTCCATGGATAGGATAATAGCTGATTGGTCTAGGAGGCTGTTTACTTTTTTGTTGAAATATATTCTAAAGAACATTAATGTTTGATTTTTAAATTTCCCACTGTAGTGCCTCTGGCTTGACAGTGCTGCTGGCTTGTCATGGGCATCCCTAACGTATAGTGTCATCAAGATCCTGCCAGCTATGTTATGCATGCATGATGCATGTTTAAAGATGCTGATGTGATAAGTCTCACTTTTGGAACCACTAGTAGTACTGAAATGGTACCAAAATTAAAGTAGTAATGAAATTTATATTTTAGACTAAGCTGTATCAAGTATTGTTTTTAACTATAGTTTTTTTTCTTCCTGCATCCTCTGTAAATTCTGTTTAAGGGTTAGATAACCTAGATTATATTTGGTGATACTAGATCATTTTCTTTTTGTGACACCGTAGTTAAGACAGAAATAAACTCACCGTGATTTACTTGTTTGTTGCTGCTGTATCTTGCTTGGGGTTTTGTTTGTTTGTTTGTTTGTGTTTGTTTTTTTTTTTTTTATGGTAGGAACTGAATGCTGATGTGTCACCCTTACTGTGATTATTAAAGAGATATGGTATCTTTTTACACTAAATAAGCAAATAAAAATAATTCAAAAGACTACCAATTTTGACTAATTTCCCCAGGCACAGAAAAAGATGAGTGAAAAAGTTTTCTTCAGGAGTTAACTGATTAACTTTAATTTTTTTTCTTTTTCTTACCAGATGTCTCTCAGTACTTGACTGCTTTATTTCTCCCTTTTCAGTATCTAGTGATGGACTACTATGTTGGTGGTGACTTACTGACACTTCTCAGTAAGTTTGAAGACAAGCTTCCTGAAGATATGGCTAGGTTCTACATTGGTGAAATGGTGCTTGCTATACATTCCATACATGAGCTGCATTATGTGCACAGGTAAAATACTGTCTCACTTGGCAAAAGATACATGTACAGTTATATGAAGTTAATCCTAAAGATACTGCTATAATACATATGTAAATGGGCACAGTAGCCACAGGAAAACTACTGTGGATTCTTACTATGTACTATATAATAGCTGTATAAGCTATTACATTTTAAATACCAATTTTTGATGAATTGATATTAGTAGTAGTGACATTTATCTGACTACCCTTTTACTAAAGCTTTTATTTTTAGTTAGGCTTCTTGATTTATTCTCAGTTCACTTCATTAATATTTATCTGTCTTTGTCCAAGCCAACCTAGACGTTTGAAGCAGGTTGAATTCTCTGCAAATGTTTAGGCATTCTGCAAAATTTACACACAGTAACCCCATGATAACATCAGTGCATCTATTTACTTGAGGTCATCCTCAAACAGTTTTGTGTAATGAGTGGGCATGTGCCAGTCTAATTGTTTCTGTGCACAAAATGTATATTTGGGATCAGTGCCTACCATCATGTTAATTTAGATTGTGTTCTGTAATAGTTAAGAATATATAATATTCCTCATTCTCTGTCAGAGAAACAGGTCAGGAAGGTAGACTACACTTTGTATGCTTGTTTTTTGACTTCCTCTTGGAGCAGTTGTTTTAGAAGAGCTGTGAGTAGTGCAAGGGAGGCACTTGGTAAATATTTTGTTTCATCGTTGGAAAAGCCTTGATCAAATGAGAATTTCTATCCTTTCTTTGCTTTTCAGATTTAACAACTATGTATGATACGTCAATTAGAAAGCAAAATTGTACTAATTCTGGAAACCTTTACAGTTGTTTCTGTATATGCTGATGTTACAGCTTGATACAGAGTGTGAGAGTAGTGAGGTTTTTCAATTAACTGAAAACTGCTTATGGCCATATGGGTAGGCTCATGACAGGTTCATGACACTGCAAGTCCTGTCCCAGGAGAAGCAGACCTCATACTAGCATTGTATCTGACTTGGCAGGTACATCTTTGCCAGTTGCCTTTACCTCTTAGGCCTTGATTTCTTAGTTTGGACAGTTTTAATGTCTCTTTTATTAAATTTATGGGTGAAAACCATTAGGTAAGTGAGGTGATTCTTAGTTACAGTTTAAAGGACACACGGAATTATCAAACTAGAACACTTCAAGCTCTTTTCAGTCTTTGATCACTGTTTCAAAAATAAAAAAAGATAAGATACATGAACTCTCTAATACTCGTGTGAGTAGATATAGACAATATGTGGGGATTTTAAAATGTTATGGACTTAGAGAAGTTTACCTGAAGCACCATTGCACTCATTTCTGAGGAAGGTGGCCTGACTATCTGACCAGCTACCTCTTTGCATGGGGCTGAATGAATGTCTGTTGTGGCAATAGGAATGAATGGCTCTGAGGCCAAAACATACGCTTTGAATAGGAGATGTATGAATGCTCAAGAAATTACTGCTTGGCAACTGGAATGGATTAGGAGGAAGCATGATTGCTCTGGAGAGGATTTCAAGGACCCTTTAAAGGCTTATATGACCTGTTAGCTGTAGATAGGAAACAGTAGAGCTCAGAGATAGGCATTAAGCTTTTCTGAACAGAAACAGTGTTCCCTGAGGCAAGCAAGATCTGCATGCAAAGAAGAAAAGCAGAGATGTTGGATGAGATTGACTCATGCTTCAAATGGCACTGTGAGCAGTGTTCTTTAAAAAACAAACAAACAAAAAAATTGGTGTGTAGTTGTGTATAAGATACATAGTCTTCAGTATATAGTTTTCTGCACCTACAGAGCTTGACTTGTGGTTATGGGGTTGTAAGGGAATGTTGACCATATCTGGAACTGAAATGTATGGAGTAAGTTTAACCATAGAAACTTACTAATGATTTTATTGAGAAAGCATAGTGAGATGGTCTTATTTTCTGAGTTAGGGCATATTTTTCTGTATTATAACAAGTAAGCATGCGTTTATGTTGACAGGCATAGATTAGCATTTACTATTTTGTCTTAATGCTGCTAATGAGCAACAGTATTAGTTAAGTTTCAGTAACTGATTTCAAAACATTTGACCTTGGTTAAAAAGTGTTATTTCAAGTTTGTGTTGGAAAAATTTACCAGGTTGGAAGGATTTTTACACATAAAGACCTTTTGTTAAATGTATCCTGGTTTTTCTGGTATGTTTCCTCAAGTGTGAAACTGGAATTCAACACCTTAAAAATCAGACATTGTGAACTTCCACATCTATGTAGCAAGATGTACTAGAGCACTTTCTGTTCCTTGCTCCTAGTAATTCTAGTGACTTCCTCAAAAAATAAGCTGAAGCTATTGTACAATTAAGTTTTTGAGTCCATGCAGTGGCATTATGAGCTTTCTATTTTAAAAGAAATACAGGATTTTATATTGCAACAAGACTGGTGGATTTAAGGTAAAGCACATGTGGTTTTATTGATTACCAATAGGTAGTATTATTTGAATAAATACAATTCCTGAAAAAAAACACCAAATGAACACATTTATAAGTTTGCTTATCTTTTTTGGCTAGCTCAGTTAAATAATAATATTTTAAAATGGCATGATGATATGCTAGCATATTGGAAGCTGATCCTGGATGGTGTTAGCTAAAGAAAGGGAAG
Organism: Athene cunicularia; assembly: GCF_003259725.1. NCBI lineage: Eukaryota > Metazoa > Chordata > Aves > Strigiformes > Strigidae > Athene > Athene cunicularia. The sequence goes on from NW_020799101.1 coordinate 11,818,421, forward strand.
GAGACTGCTATATGTTACCTTGGAAGACATGGATGTTCTCCTTTTTAGCCTGCAGAATTGGTGCATAACTGAGTTGGTTTTGCTTACTGCACTTGCTCTTTTCTCTTTCTTTCTTCAGCACCTTCCTAACATATTGCCTAGGTGCTCTTAAAATAATTTGGGATATTTTGAGGTTGTTAATTTTAAAAACCCTGAAACCAGCATAATATGTATCGAAACTGTCTTAAGTTGTCTGGGTGATTGATCTTTTAGTGATACTTTGTGTGAATTTGACTTAACATGCTCTTTAGTAAATCCTTTTTGGTGCCCTTCCTGATATCAAAACGAATATCAAGTAATGAGCTAGAATGAAATGGGAATCTTAGTTCCATGTCATTTAGTAGCCATACTATTTTATACCCTGATAGATATAGATATATAGATATATAGATATATAGATATAGAGATAGATAGATAGATAGATAGATAGATAGATAGATAGATAGATAGATAGATGTAAGAATAGGAAAAATACAGTTTGATATTGGAGACTTTCTAATGTCCTGTTGAAATGGCCAGAGCTGGGGGAATTCAATGGCTTGTAGAGTATATGCTGCATGTACACAGATGCAAAGGTTACCTTATCTATAGAAGCAAATGTGCTATGCATTAATGCATAGAAAGTCTTAAATAACAAATGGAAAATACTGGCCAACAGAAAAGATGGACAAATTTAGAGAAGCAGTAAAAAAAATATTCCTAGATTAGGAGTTAACTATAAATCTTGTCAAAAACCATGAGATTAAAAGATTGCCTTTTTATCTTTCTTGCCTCTAAACAATATATTTTGATGCATATAATCTTGAAAGTATGTCGATGAAGTAAACTGCCTATGTGTTACAGTCAATATGACTCAGTGTCATTGTTTCGCTTGGTTATTTGACCGTTCAGAGTTCAACTTTGATCTTGAAAATCTGATGTAATCTAAGGCTTCAATATTGCAGTCAAAGTATTAAATTGTGCAGGAGGAGAGAGTTGTAAATAGTGCAATAAAGAGTTTCATCAGTGCGTATTGAACATAAAATCCTTTCTATTCTAATGCAAGATTAATCTTTACAAGTAGAGCTAATACTATATATTTAAATCTTTTCACTTCTTCCTATTGTAACAGGGACATAAAGCCTGATAATGTTCTTTTGGATATGAATGGCCACATACGACTGGCAGACTTCGGGTCCTGTCTGAAAATGAGTGAAGATGGCACAGTATGTATGAAGCAAAATTTAATTGGGCCACTGGTAGTGGGACCTTCTAAGTGAGTTGCTGGTCTTAAAGATGTTAGACATTGTCAGTATGAATCAAGGAAGAGATAAGTTTTAATCTTACTGACATGGTAAAAATTGAGGGAAGAGTATAACTCTACATACTTATAAAAATATTTTTGACATCTTCATCTCCTTTGTTTTACAGACTGCTACTTTTTAAAGTTATCCTTTGCTATGTTTTTCTATCTTTGACCTTTTCTTCTGTTGGTCATTTGAGTTCTCATGAGGTTTTTCTGAACTGTCCGAAGACCTTTTGTTAAAAAAGGATAGAATTTGTTATTATCTCTGTGTTGGAATCACAGATGACCAGGAGCCCAGAAGCCATGACAGACTTGAAGTATAACTCATCCAAAATGAGGACATAACTAAGCCCAGCTAGAACTTAGTTTGGCTACTGCCCTAAAAGACAATAAAAAATGTTCCTGTAACTACATTAGCAACAAAAGAACAGCTAAGGAGAATCTCCATCCTTTATTGGATGCAGGGGGAAGCATAGTGACATGGAACAAAGGAAAAACTGAAGTACTTAATGTCATCTTTGACTCAGTCTTTAATAGTAAGACCAGTTGTTCTCTGGGTGCCCAGCCCCCTGAAGTAGAAGATAGGGACAGGGAGCATAGTGAAGATCCCATAATCCAAGGGACAGTGGCTAGTGACCTTCTACACCATGTAGACACACGCAAGTCGATGGGACCAATGGGATCCACCCAGGGGACCGGCGGAAGTGCTCACCAAGCCACTTTCAATCATTTGTCAGTTGTCCCGGCTAACCAGGGAGGTCCCAGATGACTGGAGGTTAGCAAATGTGAAGGCCATCTCCAAGAAGGACTGGAAGGATGATCTGTGAAAATACAGGCCTGTCATTCTGACCCCGGTGCCAGCGAAGGTTGTGGAGCAGCTGATCTTGAGTGCCATCACGTGGTACGGGACAACCAGATGATCACACCAAGTCAGCATGGGTTTCTGAAAGGCAGGTCCTGCTTGACAAACCTGATTTCCTTCAATGACAAGGTGACCCACTTAGTGGATGAGGGAAAGGCTGTGGGTGTTGTCTACCTACACTTTAGGAAAGGCTTTGACGCCATTTCCTACAGCAGTCTCCTGGAAGAACTGACTGGACGGGAGCACTCTTTGCTGGGTAAAAAACTGTCTGGGTGGCCAGGCCCAAAACCTTGTGGTAAATGGAGTTAAATCCAGTTGGTGGCCAGTCAGTCACAAGTGGTGTTCCCCAGGGCTCAGAACTGGGGCCAGATCTGTTTAATATCTTTACAATGATCTGGACAAGGGGATTGAGTACACTCACGATAAGTTTGCAGATGACACCAAGTTAGGTGGGAGTATTGATCTGCTTGAGGGTAGAAAAGCTCTGCAGAAGGATCTGGACAGGCTGGATTGATGGGCCAAGGCCAGTTGTATGAGGTACAACAGGGCTCAGTGCCGGGTCCTGCCCTTTGGTCACAACAACCCCACTGCAGCAACACACACAGCAACACTGCAGGCTTGGGGAAGAGTGGCTGGAAAGCTGCCTGGTGGAAAAGGATCAGGGGATGTTTTTTGACAGCCACAGCAGTATGTGAGCCAACAGTGTGCCCAGGTGGCCAAGAAGACCAATAGCATCGTGGCTCATATCAGGAATGGAGTGGCCAGCAGGACTAGGGAAGCGATTGTGCCCCATACTTGGCACCGGTGAAGCCGCATTTCAACTACTATGTTCAGTTTTGGGCCCCTCCTTACAAGACAGACATCGAGGTGCTGGAGTGTGTCCAGAGAAGGGTAACAAAAGCTGGTGAAGGGTCTAGAGCACAAGTGTTGTGAGGACCAGCTGAGGGAACTGCGGTTGTTTAGCCTGGAGACAGGGAGTCTGAGGGGAGACCTTGTTGCTCTCTAACAGTATGTGAAAGGTTATAGTGAGGTGGGTGTCAGTCTCTTCTCCCAAGTAACAAGCGATAGTACAAGAGGGAAACAGCCTCAAGGTGTGCCAGAGGAGGTTTAGATTGGATATTAGGAAAAATTTCTTCACCAAAATGGTTGTCTAGCATTGGAACAGGCTGCCCAGCAAAGTGTTTGGGTCACCATCCCTGGAGGTGTCTAAAAGACGTGTAGATGTCTTATGGACATGGTTTAGTGGTGGACTTGGCAGTGTATGGTTAATGGTTGGAGTCAATGATCTTAAAGGTCTTTTCCAACCTAAATGATTCCATGATTCTAAAATTAATAAGCAGTTTGTTTTATATGCCTCTTCCAAATGCAAGAGCAACATTATGGTAATTGCCCATCTTGTGCACCATACTGAATACACCCCTTACAGCTAAATCACTGGTGACATTTTGTGTTTATTTTCATAGTTTGGGGTGTTTCCAATCCAATATGGTATGCAACATCGATCACCAGTTTTGGCACAAACTCAGGGCTTGGTGACATTCTGTAGTCATTAAATGCTTACCAAGGATTTACCATATTAAAATGCAAAGCAAACTTGAAGGATTCATTATAACTTTATGGGAAACCTGAGAACATATTCCTAGAGATTAGAGTGGCTCTGCCAGTGCCCTGATGGTCAGGGCTTCCCTACTACTTGAGCACAGGGCAATTCCCCACCTTATACGCGTATTGCATCTAGTTACACATGATGCAGTGAGCATTAAACCCATTTCTGACATAATAAAAATAGGGGACTACTTGCCTGAGGACCTTTGTTTTGTGATGTTCAGATGAAACTATGAAATTCAGACATAGGACTTGAACTCCCAACTTATGTCAACTTCTGGCAGCCACTTGCAATTTTAATATATAAACAGACAAAGGCAAAACATATTCTCCTTTTTTTGTTTTCACAATAGTTGTGGTTAGTTTGGGTTTCTACTGTGTTCAGAATAAAGCATATGAACTCATTTTATATAGAAGTAGACTGGAACTTATTCTTTGCAATCTTTGTTACTTTCTTAATATTTTCTTTATTTTGTTGCTGTGATTTTATATCTCTTCCAAAATCTGGTGTCTCTGTTTGTCAGAAATATTAGTGTGAGAGAGTTGTTGAGAGAAACTGAAAATTTATAAGAATTATGTTTGCCTTATTTTTAAGGTACAGTCATCAGTAGCAGTGGGTACCCCTGACTACATCTCCCCTGAGATACTGCAAGCAATGGAAGATGGAATGGGAAAATATGGGCCTGAATGTGACTGGTGGTCGTTGGGTGTCTGCATGTATGAAATGCTGTATGGTGAAACACCCTTTTATGCAGAGTCATTGGTGGAAACCTATGGGAAGATTATGAATCACGAAGTAAGAGCTATATTCAATCTCTATGTATTCACTGAGTTTATAATGTTTACAGAGAAATTTATCACTTAAAGGTATTGAAGTGGTAGTAGTTCTTTGCCTTTTCACAATGTCTTAGAAGCATATTGTGTAGGTTTGGTTCAGGTTGTAGGAATGTTTGCTTTTCTGAACTGCAGAAATTTAATTCGTTGTCAAACTAAAATTTTTCTTTAAATGCTGATGTTGCTCTTGTTGCAATCATCACAAAATCAAAATTAAAATCAACTCATATTAGGCCCATTGAAAGTTTACTCTGGACTGGGCAGGGAAAATGAAGTAATGCATTATTTACACAGCTGTGCAATTTTTCTGTCACACTGATAACACTACAAAAAAAGGAACAGGCAACTCAACCAGTGTAGACATGAGCTTCATGAAGTTCAGAGAACAGGAGTTTTGTCCAAGGTCAAAGTGGTAGAGAAGTGTTGGAGCTTCTGGGTGCATTTATAACATTAGAGAGTAAGAATAGATTGGCTCATCGTGTCCTTTCAAGAGCTGTATTAGAAGGATGTGTTTACATGCATACTCATTCTAGGTAGCCAGAGGCAGTTGCAGAGAGTCTATTGTTGCTTTTTCTTCTCCCCAGGATGAGTGCAGTTTACTGGTGTTTACAATATTGTGCTCTCACAGGGAAGCAGTGATGGGGAAGACGTGAAATCCTTGCCAGGGCTGACACCCTTGCTGTGATGAATATTAATCTCTCTTGCTTTAATTTCTTCAGTGAACTAACTGGTTGCAAATATAACCAATATAAACTCTGGCTACCTGGCTCTTAAACTACTGAGGAGGAAATTTGAAGCTGGTTTTCTGCAGACTTAATATTTTAATCTCATTTGGACACACAATCAATATGATTGTATGTTTTTCAATGAAAGTTTTAAAGTTAATTTCAGTTATGCTGGTTTGGTCTGTAATTATTTAATTTTAAACTTGAAAAGTTCTATTATAAAAAGATATATATGTCATTGTCCTTTATTTATAAAAAACAAACACAAAAGTCCTTCTTGACTGTACAGTGGTAGTAGTAGCAAGCTAAAATACAGAAAAAGTTCTTCCAATTTTTAGCTAATTTCAGATGTTAGTGGTAAGTACAATTTTTAGATCTTCTGTTTATGATTACTACATTTTGTAAAGATGATGCCACCATCATGAGTTTTAAGAGTTGAAATTAATAAAATCTCAAGGACTACATCTTCAGATCACTGGATTTGTGACTAAGAATACCAGTGAGACTCTGCCTTTATTGTATGATCTTTAATATATTGTAGTGTGTCAAAATTCCTGTATGTCCAAGTTTGTTTTTCCTAATAGAGTTACTGGAATAGCAGTTTCACACAGATCTGTATTACAGAAATAAAGAAATGACTACTTGTCCTTGAAATCTGCTTTAAGACAAAAAATCTATCACTGAATGTATTGCATTGTGCTCTGCCACTTCTTGCTGGAACTAGAACAAAGTTTGACTAGTTATTTCCAGTTTTATTGGTGTAATTTAGCATGTTCTTTTTGAAACTGTTAAAAGTTATGGAATGGATTTCTCCTCTGAAAATGCCTCTATTTGTTTTGTTTTGTAGGAACGATTTCAGTTTCCATCCCATGTTACAGATGTATCTGAAGAAGCAAAAGATCTTATTCAGCGACTTATCTGCAGTAGGGAGCGTAGACTGGGACAGAATGGAATAGAGGATTTTAAGTCTCATGCATTTTTTGAAGGACTTAATTGGGATAACATCCGAAACCTAGAAGCACCTTACATTCCAGATGTTAGCAGTCCTTCTGACACTTCAAACTTTGATGTAGATGATGATGTATTGAGAAATCCAGTGAGTCTTTGATTTTAAATATTAGTAATGCAAGTATGCAACCTTGCTGCACTACAAGGTAGTAGTGAGAACTTATTTCAAAATAAGTAATGTAAAAGGTGAAAAATAAGTGATGTCAAATGTGAAAAACTCTAGTTTTTCATCTCTGGCATTTTAGGTTATCAGAGATCACGAGCTGCTTTTCTAAATAGTAGCACTTGCCAAAATGGGCTACTGTTATTTGATCGAAGTTAAAACATACTTAGGTGGGGAAAAAAACTTAGTTGCCTTTTTAGTTTACCTTTACAAGGAGCTAGTGTTTGAATTCCTTTTCAAAGGTGAACCCCCCCCCCCCCC